>NW_024581056.1:916348-1378457 GCF_017639235.1 Corvus kubaryi
GGACTCCTGGTTTGATATATGCGTGTTGCAGGATCCCCACTGCAACAAATGGTGGAGAATGCGGGCAGAACGATCCCCGATCCCTAAGCGACTGATTTGTGTGAGTAAACCCTGGAAACTTTGGATTCCTCTTCTTGGTTTTGCTTTGCTATTCCATATCTAAACTATGGAGGAACCGTGGGAAGACTCTTGGCTCTCAGAGCCGCATATGGACATTTATCTTAAACTTAAAATGATTCTTGAACAACGATTTGTGAATTTTAGCTTGATTCAAGCTCAGAAAGAACTGAAACACTTCCTGGCATGGTTGTTTAAGAACTTTTTCTATGTTTCTTGGGATTTAATTCTTACCAAGGGTTTTTGGAAAACCGTTTGGACACAGTTAATACTGGAGTCAAAATATATGCCGATGGAAGAATATTTTCGTGAATATTATTTAGTTACCGAGACTGTTGAGCAATGTCAGCTGTGTCCTGGCGAAGGGAAGCCTGGCGCAGGGACCGTGCGGCCCAGGCCACGTGCACCGAGCACTCTGCGAGCAGCAGCGAGGCAGTTCCCGCGTGCGGGCGGAGCCAAGCGAGCCGCAGTGTCGGCGGCGGAGCGAGGAGCGGCGGGACCCGGCGGTGCCTGCCCAGCCCCGCGCAGCGCGTGGTGGAGCGAGCCCCGGGAACGCCCGACCGAGAGGGGCGGCGCGCGGGCAGCGGCTGGCGGCAGCGGCGGTGGAGCGGAGCCGCGCCCAGCCGAAACGCGCGCTGGAGCCGGGCGCGGGGGGGTCGTCGCTCGGGGGCCCGGCCGAGATGTGGGTGCAGCGCCCGGCAGTGGCAGCGAAGCTGCGACCAGAGGAGGCGACGCGCGGAGAACTGAGCGGCGCGGCCCGGCCCGGCCCGCACAGCCCCGAACGCGACCCCGGGAAGAGCGCGCAGGCACCAGCAGCCCCGACAATTCCAACACGGGAGCGACCAAAGGAGAGAGCAAAGACGCAGCGAGACAGAAAACAGCAGCCAGTCGGAAAAAGGAAACGATCATAGTAACTAAGACCTTAGGGATAGTAAAATGGTATAATGTTAAGCAAAATTACGGTTTTATAACAAGGTGTGACAACCAGCAAGACATATTCGTGCATAGAACTGCTATTAAAAAGAATAACCCTGAAAAATACATCCCAAGCTTGGGAGATGGAGAGGTGGTGGAATTTAATATTGTACTAGGGAGAAAAGGGTTACAAGCATCGCAGGTCACTGGGCCTGATGGTGTTCCTGTAAAAGGCAGTATATATGCAAAAAATCGTAGTCATGTTAGACAGTATCTCTATTGTAAGTCCCCCCTACAGTGTCCCTTTCCTAATCCCACCTTTCCCTTTTACCCTATGTCCTATTACCCCCAGTGTATTCCCAATCCGTTTTTTCATCCATGGTTTCCCTCACAAAACCACGCTTTTGCCAACTGTCTCCCCAAAAATCCCTTTCCAATGCCGAGTGGGGGATGAAAAGGGGGAGGGAAGAAGTTAAACCCTCTCCTGCCTCAGTTTCTCCACAAAGCATGCTCAGAGAGTTCTGTCTCCCTTCTGTCAGCCCTAAGATGTTCCACAGAATCTGTTTGGACATTTAAAGACTCAGGAGACTGGCTTGTTTTGTTTTGAAACTGTTCTTGTTATGTTTATCCAGTTGTTTTCATTCTCCTTTTATTAAAATAAAACGGGTGAGGTGTTGGGGTCCCTCCCCTGCCGTGTAGCCCTGGGAGAGGGGCCCTGAGGGCACAGACACGGGGTTTCCCTGCCCCTGCTCAGCCTCGTTCCCATTGGTTGGTTTGTGTTCCCTGCGCGGGCAGAAGGACCCTTGGTCCCGTGACTGGAACAGTTCCTCCGCTGAGCCCCGGCCTTGCGGCTGGAGAAATAAACATCTCTGAAACATCTAGCAAGAATCTGTCTGTCCATATATATTTCCTTTCCACGGGACTCCTGGTTTGATATATGCGTGTTGCAGGATCCCCACTGCAACAGGCAGTAGTGGATTAAATAATTCATTGTATTTAAATCTGTGAATTATATGGACAGCTCAGGATATATTTGCAGCACTGCATTTGCATTTGTCAAAACTTGCAGTGATAAGTCACTATTTAAAGCTAAACTCTGAAGTCTTGTTAAGATTGAGAGGCTGTTTTCTTTGTCATGACTAGCTTAGTCCTGGAATGGGTTATTACCATAGATAATACTAATTAAATATCATCCCTCTGAGTCATCTTCTTTTCCCACTGGTTTGTTCCAGAAGAGATTTTACCTATGAAATGTGCTTGCATTATCACAGTTTGTTGAAATAAACTCCAGAAGTTCCTATGACTCAAAAGGATGAGAAATACAGCTGCTAGAGCCAAGTAATGCCTTTTGCCAAGCACATGTAGCAGGGGATGATTTATGACAAAACTATTGAATAAGAATATATCCAGAGCAAGGAGTTCAACTGTTGTTTTATAGAACATAGTCAACTTTTATTTGCTGATATTCAAAACTGCACTATTCTTCTGTGTGGTTTTATGGCTTAATTTATTTTAAATTGAGTACTTGGGTGAAAATATTTAAAGAAACCACAAAGCAATCTTGAGTTTCTAAATAATATCTATGTTCCAAATTCCATTTATGATCAAATTGTAAAATCCCTAGGATATAAAATATTAAACCTGCTCTGCATAATTTCTGTGAACATTAATGGTTACATTCCTTTGTCCAGCAAGGTGTATCTTATGGGTGATATATTAGAATAATAAAAACTTGAAGAGTAGCTGTTGTCATGCACGCAATAAATTTTATTTTTCATAAAGCTATACTTTATTAATCTACAAAAACCTAGTATATAATTTCAGTCTTGTAAAAATGTTTGAAGAGAAGCCCTCCCTTAGATCATTTAAGCAAATACTTAAAAGTGAAATGGACAGAAAAATATACCTTCAAACATGTAGCCAAAGGCACTTGTCACTTAATAAAATTGCAAATGGCTTGTTCACTGCATCAGCATTCTCTGATGCTGATGTATTGATTAAACAGTAGGTGTGTAAAAGTTTTGATTGTTGAGCTGTTTTAGTAGAGCCTCATTTTTAGTGTGCATGAGCAGTTACTGTATAAAGAGGGCTCTTAGATATTTTCCTTGCATAATGCAGAAGTGTAGAGTACCACACACGGGAACTGGATTAAAGGCTAAAGGCTGCAGATTCTGGTGCAAGTACAATAGCTCAAACTGCAGGCAGTATTATCATGATGACAGTATCCTCTAACTAGAGTTAAAAATAATAAATACAGAGTTCTTTTCATGTTTTCTGAACTCCAACAAAGTATGCTGTCAAGCTCTGGGGTCCCAGCACAGGAAGGACATGGAACTCTTGGAGTGGGGAGACAGAAAGCCACCAAATTAATTAGAGGGATGGAGCACCTCTCCTATTAGGAAAGGCGGAGAGAACTGGGATTGTTACACCTTGAAAAAGGAACCTTTGGGGTGACCTAACTGGGGCCTTCCAGTACCTGAAGGGGGCCTACAGGAAAGATGGAGGAAGTCTGTTTACAAGGGCTTGAAATGACAAGGACAAGGGGGAATGGCTTCAAACTGGTACAAATCTTCTTTACAGAGAGTTGGTTTAGATTATCCATTGTGGGAAAGTTCTTTACTGTGAGTGTATTCAGGCCCTGGCACAGGCTTCCGAGAGAAGCTGTGGATGCCCCATCCCTAGAAATGTTCAAGGACAGGGTGGATGGGACTCTGAGCAACCTGGTCTAGTGAAAGGTATCCCTGTCCATTGCAGGCGGTTGGAACGAGATGGTCTTTAAGGACCCTTCCAGCCCAGGACATTCTATAGTTCAATGATGATGATTCTACAATAAGACATAATGATACTGAAGAGAAAAACATTTTTGTAGGAGATATTACACCTTGTCAAGAAAATAAGGGATTAATTTCTACTTTTTTAACAACTCGAAATTAAATGTGAAAATAAGCAAAGCCAAACCATTGGTGGTTTTTTTTTTTCTGACAATGACACCATATTACCTTATCTTTCCCAAACTGAAACCAAGTGGAAAGTGTTGCCACTTTAGCATTCTGTGAGATTCAGCCTTGTAATGGACAGATTTGTTTCCTTACGTACTGGCATTTTTCCTACACTGTGCTCTAGGCAAGGGAAATGGCATGTGAATAGCATTGAGATGACTCAGAAAGGCTGGTACCAGTATTATCTGAAAGAATAGCTGTCTGCTGACTAAGAGAAATGTGTGGGTTTGATGTTGCAAATATCTGCTACTCTTGTAGTTGAGTCTGAGCCAGTCAGCAATGTATCTCCATTACCAGGAGTAGGACTTTTCTGCAATTCTCACTGTGCATAAGAAATAAATGTGGTATTTAATGTAATTAATGCTATTCAAGATTTTTGATTTTTAGGTAGTTTTTAGTGGATACTTTTCAAATGTCTGGAAATTTTTAAAAATTTGAGAGTGACAAAATGGAAGAAGATGATTTAAAACAACATTGTTGTATGCAGCATCCCATCAATGGCCAGTTTGAACCTTTGATGTATGTCATGGTTATATCTTTAGAAAACTTTTCTGAAAAAGCTTTGTATACTGCACACATCATACTCCTCTAAAAAGTGGTAATTCAGTAAAAATGTTAAGTTTGAGGCTGAGAGGGGTGGAGGGTTTTAGGTCAACTGCAAAAACAAGGTAAATAGTCAGATACGTTGATGAGTTAAGGACAGTTAATACTACAATCCACCAATTATACAGATACTAAAAAGATTGAAAGACCTGAACAATATCTGAAAGAATTTTTGTATGTTTTCCCCTTCCTATTTCATAACAAAATGCTAGCATCTACCTATGCACAAATACATACATACATATATATATATATCTATATATATGTTTTGCAAGAGTTTATTGAAGATTTGGGGGGGAGGGAAATGAGGTTTTGAGATTGACTCTCCTGTCAATGCTGTGTGATTGCTTGCTTAATTCATGGGGGTTTGTTTCTAAATTAGAATACTGGAGCACTGTAAGCAAGAAACAGTAATACATTGGCAACATACATTTTAAATGGTTGCTCTTTCCTGTAAGAAAATGTCATTAATCATTAAGTGTTAATGAAACTATAAGGTTATAGTAGGTGGTTGTCTTAATATAAACAGAAATTGTATGTAACTGTGACCTCCAACAGAGCAGTTGAATTAACAATCCCATTGTTTCCAAATATTAATCATTTTAATGAATTCTTCCAGATATTCTGAAATTTAAAGCTTTAACAATCAGACCTAGCTATACAGGAAAATTGTGAAAAGCTTTGGGTTATAACTTACTAAGAGAAAAAATGCTCAGGGTAAAGTCTAACCTTGTCTTTGCCTCCAAGCAAATACACCTTAAGAGTCATTGTGCAGTCTGCAAAGCTGTACTGCTGTAAATTAGTTGTTGTATTATAAATGTACTTCATCTACCCATATTTGTCATGAGTGTTATTCGGAATGTATCCCAGGGATGGTACCTCATTAGCACTGTACTAATTTGAGCCATTCTGGGAACAAGTTCATAACAGGCTGTTTTTCTGTCTCCTCCAGCCACTGTTGCAGAAGGTTCCATGTCTCACCCTGTGTTGCAGAGAATTCCAATCCAGCACTCCCACCTAAACTGCACCATGGGTTGTGTGTTGTGCTCAGCCTCCCAGGATTTGTATATAAAGAGACTAAACAGAGTCAAGCATGGAGGTTTGGAATAAAAATCTGTACTTTTTAGGAGGCATACGTAGCTTCTGGTGCTCGAGAGGAATAATGGTATGAAAGGAACAGACCTTTATAGACTGTCTGCAGACCAAAGGTTTCTGGAAAGGACAGTTAGAGGAGTGTGAGTGAGCATAGGGTCATGCAGATAATTAGGGTAATAACCAGCTGTGGTGCCACGCATATAAGTCCCAAGCAGACTGTTCCAGGAATTTATGAAGAGCGCTCCTCTGTGGCCAATGCAGGCAAATGGGGAAGGTGCAAAATGTGTTATCAGAGTATCTGGCATGGCTGCTAGACTGTGTCAGATTGGCAGTAGAGGCCTAATTCTAGTGCTCAGGCAGAGGAGATCTGTGATAAATAGTGGGTGAAGGGAATTGTGATAATTTGTTAGACACAATGGTTGTGCCCAAAGCAACAAAAATGCTGTAAAAGAATGGGTGTCAGAAGTGACTCTGCAGGCAATTGATAATATAAACTCAGAACTATTCCTCTCTTTCCACCAAAAAGGCTAATTTAAATTTGTATCCTCAAAAATTTGCTTCGTCAGTGTTGACTCTGATCAAGTTTAGTGTTCAGCATTCCATGTGTTAACTCATGAGGGATCTGCCACTTCCCTGTTCCACTGCTCTCTACAAATAAATGGTCACCAAATATTGATGTATTTCAGCACAGCAAAGGTATAAAAACTGTTTTCAGCAGGTGAGTATATCCCTCTAAGCCAAAAGGATTGGGGATCTCACTGCTAAAATTCTATTCACTGTTTACATGTGAAAGAAAGTTATCAAGAGAAAGGTAAATGAGGGACAGTGAGTCATCCCTTTCTTCTCCTTTGCTGATTTCTGTAATTTCAAGGTCAATATCTGGAAGATCAAATCACAGAATGGATTTAGGAACCATACTCAAGTAAACAACACATTTGCTCCAAAAGCACGTCAGTAGTAAGATGATTAATCACAAAGCATTAGGCACTGCCAGAGTGTGGGAGTGCAGAGTGTGACTTCTGCTCATGGATAATGGGAGGGGGAAGGCTGATGTGTTTAATGCTGTTCTTCTCTGATCTTCACTAATGAGGTTACTATTGGTGCCTATTAGAACAAATGCTGGCAATAAGCCAAGCTGAACTAAAAATAAAAAGGATTTAGAAAATGCTTAGGTGAGCTAGAGGTTTGTAAATTGGATGAGCCTGTTGAATATCATTCCCAGACATTTAACAAACTTGTGAAATCTCAAAGGTGTTGGCAATGTGTTCAAGACTTTTTTGCAAAGGATAAATAAAATACCAAATGGCGGGTGGAAGGGAAATCTTTTTCTACACAGAGAAGAAAGGATAGAAAATACATTGTTGTAAATTGTTCTCTTAAATATCCAGTAAATTACCAGAAGAAACAATCACAAAACTGAACTTTAGTCCAAAAACATAGTGAGAATAACATCAGAAAATAGAATCTGTTGACGAAGGTCATGTTTCAGGCCATCTGTAAGCTTTGAAAACAAAACAACCCCATCCCCAATACATGCTACATATGCAGAGTTCAGCATGAATACTCTGTTTTAAAACTCATGAAAGATGAGAAAAATATTACATAAAAAAATTAATTTGGAGTACTCTCTGACTGAAAGAGTATATCAAGCAAAGTTCTGTGATGGCCTTTCTTTGGTTCTGTTTTGCCCTATGTTTATTAGTGATCTGGATGATGATGTAGAGTGACTTACCACAGTTTCAGATAATACTGAGGGGGACAACAGTGCTGCTGTATATTTTCAATTTCTTTCTCACAAGAAGACTCTTGAATTTAATTTACATCAAGCTGTGATGCTGTTACAGGCAATACATCTAAACCTCACAAATGTATGTTTAGTAATAAGTACAAAATCATGGTAACCTCAAATAAAGACCTTTTTCTTACTGGGGATGAAAGAGTAAAATAAATTGCTTTTGGAGAAGACATGTGAAATAACCTGCTTGAAAAAGAACATTAAAATAAGAAGACCCCATCACTAAATTGATACGTAACTTTGAAAATAAATCAGGCATGGTTCCACCAGAGCAAGGCTATCTGGTCACTGAAGGCTGCTTACTGTGTAGACAGTGTATCTGAATTCCCTTCTGGCATGGAGGAATGAGAACACAAACTGTTTTACTAATGTCTTTCTTCCGAAAGTAAAAGGAATGGAAGGAGGCTTTGGCTGTTCTTGGTTCAGTAGCTGAAGCCCGAGTGCAATAAAAGCTTTGTCTGCTTCAGGAACTGGGGTAATGTAGCAAGTGGCAGTTGTGGTGCTGAGATACAGCTCGTGTGTGTTCCCCTGTGCCCTGCACTCAGGAGTATTCAGCTACAGTCTTGTACTGTGTGGGAACTTCTGAGGAAGGAAAGGTCACAGGCACAGGCCCGTTCCATAATATTAAATTTGGTACAGCGAGTTCATTTATCCTTGCATTGATCCTGGGCTGAGAGTTGTATACTTCCTGTCAGTCAAACCCCGGAGCGCTGTGGGCCAGCGTGTGTTTGGAATACTGCTTTAAGTACAAATAATATTTCGGAATTTCTTTTGAACCCTCAAGACATAAAGCAATGCCTACCATAAATAAGAATGGTAGAACACACAGCTTTTCTCAAAATGTTCTTTTGTTATTCCAGGTGGCAAACAACAGTAAGCCTTGCTCTAAATCATTATAGTGCATGTCTTCTCTGAATCTGTGCTCCTATGTTTGTACATCCTAAGTCACAACAGATCTTGCATCCTCTGCTGAGCATGATGGGCTTGAGTAACCACTCCTGTCAAATTCCCTAGAAATATGGGCAGGGGTGATACAATGAGGTACCTTGTTGCTATCTCAGTGCAAGAATTTTAATAGTTGATTTAAATGACAGTATGTCTTTACTCTTTGTGTCTTTACAAATGTATCAAACAGGTGTTTCTGACTTCTGTCAAGAAAAAAAAAATTACCATGAATGTTTATATTGAAGAATATTGTATTTCTTCCTGCACCGTTCTGCTTTTCAGCTGAAAACTAGAGAAATATTGGGCCTGATGGTATTATTTATAGCAATATTACAGAGAAGCTGGTCTGATTCCAGTTTATGACTTAGTATAACTGTTCATTTCTCATTCTGAATTAGGTAAGGCTGCATGTGATCCTATTTATATAAAAGTGTCCTACAAAAGTGTATATTATTAAAGATAGTCTGTATTTAAAATATAGGGTAAATCACTTTTGTAATATATTAAATACTGAGGGCTAAAAATATTTGAAAATGGAGCAGTGCCACTTTGCTCTGATTTGCAAATTAAATATTCTTTTGTTGATGTTAGCTCTCATCCTGCTTCACTCTGCTCTTCCCATTAATTTTCAAGATGTTAACTGTGAAATGTTAAAGGTTGTTAAGCCTACAGAGCATTATACAGGATCAGAAACAGTGAAGCCAGTGGATTAGGACATGATATTTGGAATCAGTGTGGTTGTACAAGTGCCAGAAGGAAAACTTAATATTTATGAATCCTTTTGGGTCAGCATTCATGCTGGTAAGTATTAATGGAGTGCCTTTTTTTTTCGAGTACTTAAAAATAGCTAAGTATAAATAAGTATGTTTTCTCTACTACTGTAAAAAAGCCATCTGCACAACTTTGCAGATGGTCTGATACGCTTGCTTTGTAATTACTATTCTTCTCCACCATTGCTTGTAAAATGAATGCTTGGTATGCAGTGACTGATGATAATTTAATAACTATTTTTATCATATTGCTGATCAAAGCATGCAAGAAGGATGAAATTATTTGAATAAAATCTACTGGGAACAAAGTTTTGTTCTGCCCTCCGGGGTCAACTCAATTTGGTTTACAGAGTACATGTTTTTCTTAATTAGATGCTTTTCTCTGTTACCATTCGCAAAGTTACTTTGAAATTGCCCAAATATTTAGGAGAGGAATTAGAAATATCATGATGTCAAATGCACATGAAATGTGTTTTGAAGCTTAGTGTGGTGGGAATAGTTACAGCAGTGACATGAACCAGACTCTGTAGGTTTCAGATTCCTAGCAACACTCTTCCATGATCACCAACAGCCTGTGTCTGCCTTAAGTTTAAGTTATGGGATGACTGGGTTTCTGGGAGGTTCTCTGGTTCAATTACAGGTGCAGTTTGCCCAGACTATTCAAATATGACATGTGGTGACCTTTTCTGTATTTTATTTCTATTCATTTTGATCAATCAAATATGAACCTCTTCTCTAACAGGTAACATGTAAAATATAAGTAACTACACATAAAAAAAGAAAATGAGCATATAAATAGCTACAATTCTACAAATGAAATGTGACATATAAGGAACTTGCCTCTTGGTTTTATAATTCATAAAAAATAGTGTAGTGCTTGAATAAACATAATACACAATTATAGGCCTTTGGAATTCCAAGGATTGTATTTCCATGTCCAGCTTCAGTTTTGAAGTTTGCTCAAAGCTCAACTCAAAGCTTAACATGAGGTTCTAGCTGACACTTAAAAATATTTGCTTATAAGGTATCATAATTTATGAGAATAGTGATGTACAATACGAAATTGAAGTGTAGTATGGACCCAAATAATATTAATTACCATTTTCTAACCAACAATTAAAGAACAAAAGACACTGAAAGTATTATTTAATTGTAAACTTTTTTTTTTTTTAAATACTAGAAGATTTAAGGGTAAATCTTTGGAAACAAATATCCAACAACTTAAGTAGACAGCAGATTCCTGCTTTTTGACTCAATGAAAGAACTTACTCTTTTTGTGTGTTGCTGGAGTTAGATATGGCACTTCCCAGGTTGTACCTCTGCAGTTTGGGTTTGGTTTATTCTTTGTACATTCCTGGATTCCAATTACCAAAAATTTAAAGTGTTATCCTAATAAGAAATTTGGAAAAAATGCTTCAATTCTTTCTGGCTGCCAGTCAGCCTGTGAATGTCTCTTGTGATTGTGCAGTCCATGCTGATTTTAACATCTTCATGCATGTACTTTCCTGTTTACCAGTGAACCTCAAATCTCCCCTGGTTTATTTGTATTCTGTAGACTACTAAATAACTATTGCAAAATGGAAACAAATAATAAATTCCAAGCAAATGTGTCAGATTGTTGAAGATAAGTAAAAAAGCAGACAGCTGAAATGCCATAAATCATGAAAGAAAGATTTTTACATGCTTGTTTCACATAGCAGGTGCTTGGGCAGATTCATTATACAGATTGTTCCAGTCAAGAATAAGGCATAGTAATACCCTGTCCTCTTCCCTCTCCTGCATTTATACAGTGTTTTGGAAGAGCTGAAATCACGATGAGGGCAGTCAAGATCATGTGACAATGCTGGTTTCTCTGAGCATCCTCTAACAGCAGTTAAGGAGAATCCTAAAGGAATATAGGGATAATCTAAAAAAGCATCTCAAAAAGTGTTCTTATCTCATCCCTTCCTCTGTGTCTTGGCCTGATTTCACAGCTGTAGCTACACTAATGAAAAACAATTGATTTGCTTTGAGCATGTTGATTCTGCTGGGAGTTTTATTATAAATTTTATAGCCCATATGTGAATCTTGGTTTTGATATTGAAGATAAAGTCTCTTTTAAGTTAGCAGATTAATATTTTTGTTTACCTCTTCAGCTATAAGCACACACTTTCCCCTATATCAGGGCAGAAAAGGCTGAAGTATACCTTGAGTTTTAATTTTTTGCTAACTATTCTCTGAAGGGGAAAAAAAGCAGAACTGGCTGCATCCCTAGCAGAGTTTCCCCAGAGGGAGGAAAGGTATAGCACTAAGGATTGTTAACCAAAACATCATTGGATTAAGACCTTAAACTTGTCAGCGCTGGGTTAACTATTGGACTTGATCTTAGAAGTCTTTTCTAACCTAAATGGTTCTGTGACTCTAAATAGAAGCGATATGTGTGGTGGTTTTCAACAGATTGAAACAGATGCATGAGCATGTATTGCGTGACGGGAGCATCTCCACATTCCTCCAATGTTAACATTCCCAGAAGTACACTGCAAACCTCTACCCATTGTGGTAACTGTGGTGTTGTGCACATGGTCAATCAAACTGTACAGTATCTCTTGGCTGCACCACTGGGAGAAATTAATTTTGTACTCCTGGGTAAATTTTTTCTACGCATTGGGGGTTTTGCAGGTTGGAAGCACATATATGGTATTTAGTAATTGTGTCTGCAGAAGGGTTTCTAAGCTGTGCTTTCTCCAGCTGCTTTCTCCAGAATCCCTGGTTTCTTAGGTCTCTGTCATTTCCTCAGTATTATGAGATTTTTCCTTGGCAAAGTATTAGTGGGCAGGAGACCACGCAGAGAAGTGGGTTAATCACCTGAAAATATTTTAGTAGGGTGGCAGTCACAGGTCTTGAGGGATTTCAAGAAAGTGGTTCTAACACCACTGCTCAGAAACACAGTCTTTTCCTTTTTTTCCACTTCTTGGGCATGTCTTCTCAGTTTCTTGTCTTGTGGGTGTCACTGGGATATGCATACCATTTATTAAAGTCTGTACAGGAATGTGCAAAGCAGGAAGGTATTGCCTTGACTTTGATTGTTTCAACTATATCGATGCTATGAGATATGTAAAAAAACATACACCCCCCCAAAAAAAAAAAAGAAAGAACTGTAGTTTATGCTAAGCACCTAACACACTAATAAAATACACTTTTAAAGACAGAGCTTGCGTTTTTCTTTCTCTGTCAGCTAAACACAGGAAAGTTTGTTAATTGTTTTTTGTTTCTTTTGATTTTGTAGTATTTGCATATAGAAGTCTGTATTGTCACTGTTGTCTCTGATTGAATTTGCTCTTGAAGACACAAGAAACTGTACCTTGGTCATTTCAGCAGAAAGACTGACCTCTGTAATTAATGAAGATGACACAGAAATTAAAGTGCAGTGTCGATTAGCTGAATGTCATGGAGGTCACTGAATAATTTCAGATGGTCGAGAGAATTTTCCATACGCTTAATAGACATTGTGACCCTGTATTAGTTGAAACGGAAGTTTGAACAAGGGAGCAAGGGGCACAGCTTTCCAATCTAGTTACATGAATCAGTGGGAAACACAGAGGCATGTCCCCTGGACTGGACAGACATTATCTTGAAGAAAAAGTTGATGCCTCCACTCTTAAATAAAAAGATTATCTAGTGTGCCTTTGAATATTTTTCAAATCTATTTTTCAGTTCTAGCATTCCAGTAGTATAACTAGAGTATGGTGTGATTAGATGTATCTAATGGTGTATCTGATGAGGATAGGGAGGATTCTTTTGTAAACATACCCACATTTTATTTTTTAATTAGATTGATGTTTAACATTGCTATAGAAGCAGAGAATTTCCAATGTCAATTAATAGCATTGAGCTGATTCCTGATTAATTGGTCATTGTCAAATAAGTAATCATTGATGGGATGTGTAGCTTAATCTTTTCAGTTAATGAAGCATTGATCATTATCTGGAGGAAAATTTTGAAAATACTAATCTCTTCTAAAGCCCTGCAGTGCTCTGAAGATGTGTTAAGCTGAAAAAAACCCAAGAGAACTGTTACTTCTTAAAGAAAATATATAAAGATCATTTTCCATCTGTTACAAATACTGTATTTCATCTTTTAATATGTTTTGTACTTGTTTTAGACTGATTTGTGTTTTACAGGTATAAAATTCAAGTTAAGATGAGATTTTGGAGTGCTTGTATTTCAGTTTTGAAATAGGTATGTCATTTCTGTGATGTTCATAGGTCACAGAGATACTGAAGAAAAAACTTCAAGCAAAAATCAGTTATGATTCTAAGGTAGTGGAAAACCAGCAGGCCACCTTCTGAAAGCTATTTAACTTCATGAACAAGAGGGGCCTTATGGAGCACCAGGAATCAGCTAAAATCCTTTAAAGGAACCAAGCTGCAGGCCAAGGAGCATTTCAAGGTCAATGATCCCTAATCATGCAGCTACCAAAGGCAGCAGGATGTTCTGGGAGAACAAAATCATGTGAAAACCACATTGCTCAAGTCAAAGTTCTCTGTGTATAAGGTAAGAAAACTTAATTGGACCTAGGTATGCACAGCAAGGCTAAACAGAATGATTTGTCCTGGGGAGCACTGAGGCAAAGAATAACATAAACCAGTACAACCCAGAGGGTTTGGTCACCTTTTCAGAATAGGACCTGGAAAGGCAAACAATTCCTAGTAACTATTAGAGTCCTGAGGATTCTGTTTGTTATGGTGTGTCGCAGGAGGAAGAAAAAAGTGGAGTTTCTTTACTTCATATCTAGCTCTTTCCGACATTGGTTTCAAAGGAAGAGTTCTCTGAATATTGCATTCTCCTTTACTGAGAAGTAGAATGTTGTACTAAAACTGTTATATTTAGATATATTTTGCCCTTCAGGATCTTGTATACTTGTCCTTTTTTTTTCCTTTTTGACTTACCTTTGTCTTGACTGCCGAGATCTTTTTATGCTAAGCTTTCTAGATCCTCTAAATAGTGTATTTTGCTTTAGGCACGTTTGCCTTCCATATATTTAAATGAAGCAAGTAATTTTTATAGCTTTTCTTTTTTGTCTTTAAGGATTAAGAGAGGGAGCTGAACTTGATACACAGAATTCCAACTTCATACATGTATTGCCAATCTGATTTATATGTAAAAGAATAAAGCCTGCATGTGTTCAGGTTTGGCTCTTTAGTGATGTGGTAATTCTTCTGAATGCCAAAATATCCATCAGGAATAAGTTTGTGTCTTAAACTGGTGTACATTAAGCGGGGAGGGAAATCATGAACAATTAGATGGAATAAAATTCATGGATATAAATTTCACCTTAGATTTTTCAAATAATTTTTTCAATGTGCATTTTATATATTTGGATTGCATTGTTCTTGCTCCTGGAAAATGACAGTCTCTCGGTTTCTATTCAGATAAAATCTTGCTACAACTGACATTAGAACCTACAGACTTTGAATGATTTTTAATTAATATTATTGTTCATGGTTGTTGAATAGTAAAAGTAGTCAAAGATAAAGAGTAGTGGTTTTAGTGCCTGGGAAACAAGCTGTGAGGAGTTGAAAATTTTTCTTGATTGATTTAAACATACAAAGTCCATAAACGTTGAGTGGTGACAGTGAAGAATTTTGTCATCATTCTAAGAACACCTAAAAGAGAAGTGAATTTCAATTTTGTTTTACTTTTACCCTTTGCATAGTCTAATTTTATAACTAATTCATTTTTCTCATAGTATGGTCTCACTAATTGTGTTGAATTGTTGAAGATTTTGATTAAGCCCATTATTAATTCTTAAACCTGAAGTAAGAACAAGACATATTAAGAAGAGAAATAGTAAACCATTGTTTGAAAAGTCTACTTGCAATGTTTCTCAGTTGTTTAATGATTGTTCAATACTTTTTATGTTGTTTTTGCTGTTTGTTTTTTCTTTGCTGCCGTTCATAAAACATATAAAAAATGAAGAAATGTTAATGTAAAGTTTTCAAGCCTAGCAAAACTGCTGTTTTATGTGAATTCTAATATCCTACAGAATGCAGAAGACATTGAAAGTAATTTCTGAATTCACAGTATACCCTCCAGGGACAGCTTGTATAGATAATCCTTTATGCAAATATTTAAAGGTTTGTGTTATATCTCTCAAAATATATTTTCAGCTCTGACTTTTATTCTTTGCTTAGTTGCATTTTGAGTGTTGAATTTTATAGGTGTGGGTAAAATTGAAAAAACAGAACAAAAGTTAAGCAATGTTTCATTGCTTCGATAGTATTTTACTTGGAAGTGTTGGCCTAGATGTGTTTCCTAGGAAATAGAGCAGTTTAAATAGATTTATGCTCAATAAAGCAGTAATTAACACTTCCATGAATTAATGAGTTGCAAATATTTTCGTGTTATTTTATCACAGAATTTTTAGTAGACTAATGAAGATGAAGTAACCTATTTTTTTACTGTGAAGCATTCTGCCTAGCTTCAGTAAAAAGGCAAAGTAAATAAACCAGAAAATTTGATCTATTCTCCTGTGAACTTTGAAGCACTTTTCTATTTCTTCTCGTCGTAGTTTCTCACTTACTGGTTACTGGGTAACCAGTTCTCTTTGTTAAGCCAATGAAGACTGTTCTTCCAAGATCTGGATGATAATTTTAAAATTGCTACAGTATTCCCTGTATTTTGCTCTATTTCTGACAATGTCAGTTGCTTCAAATAGGGCATATAATAAAAAAATTGTGTTAAATGTATATTTTTTTATAAGGACCTCCTCAATCGGTTTCTATATTGAGGTTTCTCTTTAGCGCTGTTAATGCTCAGATGCTGTCAGTACGACATACACAAGACTCACAAAAATTCAAAGAAAATCAAGCACAGTTGAGAAATACGTAGAATCAGTTCAGTAAAGAGACCAACCAAGAATTAAAATATTTATCATCTTCCCATACTCAGCTTTCAGGTGCAGGAATGCTAGTCCTTTAACTGTCTTCAGATTTAGGGGTTTTTTTGTCTGACATTTACATTTAATGCACTTGTGCATAAGGGGTAGTAATAATTACAAATAAGGTAAAAATCCTCTCCAAAGGATTTTTAGGGTGATCTGAACCCTAGAAATAGTTCTTTTCAATAACAGCTTTAATAATCGTTCACTAAGGTTCTATTGTAAGGACTAAGACTAATTCATGTGAAGTGCAAAAGTTCTATAAGATCACAGAATTCATCATAGCCATGAAACCAAATTGACTAGATTCTGCTTGGAAGAGTTCTGCTCACAGGTCCTTGTTGAATAGGGAGCTGCAGGACTTCGATAGATGAGGCAATTTTAGAAAGATGTCCTGTTTCTCACATCACCCTGTTGTCTTCTGGGATCTGTTTCCTCAGGCTTCCAGTACAAAAGGCATTTGCTCCCTCCTTGTCTAGTCTCTGCTTGTAATTTAGGAAGGGTGTTTCCATTATGAAGCTTCAGGTCCTGCAGCCATAAACTATCTTTGCCTTCAAATGCCCACTCTTTTTTTCAAGTGGACTTCTTTCCAGAGCCCTTGAAATTTTGTCAAACTGTGGTGCCTAAAATCCTTCAAACAGCCCCTTTACATGGGTCAGAATTAATATCACATCCCAGCTTTAAAAACATTTCAGTCTATACAAGCTCTTTACTGCAGTCAGCCAGTTCTTTCTTTTGCTTTGGTCATTGCTTTTGTTACTTAGATAGTAATTGAGAAGTGTTCTCTTCCCTAAAGTCACAAAATTCTGAAGGAATGAATATAGTACCATAAGCACTTCAACTTTATTCACCTAAGTACTCAACATTTCTTTCCAGTTCATCTCCTATCTTGTAGGTTGTATTATTTTTCCAGTTGCCTTCTCTTTAGTACTCAATTACACCACAATTATCCCAGTTGTACATTGTTCAACAGGGTTTCTATCTTTCTACACAGGTCATGTGGATATTTTTTGGTTCACCACTAAGGTTGAGAAGTGGAGAGTTCTACTTGTGTTTTGAAATTTTTACTAAAAGACTCTTTTTGTTTACAAATATTATTACATGAATTACTCATCTTGTAGCTCATTCAATTTAAATATAACTTAAATTTCTGTCATTTTTTACCATTCTTGACAGAAGTGGTTGACCAGGATATGCCTTTGCATTCTTTCCCTTTAAAATACTGTAGGTTTATTTTGTGGCTTATATTGCTTCTACCTGTAACTGGGTGTCTTTCATCACCCAGTTTTAGATCTAGTTTTCTTTGCTGTTCTTCTCATGTATCCTAAGTGTGTTCTCATCTATCCATCCCTGCAAGATAGACAAAGGTTGCAATTCTGTTGGAATCCTCCTTCACTTTGTGTCTCAGGTCCCTGATTTCCTACAGGGAGTAACGGAATTATTAGATATGAAAATTTACTCGTTTCCCCCTCATTGAGTTTTTCCCCTTTTTAAAATTAAAAGATACCTGCCTGTCTGACATCTTAGAGCAGCTTTTTGTGAAGGTGCTTTACCAGCTGAGGCCACTGACTGAGCTACAGATTTGGTGGCATTAGGCTGGTTTGCTAAATGGTGACTAAATATATCCAAAAGTAGTAGAATAAATAGGAGAAAGATACCTTTAAGGAATGGAAGAAAGTGCAGGATAAACCTGGTAATTTCTGAATTTTTTAAAGTGGTTTTATATTTTATTTGGGGGGAAAGAAAAGGATACATTTCCTATTGTGCTGTATAATGTGGATGAGGAGTGAGCTCTTTTCTGTGTTTTTTATGGTGTTGCTCTGTATGCCAGTACATCTGTGATTTAGAAAAACAAAAAGTTTCTTCAAGATGAGTTGGTGCAATTTTTCTCCTGGAGAGTTAGCTAGTGCTTAAATGTATGTAAATTATAGCAATCAAAATGTATGATTACTGAACCTTTGGAATAAACAAGTCAAACCACAGCTAAAATCCATTTTAAGAGGGAAGGTATATATAGTGGAGGGATTTCCTGTAACATATAATTCTTCTAGGGGAAAACAGTATATTGTTTTTAATATTTTCCTCTGTAGCCAACACAGTGTACAATTAATGACTCAGTGTTGTGGAATATATTTCCAGACTTCAAATATGCAAGGTGCTAAGTGCTTCATGAATACCAAACTAGCCTTGCTTGATAGATCAGGATTTAATCAGACAGCCAGAGACTCATCTATTTGTTCTTCGATCTGGATAAAGGTTATTGTACTGTTTTCTGTATCTTAGCTATAAAGGAATGCTGGTATAAAGGCATGGAACAACTTTTATTTGCTTGGGAGCAGGAGAGTTCAATGGAATGTGCTGTAAGGAGCTCATAAAAGTGTATCAGACTTAATCTGAAAGTATCCATAGGAGCAGGACCACCTCTTCCTGATGACTCGCCACATCAAATACTCAGCATTATTAAGACTTAATTTTATATTGCCTAATCACCATTTCTGGCCATCCATTCCTGTTCTCAGTAAAAGCTGAAGTCTGTTGTCTGAAGTTCACTTTCTTCCTGAAGAGGTTGTTGTGTTGTGTTGCCTGTGTTGTCATTTTGTCTGTTTTGATTCTTAAAATCATAAACTTCATGATGTCCCACCTGTGAGATTAAATCACTTTATTTTTCTTATTATTCTTAAATGTACATCTAAGCACTCCCATCTTCATTTTTTAACCACAGCTTCTCACTATAAACTTGCTGAATTACATGTCCATTTGGACCTCCAGAGACAGGATTTCTTAATATTCTTAATATTCTTAATATTCTTAATATTATTAAATATTTTCCTTCATATTCTGTCATAGCATAACTTAGCTGTGCTTAGGCAGACTTTATTTCAAATAGTTTCTCTATGAAAACAAACCAGCTGTTTTCTGTTGCTCAGAAATCTTACCAGAAGTGTTTTGCGCTTTCATTTTGTTCCAGAGCTTTGATGAAAGAGATTTGTCACTGAGCATAAAACACAATGTTTGTGAACTTGATCTTGTTTTGCACCATGATAGAGGTGCAAAACCAGGCATTCAAATGTGTTCATAGTTTCATAGACACCATGTACTTACCTCAGGGATCAAAACCAAAAATCTAGCCTCTCTGCTGCTGCCTGAACTACTGAGGTGGCTGAGTACTCTCTGTAAGTTCTTTTGCTTATGCTTTTCCAGGACCATGTGAAGTTGTAAACATGGGGTATGGGAAGAGTTTACCATGGATGGGGGTTTCCTGAGTCTACAAGACTCCAGAGTCAGTTTGCCAGTTTATTTAACATGGAAATCTGTTACTTTCTGGAGTTGTTGAACAGTGCATAAGGTATTAATTGAATGTAAAGGAATGTGTATGATATGATAATTGGACTACATAAAAAATGATGACTGATACAGGGTCTTCAAAATCCCTAATTATGAAACCCATATAGAGAAATGTGTAATTTTTATAAGTAAAGGAGGGACAAAACTCAGTGATCATCAAATCGTTGACAGCTCCCTGCTTCATATCCTTCAGTTTCTATTACTGCTTTAAAGCCCCTGAACACTTGAGTGACTGTTGCACACTGAGGGGATCACAGTTGCTTCAAATTCATGACCCTGTTTCCCTAGAAAAATAACTGGAAAAAAAAAAGTTAAGATTTCTAAAACATCAGGTCTCCTGTGAATATTCAGGCACACAATGCTGAACTGAATTTGAAATTTCATCACCATTCCTATTGTGATTGGAATAAATGACAACGGAAGTGAAATTTTCAATACCATCCTCTTCAGTGCACCAAGTCATACAAGCACAAAAATCCCTTCTAAAGAATGGGAATGCTTACATATTAGTGGATTAAATAGGGATGGGGGCTTCATTTGTCTATTTTTTTTTTGGTCACAGTTTGATATAGTGATGTAGATAGCTGGTGAAGCAGAGCATTAAGGGGTCATTAAATCTGCCTTTTCCTCTGTGGATATGCTTGAGCTTTTGGCTAACTCTAGCCAGTTGTGATCCCTAATTATGTTTGAAAGTACCCAGCAAATAAAATGTCTAGCTCATGTTCTAAGCAATTATTTACAGAATCATTCAAAAGTTTCACACTGGCCTAAGGAGGCCATAAGAGCAGCAGAAATGTGATGGTATGACAGATGTGCTTGAGTGAATTAAACCTACACTGTTTTACTTGTATATATTTGAATTGTGAACTGAACTCTGTGAGTGCCACATTGACTGAATCATCAGACAGCGTAAACAAATTCTGACAGCAGCAGATTCAGTCCTGCTGTGCTTTGCCTCTTTAGCCTCGCTGTTTGACTTGAGTAATCAGATACGCTCTGGTGCATCTCTGTTCCATCCTCAGATGGAAAATTAGTTAAATCTCAAACTGAGTCAATGTTATTATTTAAATAAGCATTATGGCTACCAGAACTATTGTTACCTGGCAATATTTGGGTCAGTGGAGTCCATTTGGTTCAGTGTAAGGGCACAGGATGGGAGTGGCCTGTGTGTACTAAAGCAGTTGATAGCAGTGGAGAGGATGGTAGGGGACAACATGGTTGGGAAGTCGGAACTAGGAACGACCTTTAAGGCCTCTCAAGTTTTACATGTGTGATCTCTTGTAAGTATAATAAAGATGTACAAATCAGATTGATTTTCCTCCTTTCTTTCTACTGTTCTTATTTGCCTAGTCAGCTGTATCCCATTCCCAACTAAGTCAGTGGCAGTGTTCTCTTTGACTGCTCTAAGTCTCAATCAGTATGTTTCAATCCAATTAGTTTGTGTGTAAGAACAAAAGTCTCAAAATTCTTGTTTTGCAGTGATGCTGGAAGCAAGTATTGCAATATGAAGTGTAGAATATCCCTCACTGGGTTAAAATGTCCAACTTTCCAATATTAAAAAACACTAAGGTTTTTTTAAGCTTATAGTGGTTCCCACCTGAAATACCATGTTCAGTTCTGAGCTCCATACTACAAGGAAGAGATGGATGCGCTGGAGGGAATACAGAAAGGGGCTAAGAAGATTAAGGGACTGGAGCATCTCTCATAGGAGGAAAGGCTGAGAGATCTGGGACTGCTTAGACTAGATAAGGCTCAGAGAGTTCCTATTATTGTAAGAAAGGAACCAACCCCAGTACCACTGACCTGTAAATTCTATGTCTAAGAAGAAGCTGTCCTGTGCTCAGAACAAAAGGTGATGTATGGGTTTAGTTTGCCTGTTTCCTCAGCAGGATCTGGACTCTCCCTTGATAAGCAGTGAATGGAATCATCAACTGAAGTCTGACTACAGAGCATAGTTGAACAGCTTTTTATTCAGCACTGAAGATCGGGCATGAATGAATGAAGATCTGGCATTTCCCAGCCATAAATAAACAATGTGATGAGTAGATATGTGCAGTCTATCTGACCATCCTACCACTTCTGGTGGTTTCTGGTTACTGAACTGTAAAGAAATCTACTCATATACCTATCTCTGATCCTCACCTCACTATTCTTCCAGGGAAGTATGGGGCAGTACAGGAAGATGTTCAGTGACTGCAAATACCTTACAAAAGTGACTGAAGTGAATGTGTTTTTCTGATCACCATGTAGCAGAAAGAACAGGATATGATAGGTATTTATGCTGGCTCTGAACTAGTGGTGAGTGTGATTTGTGCTTTGCTTCACAGACAGCAAAAATGTGTTCCCACTGGTCCAACAGTTGTTGGAATTCTGTTCAGGGCATGGCCAGAGGGAGTATGTTCTTTTCACGAGTTGCTAGCAGGTTACTGAGATTTGCTTGAAATTTAATGAGATGTGATGATTCAGCATGCTAAGAAAAAATTGTGAAGCTATTTGAAATCTAAAGAATCATTGTGGTTTAAGAAATCTCTAATTCTTCTTGCAGAGAAATTTTCTTCCCCTGGTTAGACAGAGTAATTTCAGGCTAACCTACCAATCCTTAGTGCTCTAATTGTAGTTACTGCAACAAGAACATTTTCTAAGTATCCTAAATTCCACTCATATTATGAGTGCATTACATTTCACTAGTATTTCTTGTGGTTGTCTACTTTTGCCATGATTTTCACTATCTTTTTGTATGTTTTATAATCTGGTAAAACTTGGTGGAATTTTTTGTTTCCTCTGTTACTAACCAACTTGGATTTTTGCACTCCTAGAAAAATTGCTACAGGGAATACAAAGGAAACGTCTGCTCTCCATGTGTGTTTGTAACTAGCAAGCAAGGTTAATTTTTTTTTTTTACTTTTAGTCTATCCCAGTGAAGATGAAATGGGTAGAATGTGTCCATATCTCCAGCACATTCTGATGACAGGCTATACATAGCATTTTTTCTGAAGACTGTCACTAATGTTTCACTTCTATATGCCTCAGTAAACAATGCTAGAGGTAAATCTTGAAGTTAGAAGTAATGGGAGAACTCCTGAACTGATTGTAGGGTTACAGCATTATGAATATAGGGCATTAGTTTAAATCAAAATTTAAACGCACATTGTTATTTAAGTACATCATAGAATGGTTTGGGTCAGAAGGGATCTTAAAGATCAGCTCGTTCCAACCCCCTGCCATGGGCAGGGACACCTTCCACTGGACCAGGTTGCTCAGAGCCCCATCCAACCTGGCCTTGAACACTTCCAGGGATGGGGCAGCCACTGCTTCTCCGGGAAATCTGTTCCAGTGTCTCACCACCCTCACAAGAAAGAATTTCTTCCTAATATCTGGACCTACGCACTTTGAATTTGAACTCATTTGCCCCTGTCCTGTCACTCCAGGCCCTTATAAATAGTCTCTCTTCATCTTTCTTGTGGTCTCCCCTCAAGTACTAGAAGGTAGCTATTAGGTCACCCTGGAGTCTTTGCATTTCTAGGCTGAGCAATTCCAATTCTCTCAGCCTTTCCTCATAGGACAGGAGCTTCATCCCTCTAATCAATTTGGTGGCCTTCTCTGGATTCTCTGTATATGTTTATATGTATTAAATTATATCTCTATTTTCATATATTAGTAATTTTTCACCCCAGGCAATACATATATAAGACCCAGTACAAAATAACTCAAAATTTATTCTGCAATTGGCTCTTAATGACTGACTAATCTCTTCTCAACAAATTCAGTTGGTGCTAAAGAGAATGATCCAGCATTATTCAGACTTTGGAGGAGAACATTAAGAAATGAAATATGTTTGGAAACTAATAATTCACATGCAGAAGGTAAAGTCATACTTGAAAAACAAGAAATTTAGCTCAGTTGTCTACCTATGTTATAAAAATGAAATACAAGTTCTTGGTTGTGTGACTAAACAAGTACATTTATTGCTCAGGAAAGTGGAGGAGTGTGTCATAAAAGCCAAATTTGCTTCTCATCCACTAGAAATAAGGGAGTGTAGCTTTCAATAGAAAAAAGGTTCAGATTTTATTTAAGCATGGCTGAAAAGAGAAATGTAATTTTCAAGCATATTAAGGGAATTATAAAACTAATTAAGTATGAAAATAAAAATTATTGAAAATAAATCAGAATTAATTGACAGCTGCCACTCTTCCTTATTTACTTTGTTGTGTCTAGCAATTGTAAGTACTGAAGGCAGTGGGTAAATTCCATTTCATTGCACAGCACTGTTTGAGCAGTCCCACCACAAAAATACAGCATAGCATGTCCCATGTCAACTCATTCATCACAACACTTTCTGATTCACTGGACTTGAATTTTATGATATATTTTCATTCTGAAAAAAACTAAAACATCTCCCTAAACTCTTTTCAAGTTGCTATGTCTTTGTTTTCGAGTTGCAATTCTTGCTGATCTGGAACAGAAGACAAATGAGATGAATGTTGATATGTCATCTGTGTCATGTAATTGGTATCATAAACAATTTTCTTACCATGAGGGAAAAGCAATAGCAGGTCTTGGATAGCACAGTGCTCCTGGGAAGAAAGAAATCAATGTTTAACTGAGATTACAGTACTGTTTCTTTCTAGGCAGGACCAGTCAAGATTCAACCCACCTGGTTTTGAAAAAGCAGAACCTTTTTGTTTTAAGGGGAGGAGCTGATGTGCAAGTGCATCTCACAGGAACCTAAACATAAGTCTTGTCAGAAAAGACACATGTTAAACTTACTCATGGTGAAAGCAGACATGGACCAAATTTTTCTGATGACTACCCACTCTTCTCAAGTGTCTAAGGGAAAAACTTGTGTATGACTGCAGTGCTTCAAAGTCAAGTGACAGATCTTGAACGACTACCCAGTATAAAATTGTTGGGTGCTTGGGAAAGGTCTTGTGTCTGAAATGACCCCAGAAATTTGAAACCGTCTGTTTTTATAATGCCAACGTACATTTGGCTGGAGTAGGAAATTATAACCCAAGAGTACCACCTCCTATCAACTTTGAAATTATTTTGAATATTAATTTCTTAATGATTTGAGGCTGCTCTTACAGTGCACATACTAATTTAAAATGACATTTTAGCAAGAGATGTGCTAAACCAATGAAGTCCACAAATTACAGAACTCTATAAAGGTCATTATTTAATGTAAGAGACAAAAGGTGCCTCAAGGACATATACCTTCAGATAAGGAAGCTGGAGAGAGTTTTGAGATCCCTTCTTGAAGGGCCAAATCATATTATCAGCACTAATCAGGTCAGTTTAAAACACCAATGGGTCCTGAGTAATCTGATACACAGAAAAAGAAAGTGAGAAACTGAAAAGTGGCTTAGTTAACTTGCATGACAAATGTGGGTTTGCATTGAGATTAAAGCTCAAAATGCTAGTTGCCCTTAGAAATGGTGACTTTGATCAGTCATTCTCCCTGCTTGTATGTCTGGCACTGGTGGCTTCCGTGGTGATCTGCTCCATAGTCTTCCCAGGAACGAGGCCTGGCCTGTAGCTTTCTTGAACATCCTTCCTCAGAGTGTAACTTTTCTCTAGTTATCATCATCATGAACAGTCACTGGAGTGTGTCAGAGATGACAGAATTGCCTCAAAGTCAGTGACAGCTCAGCACTCTCAGATATAGTCTTCCTGGAACTCCAGATATGTGTATGAAAATTTACTTCAGCAGTCCTTGATTCTTTTCTGCAGTGGGTAGTACCTCTTTTCCTTAAGTTATGCCATCACCAGGGACCTGGGAGACCTGAGAGCAGACCCTGATGAAAATGACTGAGGTATTGAGTGTCTCAACCTTTTCCATCTTCTCTGTCTGTTACCTGCTTCATTCAGCAGCAGATACACTTGATCTCAAATTTTGTGCTGATTTCTTTATCCTTCTGAATCAGATCACTGAACAAGCCAAAGTCCAGCATCTGCAAAACCAGGGTCTTTACTTTGCTACTTGTCTTACTTCTATATTTTTAAACTCTATCATCTCATGGTCATAACAGACAAGCCTGCCATTGATTATTGACTGCTTCATTATTTGTGAATAGCAGGTCCTGCAGAGCATCTCCTCTAGTAGCTGCAGGAAGAAATTGTCCTAAACACACTCTAGAAATTAAAATTATTTGTATTATGCTATAATTCCTTCCAGAAAATTCTGAGATGTTAACTTCACCTGTGAGAACTAAGGACTGTAAGAGTGTCTTCCAATATTTTAAAGAAGTTTGTTTTTTCACTTTCTCTTCCTGACTAAGTTTTCTATAGGTGACATCTACCAGCACATCCATTCTTTTTTGGCCTCCCTTCTAGCCTCAGCCTAAACTTTCATCCAATCTTTTGCCTCTTGACTGTAGCTGACTATGGTCTCCCCTTTCTTTCTGTCTTTCCTGGAAAGTCGGTGCCTATCTATTGCAGTGCTCCATTCCTGTGAACAATTCCATAATAATCCCAGAAACATTACAGCTCTGGAAAAACACAGGAACTTCCAATACCTCCTGATTGTCACCTTGTGTATTTTTGATTTGTAAACATATACACAGCCTAGTTGCTCCTATGAATTTCTATTTGTTTTACATTGAGACGCAGTTACTGTATCTTGGATTTCTGTTTTTAACAGATCTCGAATGCAGTGGACTGATGGGATGATGGGGAAAAAATATTCCTACTTACCACAAAAAATTAAAAATTGTTCTTACAGGAATGGTACAGAACTGAGTAGAATAAAACCACATAGAGACTGAGAACTGTACACTCTTCTGGAGTTTCCAGTCCTTACAGAACTGAAAAGTGAGTGATAACACATGAACACATGAATATGTGATAACATGGAGACATGAACTGAGATCCAGCTAATTTATCTTACAACACTTATATCTGAGCTGCCATTTTTTCCCCTTTACATTGATGAGAATAAATTGGTATTTTGTGGGTTGAGGTTATAGTTCGAGTGTCTTGCACACTCACAATGCCTATTTCTTTCTGTTATTTGCATAAGAACCTCTACAAGCAGAGTAGCTACCTCAAATATGGGACTTTATTTTTCAGAATTTAGACAGGTGCATCATCCTTCATGATTTTCATTACTATCCAGATGAATTTCTCAATCAATATCTCAAATGAATGATGAAGTAAAAGTCTCCCCCTGCTTCAAATAAATACTCAAAAAATCCCAACACAGCACAATAAGTGTGGTGCCAAAATACTATTTTAAACATAGCACTTTAAAATAATACGACTTATTTTTAAGACTTTGTTTTTCTGGATTTTGAGGATTCAAAGTTGGAGAATTGATGTACCTAAGACAGATGTTTTACAGACAGCTGCAGTGTTAAAGATATGCATTCTGAACATTTTACTTTTGATTAACAAATTGGGAACCATAATAAACTTTTCTTATTTTGCATAATTTTCATATTTCTAATACCTTAGATTATATTTTCTATTTTCTAGGGAATAAAGTTTTTTGTGGAGTTGTTTCACATATTTAAAAAATTTTTGGTAAGCAACTTTGCTTTTGTTTGTCTGAAAACCAATGTATTTCATGCACAAAACTTACATGAAATGTTGGTCCCTGGAATTCAGTTCTTCAAAAGATGAATGTAAAGGGTGGCTCCTGAATCAAATAATCATGTTCTAATCAGATAAAAAAAAAAAAAATTAGGTGTCATTAGTTTTGCAGTGGCAGGAGTCTGTTGAGATCATTTTTTCTGACAACCTATAGGTTTACTGTCCCAATTCACTTTTCCTTCCAACCATGATATCTTCCAGGAAAAAAAGTCAAATTTCTCTTTGATGACAAAAAGAAATTATATAGATTATGTCTCTTAAGGGTTGGTCAAAATAGAATGTGAAAGATCAGGAAAAATTGTCCCCTACCCATTTCTTTACCCTTGATTTTCAGAGAAAAATCATTTTATATCATATGTTTTTTTTGTTAAGATGAAAACTGAAAATAGTCTACATAGGACTGTTCTTTGCTAATTGCATTTTCTCTTTATTCAAGATACACAATAGTGGATATGTATCTTCTGAAATTTATTTTTCTAATAAGAAGTACTGGGATTTCATAGCTTCACTCCAAAGTGAAGTTACTTTCAAATATGAGAGAAATTTAAGCTGTTGATGGAAATTCAAAAGATATGCCCAGTGCTACACACTTTCTTTTGTCATTTATTCACAACTTCTAAGAATAAAGAATTTAAGAACAATTTTATGTACAAAAGGACAGGGTATAAATCCCCCAACATTTTCATAAATCTGAATTAAAGAAAAATTAGTGTAATAGTATTGATGTCAGATCAGATATGGATCATGTTGTTGACTGTCAAGCACACCAGCTTTTATGATTTCATTTAAAAATTAACTATAAAATGAGTTGGGTATAGGTACATGCTAAGTGGACATTAGCAAAATGATAGATTTCCAGTAATAAGGATCAATACAGATCTTGAAGCATTGCGCCAATGATCATATCCTACTGAGGATAATTATTAGGTTGAATTAAAAAGTGAGTTTGTTATATACCTTGATCTTTTTCAGATACCATTTTCTCACCTTTTTGGCTATTTTGGGTTTCTCTGAGAGCTGTGTATTTGTAATCTGCAGTTTCTCTCTTTTCTGTCCTTTGTACTGTTGATAGTCCATAGACTTTGGGGCATAATCTTGTATATATTGATTACAAGAAAAAATTACTTAAAGCTGAAAGGTCAAAATCTGAGTCCTGTATCAGTCATCTTCCATCTGACAGAATGCCCCTGCAAAAGCCAAGAGTGTTGGTATTGTTTTAACATGTGTTAACACACCAAGACTTGAGTATTTGGATAATCTGATAATTTTTTAAAATTTTAATACCTGAGTTAATTGAAGTAATTGGCCATATTTTCTTTAGAAGATCCTCTTGTGGATATTTGAAAAAGGGATTAGTTCTACTCCAGACACCTCTTTCCTGTTTCATTCTTCACAGGTTTTTAAAATGTTTATGTTTACTATTTTGCATAGTTTATCTTGATATGCAAGAGGCATTGAAGTTGTTCACGTTTTTTCTTATCTGCTTTTCTATAAGGGAGAAAAAGGTATTTTTACCTCCATCCAAATGCTGCTTGTACAAATGTCAAAGTTCAACAGCTACTGAGCTGCCAAATCAAAGAGAATTCCATAACTGGGCTTGAAAAGAGTCCTTTGAAATGGGAATCAAATGAACTTCTGAATATTGCATGCCACTCAATAATAGCAAAAATTCATAGTGGAAAATGTCACTGAGCAGCAAAATCTGACATTTTTTTGTAGAGATACAGGCACATATTTTCCCTAAACATCATTAGTTGCTGGTATTTCTAAACCAGGCTAAAATCAAACAAGTTCTTACTTTTCAAAGATTTGCCATCAAAAATCTGATCATTTGAAGAAGACAGTTCTGAGCCCTGGATTTATACCAGGATACTCAGTCAGAATGACACTTTAAATTTGTGTGCAAAATACACATGGCATACCCTAAAAGTCTTCCTGGTAAGTTTGTGCTTAGAAGAGGAGATTTGCCTCAAATTTATTTTCTGTATTTTTACAAGCTGAGGAGAATTCAAGAGACATCATATTCCTCTATTAATTTTCAAGACCACACCAGAAGTAATCACTGAAAACAAAATTTTTCTGTTACCAAAATAGATTAAATTTATTTCTTACAATGAGCACCATTTTTCTATGCACAGTCAACATATTGCAGCTTTTTTGGTGGTTCTAGCTAATAAGATTATGGCAATTCTTTCTATTAGCTGTTTTTCCATTGAAAATATTTGTGATTTCAGACAAAACCCTCAGTATATAAAGATTTTACTGTACTGAAAAATAGCTTATTTTAGTAGTTTGAAAATGGTTTATATCCTTTTAGTTCCCTTTGAACTTATTTAAGCAAGAAATTATTTCATTTTCTCATATTCTTCTATTATCTATGGATTGATATGGGCATAAAGTAACCAAAAACACATTTGTAAAATTACCCAAATCTGTGCTTCTTTCTTCCTCCTAAATGCTCAGAGGATGGTTTGACCTTGTAGAAATAGAAAAGATTTTCACTTTGTGCTTCTTTCCAGCTTGTTTCACATGCTTAGGGTGCACCAGGAGGTGGTCCCTGCACTCACAGATTGGTGTGACTATTTGAAAGGCTTTATAAGAAGAGCAGGTGAAAAATGAGAGCTGAGCAAAGAGACAGGTGTGCAAATAGGTTGTCTGCGTTTAGTCCGTGAGTTGAATTTGTAAGAATTGATGTACAGGCTAAAAAGAAGCTGCCATTTGCAATGCAAAAACAAGGGTTACATTTTATTGCCTAAAACTATGCTGGATATTCTTCAGCACCCTCTACTGGGCTTGTAACTATTTACACTAATCATGCATTCCTGAAGGAAACCTTGAGCAAGAAAATAAGAAGAAAAGGAACACAAAATAGTGTAGGGTTAGGGGATTTTTTCTATCCAGATTTCAATTATAAATTAGGTCACCACACAGTTCTCTCCCTGTGCCTTTTCAGTGGCTTTAAAGTGTAGCTCTATCCAGGTGACATAACATGCCTCCTTGAGGAGCTTGTTCGCGGGTATAGTTTTACCAATCGCCTACCTGAGAATGTTAAGGCAGCATTTATTTAGGCAAAAAAACAGAGTTCTTCTGTACTTTGTCTATTTTAAAAGAAAATATTTTTTAATTTTTACCTGAGAAAATTCCCATAGCCTTTGCTGTGTGTGAAAAGCCAGATAATGGAATACCAATATTTAGACTGTAGCTCTAATTATAGTGAAAATTGTTTGCTCAATTGACCCTGAGAAAAAAAAAATCCACATACAAAAAAAGCACTGCTGTAAAGATTTTTAGAAAATCAGACTGCAAAGATTTTAGAAAGTCGGACTAGAAAGATTTTAGGAATTCAGAAGGCAGCTGGATGAGATTCAGAGTTTTCAATGCCCCTGAGCCATGGAAGTTTCCCCTTTGCATGTTTCTGGCCCTTTTAGGGTAAGGGGCCATACATTGGAACATATTATAGGCAATGATAAAATATTACTTTGGCTGCAGACAGATGTGTTCACCTATCTACCAGTAGATTTTAGCAGGAGAAGCTCCTTGAGCTATAGTATGAAACCTTTCTCATTAAACCAACAGAAGTTATGGCTTTAAAGATAGATCATTATATTTTTTATTTCTGCAAAATAAAAATGAGTAAATCGTGCCTAAAAGATAGGGAGCTTTTAGTCTCTTTGAATAAGATCTCTGTACCTAAACATGCATTTCAAATAATAGTATTGCTGTTCTGGGATTTTAGTACTTACTCAACGAGTGACACATAGTTTATGGAGGGCTAAAATGTCTTAGAGCAATTTGTATGTAATATCAAGAAAAATAGAACCCAACTCTATATTAAAACGTCTGGGAAACCAGTCTACTTTAAAATGGGCTGATGAGACATAATACTGGAATGCTAGCATAGTGCTTATGTAAAGAGCAAATTGCTCATCATAAAGATTAAATCTTCATAGTGCTGTGGCAAGTGGCAATGAACTGGCAATCCATCTGTTCTCGCTCTCTTCAAATATTAGAATTTATTACTGCAGAAAAAAAAATCTGCTAATTTTTGAACCAACCACCTGTAAAGAACAAGTCATTGCACAGATAAGATGTGCTCCTCCTCACCCCCAGCTGCACCTTCAGCTAACTTCATTTCCTCAGATTGAATGAGAGCATATTTCAAGTGAAGAGCAATTATATGGATCTGTGCCTTGTATAACCTGTTAAAACCAGTAATTTACTGGCATAAAATTAATTCTGTGCACAGTTTACAGATCTAACTAGTTTAGATTAAGACCATTTCTCTCTTCAAAATATAGAACCACTAAAAGCTTGCTTGGATGGGTTTACTACTTATATTGTGCTTTGGTGAAATATTGGTTCTAAAATAGGTTTCTCCACAGCTGATAAGGCAATGTCATTATGTATTGACAGTGCAACACAATGACATTTATTTTTCTATAGGCTTATTTGTGCAAGATAACTTCCTCTATTCTGAATGGGTATAATTCCTTCCATCTGAGGAGAAACATGGATTGTAGTTATACTCTGTAAGAGAGGGAATTCAACAATGGTAATGCACTCCTTTCCTGTTTTAAGCTTTACTTAGTAGTTATTTCTTGTCTTTCTCCAGGGTACTCTGTTGTGATGTGTAAGTGCTTGGCTAATTCCCTTTGTCATCTGAAAAGATCCCAGAGTATTTTTTTCTGCAATACAGCACCCCACTATTGTAACTTTGCCTGTGTTGAAACTGTAGGCCTTGTATTTGTTAAAGAACAGTGCATGGCATTCCAAGAGACGTTGTTTGAAACAGAAGGAATTTCCAACATTTTGTTCATATTTCATTGAAACCTCACCTTTGTATCTCCTTTCAGAAATACTGAACACCTCAATCACTTTTCTTAACAACCTGTAATCTGTATTTCAGGGCAGAGGTTTTGTTGTTGTGACTTAACACTTAGAAACACACTTGGGTTTATGAATGAATCTTTTTGAAGCCCATCAAAAGTTACCAAAGAATGGCCTGGGTTGGAAGGGATCTTAAAGATCATCTCATTCCAATCACCTGCCATGGACAGGGACACCTTCCACTAGACCAGGCTGCTCAGAGTTTCATCCAACCTGGCCTTGATCACTTCCAGGGGCGGGTCAGCCACAGCTTTTCTGGGAAACCTGTGCCAGGGCCTTATCACCCTCACAGGAAAGAATTTTTTCCTAACATTTAATCTAAACCTACTTTCTTTCAGTGTGAAGCCATTCCCCCTTGTCGTGTCACTGCAGGCCCTTGTAAATAGTCTCCCTCCATCTTTCATGTGGTCCCCCTTCAGGAACTGGAAGGCCCCAAACAGGTCAGTGCAAAATTTCTCTTTTCCAGGCTGAACAATCCCAATTCTCTCAGCCTTTCCTCATAGGAGAGGAGCTTCATCCCTCTGATAAGTTTGGTGGCCTCCTCTGGACTTGCTCCAGCAGGTTATGTCCTTCCTATCTCATCTAAGTAATTTCACCTTGGGAGGCAGAGAGGTTTGCTGGCAGGACAGTCATGTTATTTGCCAGCAATTTCACTGGAACTTTTTATGATGGAAAACCCTTGTATTAAAAGCAGGATGTAAATGGCCACCAAGAGATTTAAGCGATGAAGTTTCTCAGGCAAGATGCCTTTATCAGAATTGAAGAGCAGTAAGGAGGGGCTCTGACCTTCTGTCAAGATACTGTGAAAACTTCAGAATCTAGGAATCATAGAACAAAATAATGATTTATTTTGGAAGGGATCTTGGAGATTATCTAGAGTCCCCCCATGCTGTGAACAGGGACACCTTTCACTACACCAGGTTGCTCAGAGCTCCATTCAGCCTGGGTTTCTCAGGAAGTTGAAGAAACAGGGCAAATCATTATAACACTTGGGCTTTTTTCTTTAGCTTCCCTTTATTTTAAAAAATTTCTTTATTTAAAAAAAAATTGTTTTATTTAAAAAATTCCAAGTTTTCATGAGGTCCCTTATTAAGTTAAACTCACATCCTTTGCACTGGCTATTGCTTTCTGCTTAGAGATGTTAAGTGTTCAGCCATTCAGATGATTGGAGCTGAAGATTGTAAGAGAAGATGTCAGACAAGGAATATGTACCTCAGAAATGGACGAAAACTGGAGATAGAGCTGAGTAACACTTTATCTAAGCAGATTAAGAAACTAGTGGTATCTCATTTGATTTCATACAGCAAACTGAAGAACTTGTCTATGAATCTAAGCAATTTGTAGCTGACTACTTGTCTCACTTTGAGACAAGTTTAGGAGGAAAACGCTCCTCTAAAGAAGACATCATCCCCCATCAATAAGAAAGGAATTTCTTAGATGAAAGTGAAAAAACCTGTTTATTTAACAAACTGAGTGCCTGGAGGGCACAGGGAAAAGAGGAATAACTGTTAAACTTCCTCACTGCAGAGAAAGCTGGCGGATTTAGAGTTCTGCCTGTAGCTGGCTCCCGAGATCCGAGGCCGGGATGCGGGGTCCCCGCCAGTCCGTGGTGTCCAGTGATCTGATTCTCGGATCACAGCTAAGCTGAACACTTCAGAAGAAGCCACAAAAGTCACTGGAGAAATGCTACTGTAGTCCCGGAGAAACTTCTTGCCCCAGCTAACAAAAAAGCAGCTAGCTAAAAGCAGGAATGTACTCTCACCTGCTGCAAGCAGAGCTAAGCAACATGGGGGAAGTGAGCTCACACCAAGTCGAGGAATTTTGCTTGTCTTCTCTCCCCCCTCTCCCGGACCCAGCTTAAAGCTACGGGACCCATTTCTGGGCATAAAGCAGACAGTAGGGGAATACGGTATTATCACAAAATCACCCCAAGACACTACTTTTACTAGTTCTGTGTTAGAAAAATGGTGCAGTGAATCTGTTCACTTATCTCGGGAAACAGGAGAGTTATTTACCCAAGAATGCTTATGAAATTAGAAGTAGTTTAGGATGAGCACAGATGGTAAATGTGTTACTCAAAAGTGATGAATCCCCAGGTGATGCATGAAGACCATTTTATTGTCAGGGATGTCAATGAGGAGCCACCAGTTTCTTGAGGTGATCTTGCTAATTTTGTATGCAGGTTTTACGATTTATCTTCCAGGCTCTGAAGAGCAATTAAATTCACCTATGCTCATCAAAAGACTTAATGAGTATCATAAGTTTTGATGATAATGCTGTTCTTTTCTTCTTTAGGTAGCTTCCTTCACTGTCAGCACTATAGACTTTAAGCACATAAATGTCACAACTTCAGAATGGGATGGCTTTCTTGAGGGGGGGCCTTTTAATTTAAATTCTGACCTCATTTTACATCCTATGCAGGATGGGTCTTCTGCAGGCAGAATGTCAGGTAGGTAACCCAGGTACTGTCTGCTCTGGTTCCTACAAGTCCACAGGATCTTGTACTATCATAACTACTTAAAAAAGGATGGCTTTTTTCTGACACTTGTTTTATAATATATCAATAACTTAAATAAATCCTCCATAGATGTATTAAAAACTACTGTGAAATACTATTTACTAGAATAAAACTCTAAAAGTCTTGTGGTAAGATGTAATTCATACACATTTTCACAGCAGCTGATGAAAACTCATCTGTAACTTTTAATTGTGAGTTCTAGAATTTAAAAAAAAATAGAACTATATGCATGTAGTAATACTGATATTGTTATGTGAAAAACTATTGACATTCCCACACTCCATATGTATAACCAACACAGCCTTGACCTCTCAATGAGTTCACATGCACCTATTATTTTTGAAAAGCCTTTTTTTGTATTTGTTTTATAGTAACATAATTTCCATGTCAGACAATAAATAAATGTAAAGAGAAATAATTCACATCATGCATTAAAATGTTGCAAATTGTACCCAAGGTGCCCAAATCATGTTGAAATTTATAAAAATCCAGCCTTGTTTTCAACGGTGGCCACTGGATGACAAAAGCCACCAAGCAGCACACGAACGAACCTGCAAGGTTTGCTAAACAGAAAAAGTTTTATGTTTGGGGAACAAAAATAGTTATTTCTTGCTATTTGTACCATTGTTGTAGTGTTCCTTTCATATAGGTGAAGGAATAGTTCATTTTAGGATGAAAGAACAGTTTTTATACAGAACTTTTACTGCGATGTAGGTTCTCATAACTACACTTTTTTTTTTTTTAACTTGAGATTATGTGTTGGTGTTGAAAATTCAAGAGTACATCAGCAGTGAAAATCTGCAGAAAGAGCAATTAAGCATTTTTTTGTAAGCAGAAATAATCCCACCAAGTTTGTTGTTTCTATGGCATCAGCATAACTCAAAGCCATGCAAAGATTGATGCACAATGTCCAAAGCACCCGTAAGACACAGTATCTCTGGAAAGATTAATGTCTCATCCACAGAGAATACATGGTATTGTCTGTTCATTACAACTGTCACTTCTTTGGTTCTTCCAAGGTTTCCAGGGAGTAGATTCTGCCCCTCTGTCCCTCTCTGCTGAGACCCCACCTGCAGTGCTGCATCCAGCTCTGGGGTCCCAGCACAGGAAGGACAGGGACCTGTTGGAGCCAGCTCAGAGGAGGCCACCAAGATGATCAGAGGGGTGGAGCAGCTCTGCCATGAGGAAAGGCTGAGAGAATTGAGATTGTTCAGCCTGGAAAAGAGAAGGCTTTGGAGTGACCTAATTGTGGCCTTTCAGTACCTGAAGGGAGCCCACAGGAAAGATGGAGAGAGACTACTTACAAGGGCCTGCAGTGACAGGACAAGGGGGAATGGCTTCACACTGAAAGAAAGTAGGTTTAGATTAGATGTTAGGAAAAAATCCTTTTCTGTGAGGGTGATAAGGCCCTGGCACAGGCTGTCCAGAAAAGCTGTGGCTGACCCATCCCTGGAAGTGATCAAGGCCAGGTTGGATGAAACTCTGAGCAGCCTGGTCTAGTGAAAGGTGTCCCTGTCCATGGCAGGGGGGTTGGAATGAAATGATCTTTGAGGTCCCTTCCAACATAAATCATTCTATGATTCTGTGATCCTAGATGTGATGAATTGTGATGAATATGATCTAAATATAACCATGGCAACTCAGAATTTTCTCCACTTTTTCACTCTGTTTTTCCCCTTCTGCATGATAGAAATGTGTATATATGCATGTATATGAATATAACTATACTTCTCACACAGAAAGTTATCACAGAAGCAAAGACTGTTAAAGGGCTGGAATGGACCTTAAAGATCAGCTTGTTTTATTGGGCAGGGACACTTTCCAGTAGATCAGGTTGCTCAAGGCCTTATGCAACCTGGCTTTGAACAGCTCCAGGGATGGGGCACCCACAGCTTCTCTGAGCAACCCGTTCCAGTGCCTCACCACACTCACAGTAAAGAAATTCTTCCTAATATCTAATATAAATTTACCCTCTTTCAATTTGTACTCATTACTTCCTGTCCTATCACTACAGTTCCAATATCGGAAAAGAAAAAGATACTTCACACCTCCAGAAAAAATGTTGCCATCAGTGCAAATCAGAATAGAATGATGGACAATAGAAAAATGTTCTTTTAACAAATTTCTTGGGTTGTGGAGGGCAAAACCTGGACAATATTGACCTTTTTTAGAAGTTTTCCCATCTTAGTAATCTGAATTACTTTTGTTATGAAATCTTCAGTATATTTAAGTCATTGACTTCAAAACATCTCTTGCAGTACCTCTCGATAGTGGATTTCTGTGACAATCCCCAAACTGCTGTCATTTTCAAGTGGTTAAAATTTCCTCTCAGGGGTTTGAACTAGATACCTTTTACCCTTGGAGAATTTTTTACCAGTACATTTGTTAACATACAGAGCAATGTGAAATATCACCCCCACAGGAGGTTTGCTTCACCCTCTATATAGGGAATGATGAGAGACTTGTGATTGTGCTGCTGAAAGCAGCTGCATGAGTTCAGTTGGGTACAGGAGATGACACTTGATCTGATAAACATTTGCATCACCAAGGAATTTGTTTAATGTATATGTTCGAGAAAGATGAGATTATTTCCTCAGTGAGTTTGGGTTTTTACAATTTATTTTATTTGAAGTGGGGGAAAGATTAAATCAGTCTAAACCCTATACAAAATACTAAAAGGAAGTTACCTGCAAAAGCTAGTGTATCCACAAAGTAAATGCTATTCATGATGAATGGATGGGATTTTTTTGGCAGAACAGTTTATGACAAACAGTGTGTCAGGAAAGCCTTCTACAGGAAGTCAAGTAAGTGCAGGCTTAGACACTACACATTGAATGTAGAGTAAATCTAGCACAGCCTTTTTTGCTTTTTCAGCTACAGTGTAGATAACCATATGTCAGTTTTCTGGTTTTGGATACTGTAAACAAAACCTCGAGCTTTTACTTTAATGTAAGTAGAGTGATTTCATGATAAAAGAAAACTCTGAATAGTGTCTGGTGCTCTATATACCAGTTCTCTGGGAAACGGATTCAATTTTAATGACTGCCTCACACTCCAGCACCTTGTCTGAACTATTCTAAGAGTGTCCTCAGGAGGTGATTTATGAGCCAATTTGGAAGCCGATACTCCAGAAGTCAGAATTATGGGAAGTGCCTCTCGCTGACCAGAGCTGATCATGGAATACCTTGCAGGAAGGTAATGGAGTACTTCTGTGTTCTGCACCATTTCAGAAAGTTTGAAATGTATTCCTCTCCCTACAATAACAGCAACATTTCTGTAAAAATCATTATCACCAGGCTTGGGGAATTTTCTGAAATAAAACAATCTTTTTTCAAAGAGTATAATTTTTAAAGTATTTTTATATAAAATATATATGCACATGAACATGTTGAAATTAATACACTTTTTCTAAATTGTCAAATTCGGCAAATATACAGAATGACATTCTTGTTGTACCATGCCGACTTTCAATTAGGGTACAAATCCAATTTTACTTTCTTATCCATGTAGTTACATTTGACTTCATGATACCATACTGTGGTTTATTCTGAGTGCAAATCTGAAGCCTGAACAGTGAATACTGAGTAATACTTGGGAGTTTCTTCTTCATGTACATGTTCTGCTGGTTTTAAAGTGTATGCCTGGATGAAAATAAAATCAGGAGGATTAACAACAGTTGCAAGCTTAACATTTTAGAAGACTTTCATTCTACTTTGTTGCAAAAACTTGCAGATAAATGGAGAGAACAGAGATCTAGAAAGACTGAATTATTAAAAGTAAAACTATTTTAACCCTGTGTGTATTTCTTGAAATATAGTGGTTGCAAATATGAAACAGGTCAGCTATGTGCTTTTTAAACTGGTGTAAAAGTGTTTAGAAAAAAAAAAAAAGAAAAATCAGTAGGTAATGAGTAGAATAAAGACAAAAACAGAGAAGACAAGGGATTTTGAGTACCTGAGAAATTTTAACAAACACCTGCATGTGTCAGCCTAGATATTCTTGAGCCTCATGTTTTACATGTTCATTGGATAGGAAAAAATGAGCTTCATTTCTTATGTTATATGGAATTAGTTTCTAGTGTTATATGGAGAGTGGAAAAAAAAATCAAAAATTAATTTTGTTTCTGATTGGACAGAAAAGTAGCATTATCAATTTCATTATTCTTCTAACTGCATGCTTAAAAAGTCAGGAAGAGACTTTGGCTTTTCCAAATATCAAGGAGTAACCAGGCTGGTTTTTTTAACCTAGTTTCCTCTTATTCTTTCTAAAATTATCCCTTCCCCCCCCATTTCAGTGTTTCTTCTGAAACCAATACTCATGTAGTTCAGTACTAAAGTGAAGTCATTCTTTTGATCTCTTGACAGAAACTCAGTTCAGCATGTTTGCAACCACACCAAACTGAAAACCCATCATTATACAAAGACACTTCAAAGAATTACAACAGTAGGTTGTAGGCAAGATGGGGTCATAATTGTATTTTGTAACAGGGAGATTTATGAATGAATGAAATGTGTTTTAATTTATTTGCAGAGTTTACCCATGAATCATATTTTCAATCATATAAAACACACCCCATTCCCCCCCTCTTCCCCCCATGCCCTCCCCTCTTTGATTTTCCTTATTTTCTGATTACTTCAATTGTTTCCAGCATCCACATGTGAGGATATTCTGGAGCAGCAGATTTATGCATGTTGTGGGGGGTGAGGACAATGTCACATCTTAGCTAGGAGGGGTGAACAAATTAGGAAACATTGCTGCTCATCTACTAATAATGCCAGTTTCACTTCATTCACTTAATAGGAAATGCATGGGTTTGGATGTTGGATATGGCTATGGTTCTGAAAGCTAATGGGAGGAAAAATGATAGCCAGTGGGTTTTGCCCAAACCAAGTTTAATATAAGGGACCAAAGAATTTCATCATAAATAGTCATAATCCTTCTTACACCACACGTATCTCTGATACAGATTTTGATACTTTCAACAAAGATGAAGCTTTCTTTTGACTGGTGAATTATCAGTATGCTATAGAATGTACCAGAGATGTAACAGTTCTAAAATAGTGACTCATTTTCTCTGCACTACTTCCATCTTCCTTAGTTGTCATGCAAACTTCTGATGAACACAGGGTCTCAACTACTCTGACCTGAAGTCCTTAAAAGGTGAAATTTCCAGATGTTCAAAGCAGATTTATATAAAGAAAAATGTATGGATGGTTTTGTTTCTTTTTTTTTCCACAGAACACTTTCTGTCTCACAGGTAACATGGAGAACCTGTTCAATCTGTATCACAAGCCCCAAATCCCCCTTCTCACTAACAACTGCCAGAGTTTCTGTACTAACCTCACCTTAAAAGAATGATGAATCACAAAGCATGAGTACCTGACAGAAACCACCTTGCTGTACTTTCTTAAGGAAAATACTACATAATCCTAAGAAAGAGACTGTAGGGAAGACCAAAAATACAGATTACATAGGTTCCTCTTAGACTGCAGTCTAGTCACAGTAAATGACTGTCTGTGATGAAAGATGAGATTTACTGATCAGAATGATTTCTGCCCAAGGTGGGCTTACGCAGACATCCGTACTGCATGTGTGTGCATGTGTTTCCATGTGTCTATTTGGATTTAATGAAGCCATTCTATTGGATTTTGCCTAATGCAGGGAGTGTTCCAACTCACCTTGGTGCTTCTGCGTGTCACTTTTAACATGTTGCACACCTTTTGTTACTATTCTTTGCATGCTTTACTATAAATGAAGCTGGAATTCTGGTGTTGTGTTCACATGTCAACCAGGACAATTGGAAGGACAGGGGTTTAGTTTGAGTTACTTGTGGGACTGATGCTACTGCATTGTGTCCTCCTGGAGAGAGGCAAGCTTGTCTTAAAATCATCAAAGCAAGTTTCTGCTCCATTGTAAACTGCATAAAGAAATAAACTATCCTTTATTATTAGCATCACATTTCTTATATTGCTTTCTGTTAATCAATAGTACATTGATAAAGCACTATTCTATAGTGATCATACTGATGTACGGACACATAAAATGTTTAGATTTCACATTTTAATGTAACATGTTATTAAAGTGTGTTAGCACTACGTAAGCTCCATGAGTTATAAGCATCTGGAATCTTAACAGAAATCAGAGTATTTGATACCAATTTTAAAAAAACAATAGGTGATAAAGAAGAGATGAAATGGGTGATTTTCCAAACCAGAATAATGACCTATTCCTATTTTAAAAATCCTTAAGTATTTTCATGAATATTACTGTAGAACATATGAAAGCTATGTGCTAACAGGAACATACATCAACCATAAAGTCTCCTGTTAAAAGTTGTATTTGGAAAGGCATTCAAAGACTTATGTACTCCATAGTCAGACTAGTAGACTTTACTAACTTTTTGGTGTTTTATTTAATGGATTAATTAATTCTTAAAACAGATATCACAAAGCTTTGTCATTTTTATATTAAGAATTGATAACAAAATCTGAATCTATTCAGTTTAGTGCAGAGCCAGGAAGGCATTCAGAATTTATGGCTAAGCATAAGACAATTCAAGTCACACAGGAATTCAGCCTTGATAGATCTGGTGTTCATATTCTCTTTGCTATCAGTAGTTTTACAGTGCTTTATTCTGACTAATTTATTCTGTTACTTTAGCCTATATTCACTTGTGTCTCAACTGCTTTGGGTGCCCAACTCTATCCAGACTCTCTCATTCAAAAAACCTATTTGGGTAGCTGAATTTAGGTATGTTTCATAGTGTCATACATTATCTGGCACAGGAATGTGTTTGTTTTCAACAATGTGTGTGTTCTTGTATCTCATAAAAATGGGAAATTGAGTGTGTGGTGCTGTTTCTGTGCAACAAAAGGTACACGATACATTGCAGTGAGTTGTGCTTCTGTGTTCAAATCCGATCAGTTTTTTTCTAAAGCTAAGAAAAAAGAAGATTCTGAGCTAAAAAGATAGGTGATATATTCATTTGTTTATTAGCACTTGATACTCTTAGCACTGAAGTCAACTGAAGTGTATTTTTAATTTCAGAGTGAATGGAATCTCCTTTCTGAGAAATTATCAGAAAAAATATTTCCAGGGTTAAGTCACAGTTCTTCCAGTGTCTGTAGACTTCTCCCATCAATACCATAATTTCACTTTTACATCATGATCTGTTCTATACTGTATGGAGTACAATGCTAACTTCCCAAATGCATAGGCTGATATATTGCATGATGATAATTTTTGATCTATAATGTATTCATTGTGCAAATCTGATTTTATAATAATTTTTTATGAATCTTAGAGTTATTTAAGCAAGGAATATTATTCTTCCCAAGACCGTCTGCAAAGAATCCTAATTTAGTGAAAGGAGAGCAGTCAAAGAAATGTAAGGGTTTTGTACATAAAGACATACAGGTGAGGAATACAAGCTAAAAAATCATATTGGGGGACTAGACTACTATCTTTTATGCTGTAGTTGTTATTAAAAGGAATTCTAGACACTTTGGTATTTTTAATGATGTACAAAATCTGAATCACACTTGTACGTTTTGATCCTAAGAAGACTGTAAGCAGAAAGCTGATCTTTTCTTAATTCTTAATACATGAGACTTGTTACATGGCACTAAAAATATACTATGGGCATGTCTTTCCATAGCAGCACCCTTAAAATGGGGCTTAGTCAGAACTAAAGTGTGCAGAGGTCATAGAAAGTAATTAGCACAGCCTGTTTCTGATCCTGAGGCAGTTTGTCCTACAGGGGTCTCTACAAGGTGAGTTCTGGTTTCGTGTGTTCACAAATATTCACTGCCTGCAGAGCTGAGAATCACAGATTATTTTCATGCTTCTGTGCTACCAGGATTACTAACTAGGAAGGTTAGTGGTGTGAGGTTTGATCTTCTGAGAGTGGGTCTCAAATGAGAGGAAAAAATAAAATAGAAAAGCTGAGAGAACTCGAATTGTTCAGCATGGAAAAGAGAAGGCTTCGGGGTTACCTAATTGTGACCTTCCAGTACCTGAAGGGAGCCTACAAGAAAGATGGAGAGAGACTATTTACAAGCGCCTGCAGTGACAGGACAAGGGGGAATGGCTTCAAACTGATCAAGAATAGGTTTAGATTAGAGATTAGGAAAAAATCTTTGATGTGAGGGTGATAAGCCACTGGCGCAGGTTTCCCAGAGAAGTTGTGGATGCCCAATCCCTGGAAGTGTTCAAGGCCAGGTTGGATGAAACTCTGAGCAACCTGGTCTAGTGGAAGGTGTCCCTGCCCACTGCATAGGGGTTGGAACTAGATGATCTTCAAGCACTTTCCAACCCAGGCCATTCTATGATTCTATAAAATGTGATAAAAGCACCTGTCATTTGCTTATGGCTTACATGATTCAATTAAATGTGGATCAGAGAAAAATATGCTTTGCCCACTAATATGAACATTCATATCACATTTGAAATCTGGATTAGAAGTAAAATCTGACCCAAGTGTGAAACACTCAGAGGTTTTATATTCTAAACCCAGACCCAGTGGTTCTCCTTTGCCTTAGCTCTAGATTCTGCCAGAATCACTGTGGTGTATCTGATGAATTGAGGTAGTATTTAATACAGATACCAGTGTCCTGGTTTAAAGGACAGGTGTCTGCCAAGGAAGGCAGGAACCTCCCTTGGAATGGAAAATGTGATCACCTTCCCTCCAAATTATTATAACTTTGAAATTATGGGCTTTCAGGCAAAGATACAAGAAAAGGAATAACAGTTCTTTACTAGTATATATATATATATGTATAGTGAGATAAACAAACAATGGCAGCAGCAACAAACAAAAACCAGAGACCCAACCACAGCCTCTCTCAGCTGTCGGGCCCTTTCCCCTTCGGTGCAGTTCCACTCACAGCCGGCAGGGGCGCTGGTGGCTCCCGGCCGGGCAGGGCGGGTGCGATGGTTCCTCCGCGCCTGCAGGGGGCGCTGTGCCGCGAGCTCGGCCGTTTCTCTGCACGTGGGTAATGGCGGCACAGCCGGCGGAAGGGATGGAAAAGGGGCTTCCTTTACAAATCCGCAGGGCAGCCAATCCCAGTGCCCCTCTGGATGGCGAAATGGGCTGTAGCGGGAACCTCACAGCGGTGGCTGGAATAGCAGATGCGAGCACACCTGGGGTGGCAAAGAAAATGTAGCAGAAACTCCACAGCCGTAGCAGGAGCTGTGAGGTGTCCAGGCAGGCACAGGGTGCTGGGTTAAAGTGTAGCAAAAAATCCGATGCAGCAGCGGAATAAACAGTAGGGCTGTGCAGCGGCAGCCAGGCTCCTTCAAACAGCCAGGACACACTCCCTCGGAGCAGGGGGAGGGGATTGGGGTCCCAGAGGTACCCGAGTAGATGGTGAGGGTCCTTTCCAGTGAGATTAGGTGTTAATAACATCCCAGTTCAATGGCTGCTCTTACAAGCAAAGGCTCACCCATGGTAGGAGAAGCAGTAAAAGGCTGGACTCCATGGTGGAAGCAAATTCTTCCCCCAGTAGCGGCCACTCAACCGTTCCCCTTTGGTTCCAAGAATGAGAGAGAGCAAGGAGCTGAGCCCAGTCCCCGTGACCGTCCCCAGCCAAAATCTCGCAATATCTCTTCACCTCCCAAGAGAAAGGCCCCCAGCTAAGAGGGTAGCCAACTACACCCTTCCCCCTCCCCCTCCTCCTCCTCCTCCTAGCCACCTCCTTTGTCTCTTAAGTATCAGTCGTTCCCATCTGTTAGGCAACAAATAGGAGAAAAACTCCCTGAGAGAAAGAAAAGGAGAAAAAAAAGGAAAAATCCCAACCTCCAACAACCAGTTAGGCAATGGACAGGTTCCCAGTAACAGGGAAGTTAGTGCACTGCTATTCTCACTGTAATTACAACAGCATAAATAAGAAGGGTTGATTTCGTAGCAGAGTGGAGTTCTCTCCCTTCTCTCTGTTCTTGCTCTAAGAAGTTATGAGCTTCCATTGCTCAGATGCTTTGGGAAATATGCCTCACATTCACAGGATCATAGAATCATTAAGATTGGCAAAGACCTGCAAAATCATTGAATCCAGTCACTGACCAAACAACACCTTGTCAACTAAACCAAGTCATAAAATGGAGGAGAAATCTGCCAAATTCTCATTCATGCAATAGTCACTGGTTCAGGTCATCCTGCATTTTGTGTTTCAAGTAGAAAGGGCAGGGATGGGTGATTGTGCACTGATTTTATTGGGGTTGCTGAAACTTTTTCCTTGCTCTAAGAAGCAGTAAGTAAATTCAGAGTGTTTGATTTTTGTCAGGACAGCTGGAGATTGTCTAGCCCAGCTCTGCTCTTCAAGCATGGTCATCTAGAGCAGGTTGCTGAGGACATACCTGTTTTTCAGTGCCTCCAGAAACAACTCACTGTGATAAGGCTTAGGACTTATGTGTATTTAATTTATAGCAAGTGCATTATAGTAAGAGTTTAAGAGTTAGGACTTCACGTCTCCTGAATCTAAGCTCTAAATTACAGCCTTGATTGAAATTGACAAATGATAATTTAGCTTGTCTATTGAAGCTGAGGTCCTCAGAAAGGATAAATCAAGAAAAAAGTCCCATGATGAGCAGGCCTCTGCTTCCTGTGTCTGTAATTCTATGTGCCTCAGCAGCCTTGGGCCAAAGACAGAACATAATCCTGCCAAATAGGAAACAAAATCTATTACAGGTCTGTGATACTGTGCTCTCCTTTATTGTGCTTGCTGTCTAATTTTGTTAATGGATTGTTCTTGCTGCTTATTTAAACAAATGGTATAGGTTACGTCCTTAGCTTAGTCTTCCCTGGATCTTCCTACTATGACAGGACTGCTGAAAGGTCAAAATGAGAGGTTGCAGTGAAAGGAAAACATAGGAAGTAGGTTTTTCCTTCTTGTAGCGGGTTGAGTTTGAAACCGGGCGGAAACACCAATTAAATGTAGTGGTTTTGGTTCAAAATACTCATTACTTACTTATTTTCCTTCTGTGATATAAGAATTAGGAGAAAAAGCAAAGCAGGCACAAACCTTAAACAGTTGCAGTACAATGAAAGAGTTTTATTACTAATAGAATTAAAAGTAAAGAGAAAATAACAAAACAAAATTAAAGCAAATCCCCCCCCCCCCGCCCCAGCACTTCTCTCCTTTTACCCAGCTCACACAAGGGATAACAGAACATGGGATGTTAGTCAGTGTTCCAGTTCTTGAAAAGTCTCTCTCTTATGCTTAAGGAAAAAAGGGTTTTCCTTCAGTTGCACGTGGTTCCCAAACTGCCACTAACAGCAGATCCGCCCGGAAACAAACAATCTGCTGTGTGTAGAACATCTCTCCCATGAAAAATCTCACAGTTCCTTCACACTACAAAACATGGGCCATCACATGGGGTTATTCATCTTTTTAAGGATAGGTTATTTTGGCCTGCACACAAAGGCTTTTCTTCGCCACAAGTCTCTAACAGCCTCTTACTGCTTCTATATAGCCTGGCATAGGCACTCTTCACAATCTTCACAGGCACATGAAGATACTCCATCCCCCCATGTTCTTCAAATGGATTAAAGAGACAAACAGTTTGTGGTATTACAGTTTCTTACCACGGCATGCAAGAAGGTTTCTTTTAAGCTGCGCGCCACAATCGCGGCACTGCCCTCTTTTCTCCCATCGCCATGCTCAGCTCCATCCCACATGACTTACTTCTCTTTCTCTCTGACGCTGACGCCGCCATGTTGAAGGGTGCTCTTGTTCAGGCTTTACGGTGGGGAAAGCCTCGGTCCCTCTGTGCTGCTGGCTGCGTGGTGTCCTCTTCAGCACGAAGTGTGCTGGCTGCAGACAGGAGGCTCTGCCAGCTCCCATTGACTCCGCCGGCTCCGCATGGAGAGAAGGACCCGCCTGTCCCCAGAAGCCGCGCTGGATGGGTTTAGCTGTGAGCAGTCCATGGCTGGTTTTAGCTGCCTGCGGCTCTGGGACAGTCTCCCCGCAGCGACCCAGGGTCCGTGCCGCGGCGTTGGGAAAGGGGGAAAGGGGCAGTGGCCCCGGCCTGGCCCGGCCCGGCCCGGCGGGGCCGGGAGGCTCGGAGCCCCCCCCCCCCCCCCACCTTCCAGCAGGCGAGCTCCGACAAAAGGGGAAGTCCCGCCTTTCTGTGCAGTTTAAATATGTAAATTGTGAGAAGTGTAATTGGTTTTAAAGACTGTCCATCAACTCAGGGTCAACCCAACACACTTCTTCAGACTATTTCATATAAAGGTCAGAGGTGACAATAATGTGTTCTTTGGCCACCTTATAAAATATAGCAACCACTTCTCCATTCCCTAAAGGTCTCTTTATGCATCTGAATCTTGAACAGCCATCGATTACTGGTTCCAGCTTCACATACACAGTGGATTAGAAGTGCTGGCAAATTGCACCATCAGGATGGATAGATGGATAGATACCCAAGAAAACAAAAGGAAACACTGACGATAAGAAATGTTCTTAATCCGTTTTAGGTACCTGAATTTCCGTATGCATTTTGTATGTCATTTAAATGCTTTAACATGGTTTATCATTAAAGAGAGGATACCCTTTTCTGGTTTTGAACTTGAGGACACCTCCTAAATCTGGAAAGTATTGTCATTTTCATATATGCAGGAGTATTTTTCTTCCTTTAAATTATTTCTACTTGCTAATAATGGCAGAAACTGGTTGAATGTATTGTTTCTCCCCATTCTTGTCTGTCACTGGTTTTGAAATTAGTTAGCAATCGCTTAATGAGTTCTAATTAAACTGGTGTATGTGACTGGTAGTCATTGTGCTGAAATGCCTAACTTGAATATTTGATAGGTACAAGTAGCTAGACAAAAAAGCTAGGAAAAATTGTATTACTACAACCTAATGGATGTAACGGACTATGAATTTATTAATAATGAAAATGCTTAGCATCCAATTAATTCCTAATGTTGCAAGGAGTGTGTGCTAATGACAGTCTAGGAGACACTGTGTAGTTAAGTGTATACACAGCGTGTAAGGCGGCAGCCAGTTGCCAGTACTGCAGCTCTTGGATGGCTCTTTTCTAGTATTCTGTTGTCTGACCAGCAAGAAAGTGGTGTTTCCTTGCTTCTTTGATTTTGTTTGATTTTTTTTAAGTAATAATGACCAATAGAATGTAGCTGCCTAATTTGGAATTCATCAAAACTTTCTGGTTTCAGTATGGGAAATTCCATATGATACAATATAATATCACACATATCAAAATATCCTAAGTTAAATATTGCATACATCACAAATATCTTATATTCATATATATCTCTTATATTCAGTTTTGGCTAAGGTCCTTAGGGTTATATACTTGAATCAATTCAAAGCTCTTGAAATGTGCAAGCACTTACAATTATATAAAGGAATAATATGAAATCTATAGATGCATAATTACATGTCTCCACAAAACCTGGATTTAATTTTCATATTTAAGCCTCAGTAGATTTCCTTCAGTTTCTAAAACTTATTCTGAATGGGAAAAGTGGTTTAGCTTTCATTGAAACCAGTACCTTAGGAATACATGAGTCCGTCTGCAAAAAATACTTTAGATTTGTAAAGTGTGAGCAGTTTCTAAAGCTTGTCTCTGATTTCTACTTCTCAAATTCAAGTAAAAAAAAATTCCTTAATGTATTTCTGTCACATTTATGGCAGCCATTAATAAATCATCCAGAAACAGAGTTATAATGAGGCATTGCTTGCTATATATATATCCTGACTTGATGCAAGTGATAGTAACATGGGTGGAATTCTAAACCACAGAAGCCCTTAATGCTTAAAGAAAGCAAACATTTGTTAAAAAAAAGAGAAAAAAATCATAAAACACCTTCACACCATTTATAGCAAACTGATGAGTTTCAGTAAATAAAAACATTTTTATACTATTATTTTATTAGTTTAGTAGAAACACACATTTTTATTTGTGTGAGTGAAAAAAATAGAGACTCTACTTGGATTCAAGAGTTGTTTTTTGTTTTTCCCTCCTAGAACAATGATGACATTGCAATATTGTCATTTCCTTTCAACTTCCTTTGAAAATATAATACAAATCAAAATTTTCTGGTTTTCTTTCCTGAACTGATCAGCTACAGAAGACTCCCTATTATTTTGGTTTTCTACCTTGTCCGTTTTCCGCGCTTCACGTGTCAGAGGAAAATAACTTTAAGGGATGGGACTATGCAACTACATGAATTTATTGTTTAAAATAACAAATGCATCAGTCGAGGCATGAGATTTTACAACACCTCCGAGTAATGGCGACTAGTCACAAGATTTAGGGTTACATCGTAATTTATAACTTTCTAATCCAATAGATACTTAAAATGACACTTTGTTTTAGATTAATGACCTGTCACCTGTGGCACTTCTCACTGCAATGCAGCTATGTCTTGACCAATAACTTCTCATGTCACGTACACACAGTTGTCTCTCTTATACCATCTACATTCTTAACTTAAACTATATAAAATCACACTATTATATTTTAAAACCCTTCACCAAAACACCCAGTGTACGATTTTACTTATAATGATAGGAACACAAGTTTGTAATCCTTTTGCTTAAAGTCCACAAATCTCTGTCAATTAAGCCAGACCTAGTCTCTTCCAGGGTTGTAAATCAAAGCCTCCTTTAATTGCAGGAGTTTCTACTCCTCTGTCTCCCACACTACCTAAACAGGTAGCAGCTCTCTTATTGCAGCTCTTTCCAATCTCTGAGCACGCACACTAGACTTCACAAAAAGTAGCTTATCTCTTATGGCCCGAGATAGTAGCTGAAAATTGCTCTTTTAGGTTGTATGCAAGCAAGTACTTAAATATGCCACATTGTACCTGATAAAGAAATAGAAATTTTTTTGCGAATATGTTTATATCCTATGATTCTGTTAACCTGTTCAGTAAATTCCAAGAACTTAATCCTTTGAAGGAATCTACTGAGGGTATACTGTGAGTTCAGAGTCCCTTTGAAGACAAATGGAGGTTTAGTGACTTACAGCAGTTGCTGTAACAGGAGATGGGATCCTTTCATTTTGTATGAAAATATCCATATGTTACACTTACTCATTGTTGGGGTTTTAGGAATTCTTCTGGGGTTTTTTTTCTGTTAAAGGAATTTTCCCCATACGTGTTTCCAGGGGGACAAATTACTGAGTGCTTAAGGAAAACAAAAGAGCTGGCTATGGGGATGGGGGCATCTGGTTACTCTTTTGTTTCACCTGGGTGTGTGGACAGTCAGTCCCCAGCATTTGGACAGAGAGGGAGGCTGTTTCGTCGGCTGCTTTTCCTTCTGCCAGAGAAACCCCAGGATCCCAAGCCCACCTTCCCTGCCCCACTGGGAGCTGGGCCATGGCCGCCCTGCCCTGCCATTACTTTGAGCCTTCGTGACGTTGTAGCCATGCTCACCCTGCCTGCCCAGACCTCCAGGGGGGTACCCCCTTTGGATACATCTCGTCTGCCACCCGGGCTTTGTGCTCGTCCCTGCCGCTCCAGCCTGCCATTCCAGCCTGCTGTTCCAGCTTGCTGTTCCTGAGGGTCCGGCTGGACACTGGGATCAGCTGCCCAGGGGTTTGTGAAGCCTTTGTTCCATCCCTTCCCGGGATCCCAGGGCACCGGTGCCGCGTGCTCCCCGAGCTCGCTCCGGAGCGCCCCCTGCAGCCGCGGGGGAACCATCGCACCTGCCCTGCTCACCGGGAGCCGCCAGCGCCCCTGCCGGCTGTGAGCGGAACTGCACCCAAGAGGAAAGGGCCTGATAGCCAAGAAGGCTGGCAGTGGGTTTGTGATTGTTTGCTGTTACTGCCACAGTTATTGTTGTTTGTTTGACTTGTTATACACACACATATATATAATAGTAAAGAACTGTTATTTGTATTTCCCACATCTTTGCCTAAAAGCCCCCTTGATTTCAAAATTATAATAACTCGGAGGGAAGGGGGGTCGCATCTGCCATGCCAAGGGAGGCCCCTGCCTTCCTTAGAAGACACCTGTCTTTCAAACCAAGACACTCATACAAAAGGAATTTTCAGCATATGTACTTCAGTTATGAGTTTTCAAACTGATGTTATTTGCAAGTCTTCTGTATGTGATCTTTAGTGGTCAACTAGATGGTTCTCTTAAAAGATTATTTCAAAGTGCAAAAAAAATTACCAGAAAAAAACCCCAAACCCTAATCAACTCTGACCTGAAGAAGCATGGTAATGTAGATTTTTCTGAAAACCAAGAAAAGACTGAGAGGCAGTATGTAGGCTTCTGGGATTCACAGATGTTGAGAGGTTTTTGTTACTCTTATATGCACTGCTGAGCATCTGCTCTATTCACACAGACTGAGGTTGGTGCATGTTCCTGGATGCTGGCGTTTACACTGCAATTTCACTTGTGGTATTGGTGATTGAGCAGTATTGATTATTGTGGTGGTATGACAAGCTTAGGTAAAAATTACTTCACATACCAGTTTACAGAACAAGTAAAACCAGGACCTATCCACTTCACAAATGGAGGCAGGAATTCTTAACAGATCTGTTTTTTCAACTCTTGTTAAATGTTTTTATTCCTTCTAATTTAATAACTCAGATGTATGAACTTCAGGTGCAACATATAATCCTTTAATATTTGACTAATAATGCTTCATCTGGCACAGGAGGTCAACTAGAAGACAGAGAGTGGTAAGTAAAACATCCATGTTTTTAAAATAACTTCCTAATTTTGCCTTCAGAATCAAAAAACAGAAATCTGAAATAAGAGGTAATGGTATCTGTCTCTTAAAATTCTTTCTACTCCTACCACCACTTCCTAATCATTATGATATTAAGAGTATTATTACATTCTTCAGGAAGGAAATCTTATAGGCTCAGGAAATGGCAATTCCCATGTGCCAAAAGGTGAGCCAGATGCACAGAGAGCTTTGGCTGGAACTCAACAGAAAAAAAATGTTAAGACCTCTGGAATAAGGGGCAGGCAACTCAAGAGGACTGCAATGATATTGGAGAGTATGCAGGAAAGAGCACAATTTGAAGACCCTAAGCTCAGGTAGAACTTAATTTGACTGCTGCCATAAAATACAATAAAAAAATGCATTAACCACAAAGGGAGGGTTAAGGATTTCCATCTTTTATTGGTCACGGGGGAAACATAGTGAAAAAGGATGGGAGAAGTGCTGAGATTCTTAACATCTCCTTTATCTCAGCCTTTAATAGTAAAACTGGTTATTCCCTGAGTACCCTGCCCCAGGAGCAGACAGGGATGGGGAGCAGAATGAAGCCCTGTAAAGGGAAAAAGGTCAGTGACCTGCTACACCACTTAGAGACACACAAGCTCCAGGGAATGGGTGGGATCCAACCAAGGATTCTGAGGGAGCTGACAGAAGAGCTCACTGAGCCACCTTCAATCATCTACCAGCAGTCCTGGCTAACCAGGAAGTCCTACAAGACTGGAGGTAGTAAATGGCAAGCCCACCTACAAGAAGAGCTGGAAAGAATTTTGGGAACTACAGGGTTGTCAGCCTGACCTCTGTGCTGGGGAAGATCATGGGGCAGATAGATCATCTTCAGTGAAAGTATGTGCAGGACAACCAGAGGATCAGACCCAGCCAGCACTGCTTGTGAAAGGCAGGTCCTGCCTGACCAACCCAATGGCCTCCTATGAGAAGGCGACCTGCTTAGTAAATTAAGGAAATTATGAGGATGTTTTCTTACCTGGACTGTAATAAAGCCTTTGACACCATTTCCCACAGCATTCTCCTGGAGAAACTGGCTGCTCATGGCCTGGACAGATGTACTCTTCACTAAGTTAAAAACAGTCTGGATGGCTGTGCCCAGAGAGTGGTCGTGAAGGGAGATAGTTCCAGTTGGCTGCCGGTCACAAGTGGGGTCTTCAGTGCTCAATACTGGGGACAAGCCTGTTTCATATCTTTATCAGTGATTTGGATGAAGGGATCAAGTGCACCCTCAGTCAGTTGCAGATGACACCAGGTTGAGTGGGACTGTTGATCTGCTGGAGGGCAGGAAGGCTCTGCATAGGGATCAGGACAGGCTGGATCAATAGTCTGAGGCCAGTGGTCTGAGGTTCAACAAGGCCAATGGCCGGGTCCTGCACCTGGATCAGGACAACAACCTGCCAACAACCCCAGGCAGTGCTATGGGCTGGGGACAGAATGGCTGCAAAGCTGCCCTGGGAAAAAGGACATGGGGGTGATGGTTGTCAGCAGCTGCACATGAGTCAGAATGTGCTCGAGTGGCGAAGAAGGCCGGCCACCTGCATTGTGGCTTGCCAGACCCTGTACTGGACAACCATGAGGCTGCACCTCAAATCCTGTGATAAGTTTTAGGATAGAAAGACATTGATGTGCTGGAATCCATCCATAGAAGGGCAGTGGAGCTGGGGAAGGATCTCGAGCACAAGTCTGATGAGCTGGGGGTGTTTAGTCTGGAGAAAGGGAGACGCAGGAGGGACCTTATTGCTCTCTACAACTCCCTGAAAGGAAGGTGTAGCCAGGGAGAGTTCAGTCTCCTCTCCCAGGTTACAAGTACTAAGATGAGAAAAAATAGCCTCAGTTTGCCCCAGGGGAGGTTTAGATGGGATATCAGAAAACATTTCTTCACTGGAAAGTTATAATGCACTGGAGCTGCTCAGGGAGGTGGTGGAGCCATCATTCCTGGAGGGATTTAAAAGACCTGTAGATGTTGCACTTAAGAACATGTTTTAGTGGAGAACATGGCTGTGCTGCGTTAATGGTTGGACTTAATGATTTTAAGGGTCTTTTCCAACCTAAATTATTCTGTGATTCTATGAATCTACTATATAAAATTGAGCACAAAGGAACTTATGAGAAATACTCAAAAGTGAGTGAAGTATTAATGCTAGAATTACTTTTTTTCTCTAAAGCTGCATGTTTTATTTCACATTAGGGAGAAAAAGTTGATACTACATTAATTGCTTTTCTTGGGATGCAATTTGATACAATCCTTCAATAGAAAATTTCTAAATAAAAATCACAGGAAGGAAGTTTTATCTACAAATTGTGAAGCTAAGGTGTTCCTTTGATAGGCTTAAAATGTCAGGAAAGTATTTTTGTGCATTTTGAAGTATTTCCAGTACCAATTTTGATTAGCGATAATGACTGTGCCTTGTGAAGAAATGAATGCTTTCACATTCAGATTCACTAGGCTTATAAATAATCTGTTTGGTATTATCAAAGCAGTTATTACCATACAAATATAAGAAATCAGGGCATCTTAAATTCTGTTTAAACTAGTAAGTAATTATAGTAAAAAAAAAAACACCTATAGACCTATTTTATGCAAATATGGATGAATATACTTATTTATACTTACGTTACTAACCCAAGTTACATGACTGCAAGCTTCTTAGTTTACAGAAGTGAAGCTGGATGTTTTGATTGAAACAACTAACAAATAACAAAAGCAATTAAAATAATTTGAAGCATAGTGACAGTAAAAGAGGAGTTTTTCCTCTTCAATGTGAAAGTAATTCCAGTATCTCCACTTGGAGGAAAAAGAAAAGGAATGTGCAGTAATTGTCCTGTCTGTGCCAAATAGATTTCACATGTACAGAAACAAAAAGGGAGAAATGGTATCTTCAGAGAACAATTTTTATTTGTCTAGTGAATATTGAAATGAGAGTTTATATATCTGGGTCAAATCTTTTGTTTATAAATTTCATCTTGTCCCCACATAGTACAAATGGTTTCAAATTGAGAACTTTGTGTGATTCCTTATGCAATAACTTTTTAGAAAACCTTCATGTATAAGTTAACATATGTGAAAGACTGTGACTGCATAACATGGTTACTGAGAGCTATCTAAATTTATTTCCCTTATCAATTATGTCCCCAAAGACATAAGCCTGAAATTTCTGCTTTCAAATTGTATTCCATTCTTGGCTTGTTATCTTCATTGCTGCCCTAAGATGAGGAGTTCCCTTGATCTAACCTCATTTCAGAAAGAAAATATAAGTAGGACATCTTGCTAAAATGACAGCATTCAATTGGGTTGATATTTAGAATATATAAATAGAAAAACTATTTTCTCCTCTTTTCAGGATACCACAGATTGTGGTCTTCAAAATGCTGATGTGATTTGACTGATAATGTTAAATTAACCTTATTTAAGTGAGACTAATTATTTCTTGCCTGAGACAAAAGCAGACCAATAAACTGAGGTGCTGCTTCTGTCAGTTGCCTTATTCCCAAATGCCATATTCCCCCAGTGCATTTTCCTTTTGTGAATAGGCAGAGTATATTTTAGTTGAGGATCTGTTGGTACTTTTACTTGCTGAGATACAATGTCAGGCAGAATTTATGTATCTCCAGAACTGCCTGAAATCTTAGCAGTGCAGTGACAAAACTTAGTTTTCCTAAGCTCAGTGATACAGAGATCAAACACCTTCCTACTAAATGTGGAGGAGAGACATGGGCAGACTAAGCTGCCTCAGTGATGTGTTGGAGATTCAGGGAATGCAACAGCAGAGACCAGCACCCACCTCCACTGCCATGAATAACGACCAGCATGGCACATCCTACATGCTGCTCACAGGCAGATGGAAGGGGGAAGGGGGTAGGGGAAGTGTTTGAAGGGATTCAAGAATTGCTCTTAAAACTCTTACCTGGAAAAAAAATAAGACTAATCTTGGTTGGTAGGAGGCAAAGGAAGGTCTGGGAACAGCCATTTCTAAGAAGGGCTATTACTTTCTGAATTAAATTTCCATGTGTTTTTATACCGTACTCTTTTATCTTGTATTTTTTTATCAGGAAAACATCATCCAAACACTTGCAGTAAGTGTTGTAATTGGGCTGAAAATATTAGTATTGGAAATCCAAGAAATACTGGTGAGAAACCTCCAGAGTATGTGGGTCTGACTGGCCAAAATTTTTGGATTGTTTTACATATGCATGTATAAAGCAACAATAACAAAAAGATACTAGCAACATCCTAAACACAATGAAAAAGCCCTGGTAGCAAAAAAGTGTGAGATGGCATTTCATAAGCATCTTTCTGTCAGACAAGGGAAGCCTAGTTAAATACAAGATCTAGGATTAAGCTGTATTCTTGTCTCAAATGAAAGAGCATGATTGTACTTGGGTGGGGTGAGAGAATTTTGATGCTCTTGCAATTCTTTGACAAATGGCGGTCTAGAACAACCAGTCATCACGCCAAAGATGATTATGTCCTACAGCACGAATGCCAACACTAATTTATTAATGTTGTCAGAAAGACAAAGACACTGACTTAAGAACATTTAACTTCTCAGAGGGTCGTGTTTTTCAGCAGCTCAGGGAAATACACGTTTGAACACTTGCAACTTCTTTGGTGATAGCAAAGGTCTTGTTACTTGTGAATGCTTAAAGATTCATTTCGACCACCAGCCTTGCATGGCAGATTTCAACCCCAAGCAATTTGTACTTGCAATAAGAGCCTTTGCACAAAAGATAATCAATCACAAGTATGACAGAGAGGATGAAGGATTGTTGTTTTTTTCTCTGTTATAACTTTAGCTCTGTACCTAAATTCTCTGAGTTTTGAAGAAGAATAATGTTTGATAGCTATTAAAATAAAATAGCGTAAGCATTAATCAAATCCTGTAATCAAAAAACATTAACTTCCTTGATTCCTGTATGTAATTGTCACAAAATTAATTACGCAAAGTGTTGTAGGACAAGCTGTTTTAAGTCCTAAGTTTAACAATTGGACAGTGGCAAGAGTTTCTCAGATTAGGAGTACAAGAATCTACTAACTTGGCTCATTAATGAGTGGTCATGTGAATGGTGCAGTAGTGGTCATGAAATTGTATGGTTTCAGTCTTTCTTCTTCCTGGAGTTATTGAGGAGTTTTCATCAAAACAAGTTCTCATGTCTGGTTCAATGCCCGTCTTCAATTCATAAAGTGATAAAAATTCAAAAACACCCTGAAACTTTTGGTGTCCATCAGAAATCTATGCCATTGTTACGATCCAGTTTAGACCCAGAAAAGCAAAGCAAGCTAAGTGTCTGAGCATAAACCAGAAAGAACTTAGAAGGTTCAAAATATCCCCAGAAATGAGATTAAAACCAAATGAGGTTAGATGTTGTTGCCAAAAAAATGGATGTATTTTATTTAATAGTAAAAGAGGCAAAGAGAAGGGAAGAGAAAAGAAAGAGAGAAAGGAAAAGAAGTGTGCGTGGGGGGTGGGGGAACAGGGAGAGGTGACAGGGGTTAGGTGGAAGCATATCACCCATCTGAGGGTCCCAACGACGTCTTGTTGCTCCCCTCCATCTGGTCTGCTGGTGGTGAGGGTCCCTGTCGCTGCCGTGGCCACGCCGCTACATGCTGCTGCATGCCATGCCACACCGCCACACGCCAAAGAGTGCAGAATTTCGTGGATTAATATACACTTCAGGCCAGGTGGGAACGCCCACGTGCCTCTCTTGCAGGGGCCAGCTTGACACACTGTCCCTTGCAACACTGAGGGTCTGTTGCATCATCTCTGGTTCAGGGTCTGCGGAGCCCTTCGAGGGGGGCCCCTGTGATGAGCCATGTCACCCCCTTCTGCTGTGGATAAGCTTCCCCCCCGCCCGGTGAGGACCCCTCAGCTGGGCTCTGCACAGTTGGAGGATGGGCAGTCACTGCAGAGGCTTTTTCAAGATACCCAAAGCCTCTCCTCCCTCCACCTCTTGGTGCGAGGGTCTGTTCGAGCCTGGCAGCTGATAGCCCTGGGACTGTGGTCCTCATCTTGGAGGTGTTAAGCTTGTGCTCAGTGAATGTCCCCAGCCCCGAGTTGTTAGTTTATCTTATCTTCATCAGCGAGGGGTGTAAGGCCACAGTCAGGGCCCCATACAGGGTGTGGTAGTCTTCTCTTCAGCTTTTGGAATACCGTTTTAAAAGTCCTTTAAGAAAATGTTTAAGTCATAAAATATAATATTTCAGTCTCTGACAGCCGTCAGGCTAAAAAGGTGCAGAATTTATTGGTATGTGACTGAAGTGAACTCAACTTTTTCTCAGTGTTTGGTGTCACAGCTTAATTAAGCCATTCCTTGATTTTCTGCTGACCTGAGAGGAAATGTAAAACAGTATATTTAATCCTCAGAATTGATGAATCTCATCTGGAGAAGGGAATTTTACATTTGTTTCTTTCCAAGTGATTTCTTGGGGCAGAGGACATTTTGGGTTGACAGTTGGTTTGCATTGCTATTACATTGCTTCGAGACAGTTATCTCTGGGAGAAGACACCTCTAGCCTGTTGCCTGAACACTTCCTGAAAAAGAGGGAGTTTTTGTAGACAACGCCCACAACTATGTATTTGCCTTTTATCAATGTTTCAGACTGTGACTTCACAAGGTAAGAAAATGTCAATGTTTTTGTGTTTCTATATAGATACACAAACACACACAGAGAAATGTATGTATGTGTTGCCTAACCATGGCTAATTGCACATATAGATGGAGCTGAACAAAATACGCATATGTATATGATGATATGTCAATGTATAGGTACACACAGATGTGTGTGATTTGCTACCCAAATGTTTCAGTAACAAATCAGATCCATCTGGAAGAGGAATGGTTATAAGTGCTCTTTATGAACGAGAGCTTTGAGAACTTTATGTGGAAAAAAAATAAAAAATAAACACCAAGCATGGTATAATATAAATGCCAAGCATGAATAGCACTGATGGTGTTCAAACAAATATGCAGCAGTTATAAAGAGTAGGGGGAGGTTGTGTAAAAGGGCTCCAAAGGCAAAATAACTTCTTTCTCCATACAGGTATAATTACTGCAAAATTTAAACTGTATTCTAGGATAGTTCAAGTTGGGATTGGTGCTGACACACCTAAAAGACATTTGTCTCGTTCTCCCAGAAAGTTCTTCATAATTGTGATGTTAACATGAAATGTTCTCAGTTGGCTGATGATTCTTACATTACTCATTTGTCTCTTATGTCCTGGCCTAGATTTTTGCCACTGCTAGGGATGAGGACATGTCTGGGCTGCTCTGGCCCTGAGTGGGGCTAAGCCAGATTTTCCAGGTGGCCCGTGGCCCACTGTCCAGCATGTCTGAGCTCCAGCCCTGAGAATACCACTGGGGAAGGGGCTGAGAGACCCTGCCAGCCCTGGCCAGGCAAACAGCACCCAGGGATATCCCACCTGATGGGTGCAATATATGAAATTAAACAAGCAGGGCTTGTGTTTCCACCTAGATGTTTTCATAAGAGTTACAGCAGTGAGAAGAGAGCATTGTGGCAGACAGTCCTGGCTGTTCAGGGCTTTTTCCTCAAAGCATGCTTTTGGATAATTTTGTATCTTCTTCTTGCACACCAATTTTCCCTTATAAATAAATAGTCTGATAAAAAATAATGTCAGTAAATATCACTTTTAAAGGAGTGTATTCAAGGTAACTGAGAGAACTTAAAGAAGAAAAATTCTCAGCTATATTGATTTGATCCTTATAATATCTTTGAGCATAATCCAATGCAAGATAACATTAAAATGTTTTAATGTATTTAAAAATTATTTTTGAAAGGCCACATTTTTGCATGTAAAATTTACAATTCAAAAACATCAAGTAGATTAATTCAGAAATTCTCAGATTTTAATTTCCCAAGATTATTTAATATATTCTTTACTGGTAGGGACAGTTAAGTATAATGCTGTTGACATGATATGTGCAGTAGTCAGTAGACAGTCTGATGATTTTCCATTTTACTGCATTTTTCTTTCTCCTCTCATCCCATTTCAGGGATTTAACTTATAGAAGTAACTTATGGAAGTGTCATAGAAAAAAAAAGTAGGAGTTTTCATTACAGGTTGTTGGGAACTAGAAATTAGCTAAAAAAACCCCACACATTAAAGGAAATCCTCTGAAAGGAAGGTATGATTTTTTTTTCTTTCTAGAATTTTTTGAACTCCACAAAAATATAAATTATTTACATTCATTCACACCATTATGGATATGGAACATTTTAATTTGTGTTAAAAGCTTTGCCAAAATACTATTTGAAATTTTAAGAAAAAATTATTTTTATTAATTTTTATAGTCACTTTGGTTGTGCATCAGACTATTCAGTTGGTAATTTCTTGATTGTGGGCCACAGGCTTTTATGGGCAGAAATCTGGCACTTTTTAAGGAGAGGGTGTAGCTCCTGAACAGAGTTTTTCTTTTGTGTGCATGTGTAATTCATAGTAAAGTGTATGTTCAAATGAGGAAGGTATGCTTAAACTCTGGACTTCAGAATGACAACAAATTGAGAGAAAGACTTCATTGTGAAATCAGTGCTTTATTGACTTTTTTTCCTGCGACCTCAATTCTTCAGCCATTAAAGCAGTATCTGGATTTGTGATATGGGTTTATGAATACCCAAATAATTATCACTTATTTGCCTAAAAGGGTATTTCAGGTGGACCTCATCTGCAAACTTTTGCATGCGTGAATTTTGCTTTTTTGAACAGAAGCAGCATGTAACTTACATTGAACAACAAAATGAACCTTAGTCAATGTTAGCTTCTCCAGAAAACAGATGTTTGTCAGTCAGCAAGCATGAAATAAGTAATAATCTCCCTTGGTAATACTGCTTTTGATACAGACAGTTAAGTCTAAAGACAAGCATTATGGAGTATATTAGGAGGAAGCTGATACATCCCTTAAAAAAATATAAGACAAGTGAACTTCATCATCATCTTATTGTCACTCATGACCCCAATAAAACTTGATCTGTATTCCCTTCAGGATAGCAAAGATTGGCAATAGTATTTTTACTTAAGTGCATTCACCGGAAAAGAAGGGTCCTTGGATTAAATGTCTGCACATGAGAAGTGAACCTTCCATACTGGTGCAGATTTTCAGAACAGGGTATTGGCAGCAATACTCCATTTGCTGGCTTCTCATCTTAGATGCAAGAAAACATTAAAAAAAAATTGGTGTCCTTTTGGGTATCTGAAAATACTTTTTCAAAAATTAAGTTTAAGAAAATAGTCTTCACAGTCATAAGAAGAAATCTGCTCTGAGTATCTCTGAAATGCAATTTTTGGTACAATTTAGATTATCTTAGCTATATTGGATTTAAATGTTTAAATAACATTAAAATGATTTTTATGTATATTTGGGCTCTTCAAATATTATATTCTATTTTCCTAAAGAATCAATTATTATTGTTTCTTAATGATGTAACTTTGAAAATGCATTTATTACTCAACTTTGTTCCAGTGCTTCAGATTATGATGTAAAGTCTGGTGGAAGTGATCCAGATATCATAGTTTAATTATTAGGCTAATTAATGCATAAGCGTTCATTTTCAAAATAGAATATAACGAAGATTATTTTAATGTAAGTGAATTTTTTCTGCATATTGTGTCTTCATTTTTGTCCTTAAGTCGGGAATGTCTATTACCTCCCTTCATAATAATATTTAGAAAGATAAATATTCTTATGGTGTAAGTTTATTTCATGTGGCAATGTAGGTAAGCTCCTCGTTACTACTATTTAAAAAAAAAATATTACTAATTTTATAGACAGCACATTGAAAATGCATTTAGACTTTTGTGCTGTACTGTGCTGTATGTACCACGCACATTTTGTGGAGTTTGGGAAAGAATTTAAGACACTTTACAGAATGTTTATTCCCTACCGTACAGTTGCCAGAGTGCCAGTAGCAAATAGCCGTGATACAAAATCTTTACTATAAATGTGGTATGATACTTAACCTCTGCAGAGACATAGAGGCACTCCACCTTCTTTTCTGAAAGTGTGAACACATTCGCTGCCATTTCAAAGCTGTTTTATCTAGATCTCCCGTTTTATTATTTGCCAAACCTGGAAGGTTTGGTCTCCCTTTCCCCGCTGCTTTTGAGTTACTCAGGTTATTCCTGTGGCTTCAGACCCGATTTGTTCCTAATGACGCAGTGACTGTCACAGTGCATGTGACCTTTCCTGGGCTAAGTTTTCCTCAGCACCCTGGGTGTCAGGTCTTCAGACTTCCCCTTAGCACTCAGGTTTTTATTTTCATTACTTGATCATGCCCTTTTGTAGTATGTGAGAAGCCAACTTAATTTTTATTTATGCTTCAACATGAGTTGTAAATCCATTTTCTGACATGGGGTGAAAAATTACTGTTGGGGCTGTACACGTGCGGGGAGCCTTAACACGTGCCACGTGCAGGGGCAGCTCGGAGAAAATGGAGGCTCTGTCCCCGGGGAGACTTCACCTCACAGCCGGTCAGGGAAGAAATTTCCCCAGCTCGGCTGCAAGCGACCCCCCTTGGAGGCAGGCAGGCCCCCAAGCCCGGGAAAATTGCGCCCATCTGACCAATAGTCTTCCTAAAAGAGCTGAGTTATGGGAAGAGTCTTAGCACATAAACGCAGTCAACTGCGCCATAGTTTTCCCCCGCCGTATCTGGTTTCTTGGTGAGGAGGGAGCGCCTGGAGGGTTCATCTCCCTGCAGAGTTACCTGTTCCCTGCCTACCCCCCGCCTCCCTGCCCGTCTGTCCCGTTTCAGCGAGCAGCCCGTCGCCACACGAGCTGTTCCTCGATGACGGAGGAGCCGACAGCAACCCACACCCCTGCACGACTCTGCCGCTGGCCGCCGGCTTTCTCTTCTAGTCACTCTTCCAGTTTTCTTGTTCAAACATGAAAGGTTTACTCTTGGTGTGGTCGACTTGATGAAAAAATCTGTCTTTTTCATGTCCTAAAATGCCTGGGAAATGCATGTGCTGCACCTGCCTCAGTGTAAGATCTTGCATTAAGAGAGCTTAACAGCTTTAGTTAATCAGGGTGTAGGAATCCTCAGTTTCAGTGGATCTTATGAGGGAAGGCTGCACCCGTAATGGGGGTCTTGGAACACTTCTAAGGGAAAAAGTGCTCCATTCTTCTTTACTGTTGCCATGTAAATGGCGTTAGATGTTACTTCGAATGCCACTTTATTTTATGGGGTGATAACAGCAGGAGTGTTAGAAAATGAAGACTTCAGTACTCTGGAGTGATCTCAGACTTTTTGATAGGGAGAAAATGGATGAGGTGAGATGTTTCCTATTTTTTTTTTTTTTCCTTTAGTTAACTCCACTTTCTTTTTAAATGGAGCATCTGAGATGAATATTTAAGAATTCTGCTTCAGCAGAATGGGTATCTTAAGCCTGAGTGAGCAGAGAGAACAGAGCAATATGTGATACTCAAGTTAGTGCTGGAGATTTTTTGTGAAATCTGTGCAAATGATAGAAGTGATCTTCAGTTCTGGAAGAGCTGGAACAAAAATGAATCCTATACAGAAAGGTACTGGGATCTCACTCCTTTTTTACATTAGAGGCAAGATAAAATTCAGGATCTGTCTCTTTCTTACTGAAATGGCAGTCTGTGGTCTGTTGTGGCAAAGGGGCTGTGAACTACAGAAGTCAGTGTGACCAAGAAGTTTTATCTTTTTTGTAATAAAGCATTTCTCCTGAGAGAGCTTGAAAGGGGAGTTACTCATTAGTCTAAATAGGCAGTATTGAAATTAGTATGAACAAAGAATTTCCTCCTTGTGGAGTGCTATATGCTGCCTTTTCATAGTTAAAACACTTTGCATTTCATGTCAAAATCATAAATTATTTAACTAAAATGTCTTTTATTTCTGCTATATCAGAATTCATGGATTGGATCAGAGGGAACAATACACCTACCAAAGTATAAAGGAAGACAATGGCTCTGAATTAATGCCTAAGTATCTAACAGTGGTGAGAGAATCTTGGAGACAGGTTGGAAAGATACTTTATGGTGAGAAAGTTTGTTTTCAAACCCTTTTAAGTTTGCCCTGTGTGTAGCATACAGCTTGCATGACTTCTGGGTAGATTTTCTTGTGCTGACGGATCGGTTTAGAATGCTCAAGTTCTGAGTGGTGCCCGTCTTGTTTCTCCACCTCACATACAGTCATATGAATGATTATTTGAAAATTTTTTTGGACATCACTGTTCAGATTTTGTAGGAGAGAAGAAGACTAAATACGGTTTTCTTAATGCATGTGTTACTGCAGAGGACTGTGACAGATTTAATTCTCTATTGCATCAGGCACTAGAGAGATTCCAGTTAGTTACTTTCCAGAATTTACTTTCAGAAATATCTTTCTGAATGGGTTTCTGAGCCATTTTTGACCAAGTCTTACAGAAGGTTGATGGTTATCATATGTAAGCAAGACACAATTAAGCAAATGCACCTTCCTATCACCTTCTTTTTTTCTCAAAATCTTTATCTTACTCTGTAAGAAGAAAATATATTACATACTTCACAATGTACTGCAGGCTCTTGAGAATTTTTTCTTTATTCAGAATTAGTATTAGTTTTGCATTAATTGTTTTGCATATTTTATCTGATAACCTTTCCAACTCAATGTCTCTATAAAATGAAGAACAGTTTTTCCTGTATGCTCCGTGCTAGTAAGAAAGAAGTCTCTTAAATATTTTAAAAAGTGTTTCTGCACTGTTCGCATTTTACAATGATGAGATATGGTTATACTTTAAAAAGTTTATATGACAACTTGAATACAGAAATTGGCGACAATGTGTTAAAAAAGTTTAACATAGTTATTATTAACTAGTTTCTACTCTGTTAAAATCATGTGAAATTACTAAAAAAAAAAACCCAAATATATTCTCTCATTTGAATATAACAGAGCACATTATGGTCTTAAATTAACTTCCGTCAATATTACACCTGAATCACTTTTTAAGAATGCTGTACAACATTGGAGAAGCTGGGCAATTACTTTTAATCCTCTAACATCAGCATATCCTTTAACTCTTAACAAATTGCAGGAAAAAAAAAGGAGCGATTAGCAGTAATAGTGCTTCCAGAGAGTTCCATAAAATTTTGAGTACTAACTCAACCTATTGAAATACAAATGCAGGATGACAGGTGTGTCCAGTTAAAATGGTTCCTGTTTGCTGTATGTAATAAAGCAGCGTTTTTAAAATAAAATACAGTTTTAATAAAATTGCTTACCTAGGGTGTAACTGGAGCAAGTCATCTTCAAGGACAGACTCGGAAAAATAATCCATCCTCTGGTTTTTTCTTTCTCTTAAGCTACACACCCAACTCCTCTGTGCAAGCCTTTGCTCGGTAAATACTCAGTATGTAAACAGAAGGATATGAAGCTGCCTGAAGGGTTGTTTGCTGTCTAAGCATACATCTCAAAATGAAGTAAACTACAGATGCTAGAATGGGCTTTGGAGAATGATCTTACCATATATTACTATCAAAGCTTTTATTTGCGGCACAGGGCTTTTTCTATACATTTTAAATTCTTATGTAATTTATTTCTGGAAACAATTATCAAAACTATGTCTGCAGGTGGACAATAAATGTTGAGATCCCAGAAGATGAATTTGGAACTTCAGTTCATCTCAGTGTGTAAGTCTTGATTTTTCAGTGTTTTAGGAGCACTTTTTTTTTTTTCAGAATGCTTTTGGTGGGTTTTTTTCTTGGGTTTTGGAGGCTTTTTGTTAGTGGTGCTGGGGTTTTTTGGTGAGTTTGTTTTTTGTGAGGAAATACATCAGAGTCTGTGCTGCAGACTTAATTGCTTCTTTATTTAAGACTCACAGTCAGATTAAGAAATTAAAAGCCTTGTGTAGCCTACGTTTCATCCATAAAGAGCATTAATAACCAGAAAAACAAATAGGTTTTGAATAAATGGCTACTGTTTCAGTCAAATGCAGTGTAAAATATACAGAAATAGGTCCTTTCTTAAGGAGTAGTCCATTCAGATTCCAGAAACTCCCAAAATATTTTCAAGGACACCAACTCCTGATATTATGCCATGCTTACCATACATTTTACTGGTTTAGCAGGTAAAAGAATATTTTCATGAAACTGATTTCTTCAATAGCAATGTAAAAGTCAATTATCACTTGAATTATCAAAACTGTACAAGTCTTATTAAGATCAGTGGGATTCAGTCTTAAGATTCTAAGCCAGTGGTCATCACTGTCTGGTTTTACATGTCTTAAATTCTGGGGATTTTATGTCAGCCAAACAAAAGGGCTGCATACAACACTGAAATTTGCCAGATGCAAGTGTTGGCAAAATGATAACCCTTCTCTATTTGCAGACATGACTTTTGTACCACAGTTCAAAACAGCAAATGCAGCTTTTCCCTTTGTGAAAAAAGGTTACAAAACACAGTGTCTCAGACCCAGACATGGGAACACTAGTGGGGATAGTAGTATTAGTAGTATTAAACTGTGTAGTACAACTTCCAAAAATGGCTCAGCCTGCCTGACAAATTGTGGTGATAATCTGTATAAAAAAGATCTGTGTTCATATAATATAGCAGGCAAGAGTGCTGGGGCATCGGTTAGTTAGATGTGAAAGGTTTTTACATGTTTTTGGAATAGAAATACAGGACTGGAAAATGATTGACTGTGCTTTTGGTTGTCTGCTGGAAAGTACTCTTATCCATCTCAGAGACTTTATTTCTCTTTTGCTCAGTACAAAGAAGTTACCTGCTGTCAAATTTTGGATGTTTCAGTATTCCTTAGTCTGCAGGATAAACTGCTGTACTGACAATAAAATCTGAGTTAAAGGTAATTCAGGGTCAATGCCAGTTACTCAAACAGTATTATTTCACTCATTTTGCAGTGGATTTCATCCAGACTCCTCCTGTTCATTAAATCTGTGAACACCTTATAATGGTGTTTAGTGAACCTTTGGTGAATTAGCACCAGCTTGCTGCATTTTCTCAAAGGTGAGTAAATTGTATAGATGTATTAACACAATATTTCAACTAAAATTTAATTTTCTTGATTTTTTTTCTTTTTGCCAACAAGATCCAGTGCTTTGTCATTTCAACACTTATTGATGTTTCTTAATTTTGCCAAATACAAGTTTCCATTGGATTTAAAGTTATTAAATATACTCTTGACAGCCAAGTGAGGTAAGGAAGATATAAATTGAAATCAAATTTTTCTGGATAAATTGAATCAGTGCAATGTTCAACAGAAGTTTGAGGTTTGACATTGCTGAAACCAACTCTGTTTAAGATAGCACACGTTCTTTGACTTGCAGTTCAGCTTTGCAGTGCTTTCCTTGAAACGTTTTACTGACATGTTGCTGATACATTGTAGACACATACCTGTAAGGCTGCAAAATAACCTGAAGTAGTGAAATGCATTTTTAAAATTTTTGTTTTATTTGATCTGGAAGCGATTCTATGGGCACACTTGTAGGAGTGTGGGGTTCCTAGTGGGCACAAGGACAAGTGGTGGATGTGGAGTGTCAGGCTGTTTCTGTAGCTAACGAAAAATTTGTTGGTTTGTAGGCCATCACTGCTTCAGGCTCAAGAGTTCAGCATAGAATCATAGAACCATAGAATGTCCTGGGTTGGAAGAGACCTTAAAGATGGTTTAGTCCCAGCTGCCCTGACATTGCAGGGACACCCCTTCCGCTAGATCAGGTAGCTCAGAGCTCCATCCAACCTGGCCTTGAATTCACTTTGGCATGGTTTTGATGGGGACAATACTTGATTTCACAGATTTCACGGAATATTCTGAGTTGGAAAGGACCCATAAGGATCATCAAGTCCAAATCTTAAGTGAATGGCCCATGCAGGGATTGAACCTCGATCTTGGTGTTATTAGCACCGTGATCTGACCAACTGAGCTAATCTCACTGGATATCATCAGTTAATTTATCTCATCCTGAGAGATGTTACTTTTATGATATGAACTCTCATAAAACAGTATTAGATACAAAACTTTATTCCCACCAAAAAGAAAGCAAAATTTGAATATTTTAAGGCTCAGAGGAGAGAATCAGTCTCAAGAAACCCAGAGGAATTAGCTCATACATGTGATCATTTAAGTTTTGAAAAGTTTGAAAAATTCTCTATAAAATTAATCTTATTACTGCCAGTAGAGATGAATGTATAAAGATAGCTCCTCTTTAGATATGCTCTGTTGAAACCAAACAGGGTAGTTAGAGTGATTTAAAACAGTGTGTTGGGACAAAAGCTGCTAAAGGAGCCTTGGTGAATGGAAAATGACAGTCAACAGCAGAGAGAACAAACGAGGAAACTTTGCCCTCAGACTAGGCCAGCCCACTGATTTCTATCCTAGTGTAGAAATTACTTTTCATCTGTTGTATTTTCAAATGTGTGTTTGGTAAGGTAAGAGATCGTCCCATTCTTTTTCCTCACCTTTCTTCCTGCAGCCCTTACAGCGGAAGAACCAGCTCTGTGAAGGATGTGCATAAATTATATATACATATACACTTTGGTTTTCAGCCATGAGGCTCCCACTGTGTTTGACCCTCTGCTGGAAGTAGAATGGTAGAAAGCTCATGCATATGCAGATGCCCCATCTTGCAAACTCAAGCAAAGTTTTGGCTTAGGAAAGAAAGTCTGGAAAATCATTTGGCAAATCAGTTCACTTTATAAGTGAGTTTTTTTAATCTTAGGTTCTCCTCTTTTACTAGAACTGCACTACTTTTGCCTAATCTGTAGAGATCTGGGAATCTGTAACCCTATCAAACAATTCCTAGTAGTTAAAATACAGCATGATGAAAACACCAACCTACACAGCATGGCAATGCAACCCAAATAAATTATCGAAATACACATATCTCTGCATCCATATTTATAATCTGCATGCCTATGTATACATAGGCATTCGGATTAAAAAAAAAAAATACAATACAAAAATTGAATCATAAAGCTAGTTCACAATGATCTCTAAATGTATTAAATCAGTGGTTTGTAAAAAGGCTATTTATTTTATATGGTTTCATTTTATCACTTTAACTGCAAGATAAACTGCCTTTTAAATTACAATGAAAAATCTATTATTAAGTAGAATAATAATGTTGATGCAATTTTTAAAACCTCAGCTTCCAAATATTTACTCCTATGGTTAATAGCTTTCTATGTGTGCTGAGCACAGCATTAAAATTATTTAAACTAAACAAATTGAGAAACTATAAGTATGCAAGTACAAGAAACTAATTTAAAAATCCCCTAACTACTATGTGTTTTACTGTAGCTAAGCTATTATAATTTATTCTTATGGAAAATAAAATGAAACTATGCAGTACAGTCTATTATACAATCTTTTTCGTTTTAGATGCACTTAAAAGGAAAAAGCACTAAATATTACTGGTTGAAGTGTAAACACCTAAGCTGTAGGATTGCACTTCAACACCATTTTTTACTGGCTGAAGGGTAAACACCTAAGATGTAGGATTGCATTTCTACACCATTTTTTAAGGATCAACATTATTAATTATTTCGGATTTTGCCTTTTTTTGTAAAATATTAATTGGACAGTACAGAGATGCACTTAAGAAATGTGAAGTTGTTTTATGCCAAATCTGCAAAGGCTGAATACATGAACTTTGACCCTGTCTTTGTGTTGTGGTCATAACCAAAAAGATGTGCCATTATTGTGACGTTCTGGTGGTGGAGTGGCTTAGAGAGGAAACATAGGATTAAACCTAAGTACAGTCCATTGTAAGGAAAATTGGGAATAGGAGATGAACAAGCTGGTTTAGTCTCTGCATAAGAGATACATTCAGTAGTGTAAAAACTAGTGCAACACAGCAATGATATCCCTATGGCTTCTAAGGCAAAGGGATTGAGGGATTGAGGAAGTGTGAAAGCCTAAGTCATAAATCCATGCTGGCAAGTAATATTCAAGACTTCCACATTAGTTTTGGCTATTACAGTGATATCCTGTCAAGGTTTAAGGTAGCTGGATCATCCTCATGAAGGTTTTACACATCTGTACCTCCTACTAGAGCTGTGTTTTGCCTCAGAAAAGGTTTCAGTTCCAGGAAAAATCAAGCTACTAATGCAATAATAAGACAGGTATATTCCTGAGAGGCATGTTGATAATTTTATTGTTTAGTCAGTGCTGGTCCTCTAGCAATCTCTATAGAATTTATGAATGCCATCCAATGAGAAGGACAGATTAATTATTGCAACTATGCCACATAAAATAATGTATGCATCTTTCTAGGTAGTTGTTAACATTATTAGACACAGCTATTAGGGGAAATCAGAAATCTCTGATAGTAATAAACTTCTAATAGGTTTTCTCTTCTTATGCCAATAGGTATTTGGAGTTAAAGTGCAACTCCTACCGTCTTCTTTGAGTGCCTTGTGTGAGGAATCCCTTTTAATCTCTTTGTAACGAAAATAGTATGTTTAGAAAAAATAGAAAATAGAAAAGAATGGTAGAGAAATGCTATTGACACTGTATTTGTTTACTCTTTGATTGACAGATATGTAACTACAATATTACACTTACCTAGGCTTATTTATTTCTTAGTCTACATGAACAGATTGTGAACAGAATGATCTGCATCTTTAATAAAGGTTATTCATGTGAGTAATGTTATACCAAACCTGGTGTGCTAGACTGGCATCCCTATTGTTTCATCCTGATTTCCCACTGTTTTTTCCACTTTCCAAATGTTTTTCCTAGTGAATTTCTGTACTACAGGGATGACTACTACTGCATATATCATGACTCAGTGTGGGATACTATCATCTGCTGTTTAATTCATTAGGAGCTATGTTCCATGCTCCCTCCACCCCACCCTCTGCCTGTTATTTCTCGTTTTTTAAATGTCCTAGGAAGATACATGGATTTTTTTTCCCCTTCCCAGGGGAAGAGGATTTCCCCCAAAAATATGATCTGGGGGCTGCATTTGTGTTTCATTGAAAGGGTGAGTAGAGAGCTTTATTTTTCAGCATGAGACTAACGTAAACTCCTTATTAATTGAGCAGGGGCTGTGGGGTGGGCAGGGAAGGGAGAGGAGAGGAAGCAAAAGGATATAACTGGTCAGCCTTGTGAATACAAACAAAAGCAAACTCCATCCATATCTGGGTCTAGTGCTCCAACTCACCCCAAAAGAAAGATTTGCAACATTTTTTTTTGAATGATGGAAGAAAGGATGCTCCTGTGCTCAGATCTGACAGTAGGATGTGTCAGCTTCTTGCAGTGCAATCACACTGCTTTGTCGGAACTCCAGCAACACAACAGGGAATTTGAATTGATGTTGTGCTGTTTTATATGTTTGGTATTTTGTGTATAAGAATGTAAAAAATACTTGTTCTAAAGATGTCGCTTTTATATACATATCTTTATGTATACATATATATGTATACATTCACACATTTTTTCAACCAACTGCTAGACAATTTTCTTTAGGAATATTTTTGGGAGAAGCATCTGAATGATTGGGTCAGTCATGGTGTTTTCAAGACTATTTTGAAGTCATGCTTATTTTAAGCTGTGTTACTGAATGGAGAAGTTGTTTAGTTAAAAGAGTATGACAAAGGAAAAAGACAAGAGAATAATTCAGTGATGCAGTAAGAAAAGGATATAAAGACTCAATGAAATACTGTGCAAAGACACCATTACTGGTCTTTGTTCCTACAAGTATTACCAAGCAGGAGCTGTCTTCTCCTAGCAGATGCCTTCAAAGGAAGGAGAGTGGTGTCAGGAATAAAAGATTTTGCATACTCAGAACAGGTGGTGGTGGCATTGTGGGATGGTTGTAGGAAGGAAGAAGATGAAAAAATGTGTTACTCAAAGGTGATAAGATAAAAAGTGACATGGAGGTATGGAGTACCAAGAGTTGCTAGAAAGGAGAACTACATCAACGCTTTCTGAGTACTCATCTTACTGCACTGATTTTAAAATATGACATGCAACATTTTGGATATTCTCTTCTGTTTACTTCCCCTTCTGCACAAGATTTACTCTAAAATTATTTCTGTAAGTCCTCTGGTAGTTTTGCATGACTTCATGATGAATCTCATTAGCTTGTGATATTATCTTACAATGTGGCAGTATGTCATGCACATAGACTCTTTGCTTCATGTACATGTTCTCATTCCCATGCTGTGCACAAGGACTTCGCTCCTCGTGGGGTGGGTATAGACGCAGACTATTCTGTCCCTGAATAATTAGCATACCTCCCAGTCACCAGGGTATTCTGTGATGAGACCATATGCATATTTTTAATTTATCTTTAAAACTTTAAGTGACCACAGAATAGTAGAAAACTAGCTAAAGTGCTGCACAAACTCTGATGCTGTATCAGAGATTCACAGGTTCAGGATGTGGTGAACCTTTTCCATGAGCAGTTTTTTGGCTTGCTCAAACTCTAAAGCCCTCCCCTGCCTGGCACTAATGCTGTCTGCCACCCACCTTAAAAAGTCACATGCAGGAACAATTTTCATTTTCTGTGCCACTGAAATTAAATGGCTCCCCTCAACACCACCTTTGCTTTGAATGGTGTGATACATGTCTTGTTACACACCATTTCTTCTGTATCATTTTCTGTTTTAACAGATCTAGCTACTTGGATCTTTCATCATATGGATTTGAACATCAAACCAAATTTTAAAGCTCAAATGTGTTCAAGGATAATTCAGAAATGAATGGAGATTTGTCTTTAGTTTTCATCTGTGAAAACACTAACACAGAGAGTTCACCAGTTGCACTCCAGAACAAAAAATGTAAATAAGCTCAAATCAATTACCTGCTGAATAATGCAACACAAATAAAAGCTTTTTGAGCTACCTAACTGAAAATTGAATGCTTGGATTTTATACAGGATCCATGCCAAGGTCTCTGCAGAGATGGGATGAGTTTTTTGGCAACCAGTTAGGAAAAGGAGGAAAAGCTAATTATTTTTATTGAATTTTACTTTTGTATTCATGTGGCTGAGAACACTTCCACTCCTCCCCTTTGCTGTTGCACTGCGGTGTTAGATGTTAGCTCACATACAGGGGGCTTTTTTAACAAATTGATATGGCTTTGGTTATTACATACTGATTAGTTTATAAATGTCTTAAAAGAGTTTTCATATCCCATGCCAATTTGATTAAAAACCACCCAAATCTGTACAGAGAGTTTCAGGAAAGCCAAACCTGTTACAAAATACACTTTGCCAAAATGGGACTGAGTAGTTAAAAGAAGCTGTTTACAGGAAAGATTTTGTTGTTTGTTAACAATATTTCATCTCTTAAAGAAGGACAAGAAGAATTTGAGGGGGTATAGGTCCATGGTGAAACAGGAACTGCTGCTGGACACCAGAAAAAGGTCATGAATTTCACCTGCTTCAAAGACATGTTTTCCAGACGTATGAAATGAATTCTGGAAGGACACAGTTTAGCCAATAATAATAAAGAACTTGGACATGATAAAAATAATAAAAGCAAGGAGAGATCTTGTTCTTGAGCGTATTTGAGTTTAGCATCTTTCAACATATTTTAAAAACAGCTGCATTTGGCTAACATGATTCCTGCACTTGGACCAGCAATAGCAAAACTGCTGCTGTGCATAATTTCAAGGTACTTTGGAGATATGTTGTTAATGGCAAGCCAGGGGCTGGAAACAGATAACACACAGATGTTGGTGTAGGGGAGGCAGCACACCGACAGCGATGGCTGGTATACATGTGTTATAGTGCTTTAGTGGAACCACTTCACTGTTCGTGTGCTTTCTGCCCAAGTCCGCTTTGAGCCTGCACCTCACCTGTCCCCCACTCCCAAAATTGCAGCTATGACTGACAATTCCCAGCTCCTGTGGGTGAAAACTTTCACCAGGATGGTGTTATGCTTGATTCTACTCTTGTGTAAACCTCTAGGCTATAATCTGAATATTATAAACTGGATTTAGTTGGATCCAGCTCTGTTCAGCCTGGAGCAGAGGAGCCTAAGGGGAGTCATCATTGCAGTTACAGCTTCCTTGTGAGGGGAAGAGGAGGAGCAGACGCTGATCTCTGCTCTGTGGTGGCCAGTGACAGGACCCAATGGAATGGCCTGAAGTTGTATCAGGGGAGGTTTAGGTTGGATATCAGGAAAAGTTTCTTCACGTAGAGGGTGGTTTGGCACTGGAACAGGCACCCCAGGGAAATGGTCCCAGCCTCAAATCTTCCAGAGCTCACAAAGCTTTTAGACAACTCTCTCAGGAACATGGTGTAATTGTTGGAGTGTCCTGTGAAGGGCCAGGAGTTGGATTTCAATGATTCGTTTGGGTCCCTTCCAACTCAGGATTATTCTGTGTTTTCATGTCTCTCTGTGGAGCCTTCCCTTCTCCAGGCTGAACAGTCCCAACTCTCTCAGCCTGTTCTCATAGGAGAGGTGCTCCAGTCCTCTGATCATTTTTGTGCCCTCTTTTGGATTTACTCAACAAGTTCACATCCTTTTTATGTTGGGGACCCCAGAACTGGCACAAGTACTCCAGGTGGGTGTAGCGAGTTGGGTTTGTAACCAGGCAGAAACACCAATTTAGTGTAGTGGTTTGGCCCAAAATCCTCATTACTGTTTACCTTCTGTGAGATAAGAATTAGGAGAAACACAAAGCAGGCACCAATCTTGAAAGAATATAAAGAAGTTTATTAACAGACCTAAAAGAAGGAAAAAAAAAAAAAAATCATACCACACCTTCAGAACTCTTCTACTCCCCCCACCTTCCTCCCTTCTCCAAGTGACAATGTAAAAAGACAACCCTTGAGATGTTCAGTCTGTTTACCACTTCTGTAATAACCTTGTTCAGTCCATTTAGGAAGAGGAGTCTCTCTTGCTCATGCTATGAACACATTATCACAATGAGACAGCCGCCCACTTCCAAATAACTTTGTTCAGTTCATTTAGGAAGAGGAGTCTCTCTGCTCGCATGTGAGTCCCTTCCCCCAACTTGCAGCTTTTCCCACAACTGCTTTCGAGGGTCCACTCTTGAAGTTTTTTGGGGTATAATTTTAAGGTTGAGCCGTTCAGAAACAAAAGTTCTCTTGACCCATCTCTGGGAGCATTTCATCTCTAAGAACAGAGGCCCTTCTCCTTCCCTGGGAGCACATGGTCTTCCTCATCTTCATCTTTAGGACTATCTCTGGGAGCATCTCTAGGAACTGAGGTTTTCTCCTTTCCCATTTGGAGCAAAAGTCCTCATCGCTTCCATCTCTCCCTGTTCAAACTCCTCATGAAATTACAGCTGCGTCAGCATCTGCCTATCTCAGCGCAGGTGCTTTTGCTCACAAGTACAAGTTGAATGCTCCACCCCCCATGCCTTCATGAAATTACAACGGGTACTCTGATATATCATAGCTTTACAACAGAATTTCAGCTTTAAGCATCTCCTCTTTCTCTTCCCTCAGGTTTTCAGCTCTTCGTAGCAGTAAAAGGGTTAATCTTACTGTCTTGGTTTTGAAAGACAGGTGTCTGCTAAGGAAGGCAGAAGCCTCCCTTGAAGTGGCAGATATAACCCCTTTCCCTCTGAGTTATTATAATTTTGAAATCAAGGGCCTTTAGGCAGAGATGTGGGAAATAGGAATAACAGTTCTTTACTCTCTCTCTCTCTCTCTCTCTCTATATATATATAAAAAGATATAGATATAACCAGTCAAACAAAACAACAGTAACTATGGCAGTAACAGCAAACACAAACCCAGTCACAGCCTTCTCGGCTGTCAGGCCCTTTCCCCTCGGGTGCAGTTCCGCTCGCAGCCGGCAGGGGCGCTGGCGGCTCCCGGTGAGCAGGGCAGGTGCGATGGTTCCCCCGCGGCTGCAGGGGGCGCTCCGGAGCGAGCTCGGGACACACGCGGCACTGGTGCCCTGGGATCCCGGGAAGGATGGAACAAAGGCTTCACAAACCCCTGGGCAGCTGATCCCGGACTCTCGGGAACAGCAGGCTGGAACGGCAGGCACAAACACAAATCCCGGGTGGCAGACGAGATGTATCCAAAAGGGGAACCCCCCGGAGGTCCAGGCAGGCAGGGCGAGCACGGCTACAACGCAGCAAAAGCTCGAAGTAGCAGCGGGGCAGGGCGGCCACAGCCCGGCCTCCAGCAGGGCAGGAAAAGCAGTTTTTGGGATCCCGGCGTTGTTTCCAGCAGAAAGAAAAACGACCGAAAAAAGGAACCAGCAGGTCCTTTCTCTCCAGCTTCTCTCTCCGGACGCTGAGAGCGAACTGAACCCACACCCAGGTGAAAAAAAGAGTGGCCAGGCCCTTTTGTCTTCTCTTAAGCACCCAGCGATTTATCGTCTTAGTAACAGAATGGGGGAAAATTCCTTTAACAGAAAATAACTAGATCTCTTAAAACCCCAACACTCACCTAGGCCTTGCAGCTGGAATGTGGCTTATCGCTGTTGGTCACATGACCTCTGCCGAACAGCAGTGCAGCTCTAGCTGAATCTTGGCCACAGTGGAGAGGGGGGGGCCGGCCATCTGCCCACAGCAGGGCTGTGGGGGGGTTCCACAGGTGGAACAGGGCCCATCGGCTCCAGGATGGCCATGGCCCGGCCCAGCCCGAGCAGGGCCTGGGCTGGGCCCGCTGGCCCCCACACGGGGCCCACAGCCACCTGTCCCAGCACTGGAAATGAGACAGAGAGGCTCTGCCTTGGTGTTTCCTATTCTTGTATATCACAGAGGTGGTCACAATTTTAAGTGGCTTAAAGAATTGTCCATATTCAAACTGGCCAGCTGGTAGGTTCTGTCAGGTCACAGAGGAAGCTGTAAGCACCCCTTTGCAAGAACATCACTTCCGGGACTATGCTTTGCTAACCCGTGACAGTGGGTCTCACTAGAGTAGAGGAAAAGGGCAGAATCCCCTCCCTCCACTATTGCACATGGGACTTTGGATGCAGCCCGGGGTAAGTTTGACTTTCCAGGGCTGGCAGTGGGCATAGTTGGGTCATGTTGAGCTTCCAATCCACCAACCCTGCCAAGTCCTTCTGCTCAGGGCTGTTCTCGATCCCTTCTCCATCCAGCCTGTATTTGTGCTTGGCATTGCCCTGACCTGGGTGCATCACTTTGCCCTGTTGGACCTCATGAGTTTTGTACAGGCCTGTCCAGGTCCAGCCTGTCCAGGTCCCTTTGGATCCATCCCTTCCCTCCAGAGTGTGGCTGTGTCACAGAGCTCAGTGTCATCTGCAAGCATCCTGAGGGTACGCTCAGTCCCACTGCTTTATACTGTTCTGTTTGTGTTAGAGCTTTCATGACTCCCCTTGACAAGGTCACTGCTTTGTGCTGGAACATGTAGTGAATTCAAGATGTTAGAGAGATTTTGTCTTGTGCTTTTGGACAAATCCTCCAATTAGGACAAGTGGCAAAACCAAGGTACAGTTCAAACAGTACATTTCAGCCAGTACCAAAAAAAAACCCCCAAACCAAAACCCCAAACTAAAACAGGCAGGTACTATACCTTGAGTTATTATCGCAAGATGAGGATTTTGAGGATTAGCAATCCATGTTAAGCACTTGGAGTTGAGCAAGTACAAAAGAAATGTAATCTCTGAGAACAAAAAAAATCTTAGAGGCATATTATAATAATTATTTGTTGATGAAATAAAAAATGGTAGTGGTACAGTTGTGGGAGTAGTATGATATACTTCAGAAAACAAAGTATTTGCTAATTGGGTAGATGGTAACAAAGTTAAGCAATATGTTACAGTGGCAAATTGGACTGTGTGTGGGTTGTGTGATCAGATCTATTTAATCTATTTAATCAGATATTGGTTGAGCTTTTTACATGACAGGAATTTTGATAAGGTAGTTCTGAGGTGGCTCAATGTGGAAATGAGGTAGATTAATGCTTGCTTTAATAAAGTGTTTCTTGGTGTAGTTACATAAATTATGTAAATGAGAAAAAGATATGTTTGGAGTAAACTTTGGGAAAACATTACCCAAGAGAATATCCTACACTATTTGTTAGCTACCTTGTTTTACCAAGACAGGGATATTCTAAAAAAAAGCGTCATGAATTTTGGCTTTATAGAAGTTTATTTTTCCCTCTAGTAAAGGATTAAATTTGTGTATTAATTTCTTCTTAAGCAAATTTGACTTTTTCTAGGATAGATTAAAATCTGCCTGGCCATATAAGATTCCAAAACACAGCAGTAATTAATGGAATTTTCTCTACCTCCTATTTAACCTAATGGTCAGCATGGGAAATATATTTTTATTGATCATAGTAATGACAGAGTGTAGCCTTTTAATGTGTCCTAACCTGGTTGTTGTAAGGTGGTACATTATGGTATCCACGTATCGTGGTGTCCTGCATAGTTGTTTTCCTTTCCAGGACAGTGTCTAAAGCACTTCAATAATTAATTTAAACTTGGTCAGTTTTTTCCTAGGCATATACTTTTATTTTTAGATAGCATGCTGACTCCATTTTGTTTGTCATTCATGTGTATTTGTTACAATTTGTATCATCCTTAAATATGAAAGACAATTTTTTGGCTGCTCTATCAATAATTCTCTATGAAAATAATAGTTTTCTAGAGGATGCCACAGCAGGAATTTCCTCCTCCTAGTTATACAACACCAAAGGGTAAACCTCCTACTGGTTAATTTATGTGTAAAAACTGCTTCCGTTTACATATTAAGTGATGCTTTAGCACTTAAGGCTAAATTAATACTGATAATGTTTGTGTAACTATTGACAATTGTTGTGACCTCTGGCTCAGTCTTTAAAGAGATGCATATGTTTAATTATCAGCAGTAGATTTTATTTATCCATAATTACCATCGAGAATAAATTATAAGCTAGTGGGGAGAAATAACAGGAGAACAGAGCTAATGACATTTGTCCTCCTTCAGTGGATGGAACTACAAAGAATAAGGGTTAACTTTAGGTGGTGACCTGGCTACATTTTCAAAGGAATTTAATTTTTAAAATGTGGGGAAAAAATCAACCCAGAAACTGAAGGTAAAATTTCTCCCTTACTCAAAGTAATTGGTGAAATCCTTGGTGAACTGGGTAGCAAAAATAGTTATCTCATATAGGTCAGTGTTAATTTATACTGAAGTGAGACTTAGTTTTGATAAATATTTTCTAGGTGACTGTGGGAACCTACTCTAGGTTCATATAGATGAGAGAAAAAAACTACTCGATCATAGTGAAAGATCAATAAGCAAAGTGAAATTTATCATGACAGTGGTTACTCTTGGAATGCTTTCATATATCAGTGAAATTCATATGAAAATTCATTAAATTTGATATACACCTTGCTTGGAGGATCAGTATGACTGTTTTTTTCCCAGAAGATTATGATTATGGTTTATGGGGAACTTTTTCTCTTAAGAAATGTTACAATTTGTGTAAAACTCCTTCCACCCTCTACCCCTCAGTAAGATTCTTAGCAAAAAAACCCCTTTCTGATACTGCATACATCTCATTAAAATATAAAAAATAAATCTTGAGAATCTATACACGGCGTATAAGACAGATAGTCTTGGAGGTAAAGCAAAATAGTCATGACTCTGATCTTCTGCTATCCACACTCCAAACTCTGTCTTTATCCCATGCTGAGGACAGGAAAATCTCAATCTAGGAGGACCCAAGCTGTCATCACTTTTGAAAAAAGCACGCATTGTGGATGTTGTTGCCTATAAGTATCCTGAGGAACAATTCTCATTCCATCACACTTTGAATTTCTACTAGCCACTCGACCAGGTTTCCTAATTAATTCAGAGGTTTATCCACAAAAAGTGTATTTCTATCCCTATTATCCAGTAATGCAGACACTGGTTATTGAGAAAATAGATCTAACTCAGTTACATAAAATATCTCTAAATCATAAAATGTATGAAAATACAATGCCTTAACATCGCAACCGTCATATTTTCTTAAAGCATCACCATAGTTTTAACAATTTCTTGTAAAGTCATTGATTTTATGTTGCTTCAAGGAACCGGCAATTTATTACTTTAAATAATGTTTCCATGATTACATGAAAGGTTCCTTGTTACCACTAATTAATTAACCCATCAGAAAGTATCCTTCCTTTTAGAATAGATGATGAGGGGTTTTTGTAAAGTCTATCTGACATCTCTAGTTGTCATGTGAAACAAGCTCTGGGATGTGAATATTCTGGAAATTACTTTTGCTTCATTATCCTGTAAATGTCATGTTCAAGTCAGTCTCAGCACAGTCAGCTGTTGGGGAAATTACTTGTTTGGTCTTTTCAGCATCTGCTTCTCCACTGGGGTCTTGTTCCATGGCTGGGTTGGTGTTACTGTTCTTGGTTAAGGGTTGAATTTTGTGATGTGTCATTGGAAAAAATTCAAAGGTTTTTAAGCTTAAGTGGCCAGTTGATGGAGAAGGTTTTTTCTACAAACCTAAGTGACTTCCTCTTACACGCAGGGAGAAGCCCACAGTGTTGTCACCCAGCAATAGCCAGGCGCTGGGACAATATTAATTTGGCAGTTAACTGTTGGTTGTGGGCATATACAGCACTCTTGAAATTCAGTGATGCTGCTGTGAGAAATCAGCTCACTGATGAGTACAAGGTTTGTTTTCTGCTGGCTCTGTGGTGATTGCTGCAGAGGTGGCTTTGAGCAGCATCCATGGGGGAGCACAGAGCAGTAAGGGAAACAAAACCCTACTGCTAATCTTTCTTGTTGACATCCTCGAGATTCCAGCAGGAAATGAGGGCTCATCTTCTGTATCCATGGTTAGTATTGGAAGCATTGTTGGTCTTTCAAGATACTGCTTGGAATAACTTCTAGGGCTTTTTGTTCTTCCATTTGATTTCCAACACTTTCATAAGCAGTTCTGCTTTTTAAAAATTTGTTCCTGGTCTTCTCCCAGTGTTCTCTTTTCTCCCCTCTTTCTTTGTGTCCTTGTCTGGTGCTGCTCCACAGCTTTTGTGCTGAAAAATTATGTGTCACGCTACTGTTCAATTATATACTGAAGAGCATCTCCACACCCATAAAGGAGCTTGGAAAGACAGTAGGAAGACCTGAAGGCCAAGTAATGCCTGCTGGGCTGCACCCAGGCCATTACAGGGACCACCAGCCCATCAGGACCTGTCTGGAATTCACAGGGACAGATGGGAACACAAACCTGCAACTCCTAAGAACAACCAGCTTGTCCAGACCCATATGAGTGCTGCCTCAGCTGAGCCATCAACCTCAGTGTCCAGGCATGAAACGCATCACAGGGTGTCATAGGCAGCAGTTTTGCAAATCGTCTTTCATGCTAAGAGGAGTTGCTGCTCTGGGGTGGGACACATTGTAGGATGCAGGGGAAAAGCAGTTTGAGAATACACAGGATTTACAGGGTGTTTAGGGCAGGAATAAATGATAGGAAAAGGGAGGTGTTTGGGTGATTTTGAGAGGAGTGGGAGTGAGAAAACAAGAGGGATTAAGGGATTAGAAGAGATCATCTCGTGTAAATAGTTTGGTCTGTACTCTTGTCTGGCCTTGTCCTGCATGTGATCACCTGTCTGTCCCCCTTATAAATTTTTTTCCCCAGCTCTTCCCCAGGTAGAAGGTCCCTCTTCTTGGTGTGCAGGGGTATCTGTGTGCAGCAACTAGAGTCAGAGCATGGGGTGGAGGGCCCATGTGTCCATAGTGCCAGGGACTGGAATGAGTGTAAGTCTGTGAGCGTGTGTGTGAGCAAGGGTAACAATCAAGGCAAGTAAGTTGGTGAGTAGAAATGACCCAGGAGCAAGATGTTGAGCAGGTCTCTAGGTCTGACTCTGGCTGTGAAAGCATCTGGGTGCCTCTAGGGGCAAAAGCATGGACGGGATTAGCTGTTGGGACCTGGAAAGTCCTGGCCCAACTCTGTGTGTGGGTGAGTCTCTGCCAGCAATGCATGTAGGGCTGCAGCTTCTGGGGCTCATGGAATGGAATCATAGAATGGCCTGCGTTGGAAGGGGTGTTAAAGATCATCTCTTTGTCATGGGCAGGGGCACCTTGCACTAAACCAGGCTGGTCCAAGCGCCATCCAACCTGGCCTTACTTATGTCCAGATGCCAACAATTGTTGAGCTTGGGATCCATCTGGAAACCTGGAAGCACTGTAGCCTGGAGTCAGCCCAGCTGTGGTAAGAGTGAAGCCCACCAGATTTGGCAACTTCTATTATTATGTCTAAGTAAATATATTGAAACCACGGTCATTACAACTCGTAACTCCATTTTAATTTTAAATGTCTAGGGCAACATGTTCAGGTCCTACTCATTCATCTTGCCAGACCAAAATTTATGGGACAGAGAAAAAATTACTGATGGATTTTAACTTGCCTTACTGTGTAAATGGGTTCTGGTTTCCTTCCTATGCTGACTGCTAAAGGAAGAATTTCCAAACAAAAAAGACTTAATTCAGGAAAACAGTACTGTAAAAATTGAGATTTGCTCATTGGAAAGTATAAAATGAGGATTCCTAGAGAGATAAAAAAGTACCTAAGAATAATTTGACTAATAGTGAGCCTTTGAAAGTAGAGCCCTGCATGTTAGTATTCTTACAGCTTTTGTGCATATTTATGTATTTGAATTGGAAAAAATACAGATTTTTGCCACCTGGTGTTTTTACATGCTGCTTAGCTGTGGGATATGAATAGATTGCAATTTATGAAATAATAACCTAAATAATAACATAGCTATTAATTCAGTATTATTGTGAAAAAGATTGACACAACTTGAATGTTCTGAGTGTATTCCTACCTGCCTTTCTCACTGAGTTATTAATCTGCATATGAAAATGATGTTGAATTACTGCTTGCAAATGAGGAATTGACTGTGTAGGGCATGGTGCTTTTACTTGATAATAGTGGTCTTTCTAGTCTGCCAAGCAAAGATGTAACAAGATCCAACAGCTGGAAGTTTAAGTTACCAAACTCCAAACTGGAAAGACAGTGAAAACTGCTGGCAATGAGGGCAAGCAACCACTGAAACAGATTACTCAGAGACATTGTGAATCTTCCATATTCTTGTTTCTGTTGTTCTTAGAAATACCACCAGATTTTTCAGATACTGAAATTATATGAAGGTGGTTTATATCTACTTAATGATTAAGATTGAGCTAGCTCTGGAGAAGAAACTGTAAGTGATGTCTACCTTTGCCTAAAATGTCTAAGATAAACAAAAGTCAGATTAAAAATTTCAGTGGGCCAGTGGGTTACAATGCCTCTGTAATTGGCTTAAGTAAATTCTCATAGCCCATATGGTGTGAAGAGGCATATTTTTGGTGACAGAATTTAACTAGAAAGAGCATGTGACTGGTATATTTATCTATCACTACTGTCAGTTCTGCCAGAGCAGTGACTTCCATGTCATGGACTAGATTATGAAAGACCTGCTGGTGTTCACAACAGGGACTTGGTCTTTAGTATACCTTGGCCAAGTCAAAGGTTTGTTCAGTTCCCACATGATTCAGGGGTACACAGTTGGTGTTAAATAGTCCAGCCCTTGGAGCAGAGCAGTTGATTCTATCAGAAATGGTACAGCTTGCTTTTCAGGAGGATGTGATAATGGGTACCTTGCATGTGAAGTATACAGCTGTAGAAACTTCACGTATAATTACAATTTTTATAGTATTTTTGGATCTGTTCAGTGCCAGCACATGAGTTTGTTACTTTTGTAAGTGTTTAATATATTTCTTGAGCGATTTTCTCAGAACAAAACAAGAACCACCTATGGTCATTGAGTGCCTCTTAGTACAGCTAATAACAATGACTACTATAAAATGAGTGCAGAGCTGGGGAGGGGGGAAGGTTGATAAAATGAAGCACAAGAAAAGGAATAAAAACAAGTAGAGTGCTTGTCAGAAATGGATGACAGAAACTGTAACAGGAGGAAAGAATTCAGTTAAATTACATGCTTGAAAACGCATGGCTAATAGATGGGGAGAGATACATCAGTTACATTAATGTGGATCAATAACTGATCTTTACAAAGAGGCATAAGAGACAAGTGTGTGTCATTAATGGGAAGGAATTAAATACAGTCAAGGAGTCAAAAGCAGGCATCATCAAAAACGAAGAGCAAGACTGAGTGATGAAACAAATCAAAATTCTATTCAACGTAAAGTTTTGTGGTCTTGTTAATGGCGTTCCTTAGCTGTATTGGGAAAGAAGAATAACCTTTCTGAAGAAATGAATGTGCTTTCATTTGGAAGTAGAAAATTAACAGCTCTTTAAAATTCAAAACAAATTCTTGTATCTGAACCTAAAAAGTTATTTGTTACCCCACACTTAAATGTGTAAAGCTGATGAATAAAGAATGTAGCTAGCAAAGAATTCTGGACAGCTATAACTAATGAAGCAAAATGCAATTGCTTTGGAAGAAGAAAAAAAGAAAGAGAAGAGGTGAACTGGGAGATTTGAGACTGACAAATGAGAAAGTTTTTTAGGTATAAAATGATGAAATCTATATTTTACTAGAGTTTTTCTGTTGTGGGAGACTGAAATGGCATAGAACCAAAGAAAGTCATATCTATATCCCTTGTGATTAATGAAAAATTGAAAACTTGACTCAGTGCCTAGAATAGTGAGGATTTTTAAGTGGATATCTCTGTAGGGGAGCTAAAGGGAACAATCAGGAAAAAAAAGGCAATTTTTACACATATCAGTACACTGACAAGGAAAAATTATTGACAGAAAAGCAAAAAGAAAAGAATTGTAATGGTACAATGAGAAATAGAAATCATTATCTCATTTCCATGAGTAGCAGTTCCAGTATTTTTACTGTAAAATATGATGCACATTTAAAATTTACAGCAGGCACAGTAGAGTGTGACTTAGAGGGTCAAGCTCTTAGCAAGATGCTGTCTTGTGTTCTCTATTGGAATTTATTAGATTTGTAAGAATTTGTCAGATTTAAACCCTTGCTGCCCCTCCTTCCAGACCCACATTTACAGTCTTAATGCTTCTGTGATGCATCCCTCTGTTACGGATATTGGAGTGTCTTGTTTTCAGCTCATTTCCCCTCTGGAAGAAAACCATCTGAGAGGTCTGAAAAAGTTCCTGGCTTTTTTTCCAGCAGAGAATTTCCATTATGTACACACATGCTACTGAAGCGCAGAGTTTTATTGTCTTACGCTATTGAAGATTAAAAAAGAGAGGGCTAAATCTTCTCCAAGGTAAGGTTTTTTGCTAATAATGATAATGCTTACAACCAACTGGTAACTGAATGAGGTACATTTGCAGGAATAAATAGTTATTGTGTCCATAATACAGCCTTTTTGTATCTTCCCATAATTTTGCAAAGTAATTATTTAATAGAAGCGGGAGGGGAAGGAAATAAACATCAGGGTTTCATTCTAAGCTCTCTGTAATTGATGAAAGTTATGTATTAAATATTTAGCTTGTCTTTTTTGCATGTTGAATTAAAAAAAAAAGTTGTTCTTTTCATTATCTGGGTTATAATTCCACATGTCTTTGCTCTAATAACTCATTTAAAATTTTATCTATTTTTATTTCAAATAATTGTGCGGTCTGGAGAATGACTGTAACCTCCCCATAATGCCCATGTGGGTTATTTTGCTCCATCTGTTCAGTAATAACCATTTTACAGAAGAGAAGGAAGGTCAGTAGCCACTCTTATGACTTGATCAGTGCATTATTTTCTTTTTTGCTTTTTTTTCTTATTTGAAGTTCATAATTTCTCTTCCTGTCTGCATTTTCCTTTTGTCAGGTACTGACTGCAAGTTTAGTGATGAAGAGTAGATGGTGTTTGGGGTGGACTTAAGGATGGGAACATCAACCTGCTCCTATCTTCCCAACACGAAATCTTGAACTTTCTTGCTCTTTCAGACTAGAGTGCATTTCTTATTCAGAAATATGAAGGTCAAAGTCCTTTTATTGGGCTGTGTAGCCTCAGTCTATAAGAATATATAATAAATATTCCAGTAGTCAAAATGGGTATGGATGATTTTTCCAGTTCAGGTATTTATGAAAAGTCCTATAATTGATAGACTCTCAAATCTGAAATTACCATCTTCCCGTTCTCTCTCTTCCCTCTACATTTTTCCCAGCTGTTGCTATGAGGAGCCATTATTAAAATAATCAGCTGAGTACAACATGAGCATCACTTGAGAATGCTTCCTACAGTGTGTCATTAAGGGACATAAACACTTCCGAATACATCAATAACCTGTTTCACTTATAAAATATAAATTCTATGGTGTGGACACCTGCCCACTAAAATCTGGACTGAGAGCAGCAACCCTTTTGTGCCTGGATCAGAAAAACAGAAGCTTACATTGATTCAGATTAACTTCTGAGATGGATTTGAGTCACTGACTGACAAATGATGGTCTTATGATCCTGTGATTAATGGGGAGATTTCTTTCAACAAGGCTTTAATGAAATTCTTCTGTGTCTGAATTTTCATGCTTGATCTCAATTTTAGGAGATACAAGGTGAATGCAGAACACTGATAAAAAAGTATTACTCGGAAGAATTTCAAATATATTTTCATTGTGTTCTAAAGCTATATATCCACCATATTTCATATAGAGATTTCAGGATGAACCTGAAATTAAAATTTTTAATATCTAATCTATGTTTTAGAAGCACTATCATGTTTGGTAGGGAGAGGGACAGGTTAAACAGGAATGGAGAAGCAAAGGAATTTCTGAGTACATGGGATTCTATGGTATCACCAATAGTATTTTGGGTCTTTTTTCCTCTTACTGAAAACTGTATTTTCAGGGGAAAAAAGTGTTCTACCCAGATGAATATAATTTTGATTTTGTAAAGTAACTTTTGGTTAATATCAATAGAAACCAGTATTTCTTTTATACTAAATAAAATCCTGTTTTAAGGATTTCAGCAAAACAAGAATTTTTGTAATGACTCAAGAGAAATACCTAAACCCTCTTCTAAGGGTGCAAAAAATAAAGAGCAGAAAAATGAGATAGGAGTAAATCATAGTGAAATCCAAATACAAGATTTTCATCATAGCAATGATACAATTGTACAAGTTGTTGTAAAAGAAAGCAAAAATCCCCAAGCAACCAAGTCTGAAACATTTAAAGAATTTCAGAATAAATCTGGATGTGGTAGTCCATGTCATATTTTCCTGGTGTTAACACTTACACTTTGTGTTATGTTAACTGGGCTTTTTTTTTTTTTTTTGAGCACACCCAAATAAACTGGCACATTTCACCTTTGAACTGTATCTATCAGCTGAAAACTGTTCTAGTGCTTTCTCTGATTATCAACATTATTATTACCAGGAAAAAAAAAAAGAACGAAGTAAACTAAGATAAATAACTCTCTAACCTCCCATGCTGATTAAGTTTTAGAAATATGCTCCAGTTCTACATATTAGCCACAGGCAGCATGTGTCTAAATGTACTTGCAGGCCATTCAAGGCAGCTGTCAGAGACTGAATATTATAATTTGTGGTTTAAACATTTTCATGAAGGACCTTTGCCTATTATAGCAAAACTGCACAAAAGCTGCAGAGAAAACCACCAAAACCCTGAATGGGGCCCTTGTCATGATCCACTTATTAAAGTTCTTAGAAATGCCTCTGCCTGAATTAAGGTGCAAACGAGACCATATGCCAGTGACAATAGTATGGGTTTTATTTGACTGTAAATAAGAGAGAGAGAGAGAGGAATAAAGAAAGAAGATGGGGGGGGGGGAAAGAAAGAGAGTGACAGGGACAGAATAAGGAAACTATCACCACTCTGTGGATCCCAGTGATGCTCCATTGATCTTCTCCAGCTGGTCTTCTTGGTGGTGAAGGCCCCCCTGAAAGCATAGAATTCAATGGGTTAATGTACACTCCGGTGAGGTAGGAAAGCCCAGGCCCCTCCCTGGGAGGCGGGAGTTTGCCATTGTCTCTTGCAACAGACTCTTGGTTTGTTGTATCACAGACAGTCCTGTGGTGCAAGGCTTCAGAAATGACTCTGGGGGACACTTCGGGGGGCCTTTGATGGATTATGATTCTCCCTCAGCTGTCTCTCACGTGAATGTCCCGTGGATGTGGCCTGCGGGGTTGGGGGTTCCACAGCTGGGCCAGTTTGTTTAAGGGAGGATGGGTGTTCAGTGCCTCTGACCAGAGGTTACACCCGAAACCTCTTCTCCCTTCTCATTTCAGGGGGAGTAAACCTGGCTTCTGTGGGGTGTGGTCTCCCCCACCCCAAACTCAGCTAGGGAAGAATCTTTGCTGGTTTTGGCTTTCTTGTGGATGCATTCTTCTTTTTCAGCCTTGTTTGTTTTTCCCTAGGCTGGAATGATTGAACAATAGCATTATCCAGGCAGCTTAACTTACAGTCCAAAGTTCCAGTCAGGTACCTTCAGGGAGGCTTCTTTGGTTGTAGTTTCTTTATACAGTTTTCATTACAACGGGCAAAACTCTTTTATATCAGTGTTTGAGGCATGAACTATTTCACTCCCTAACAGCCCTCCACTACTCGTTGATGAATACATTCACAGAGGGATCAAGCTTAGCACCTCCGGAGTGGAGACCGCAGCCCGGAGGCTATCAGCTGCCAGGCTCGAACAGACCCTCACACCAAAGGGTGGGGGGAGGAGAGGTTTTGGGTCTGTGGTAATAAACCTCTGGTCAGAGGCAATAAATGCCCATCCTCCACTGTGCAGAGGAGCCCAGCTGTGGGGCCCTTCACCCCGGGAAAAGCTTGTCCACAGCAGAGGGGGTGTCATGGCCCATCAAAGTCACCCCCAAGCACTGCAACATGATGCAGCAGATCCACAGTGTTGCAGGGGACAGTGTCAAACTTGCCCTCCCCAAGAGAGGCATGTGGGCGTTCCCGCATGGCCCAAACATGTATTAATCCTCTGGATTTGATACTTTGCTGCGGTGGCAGGTGGTGGGGGACCCTCACCACCCAGAAGAGATAGACGGAGGGAAGCAACAAGACGTCGTTGGGACCCCTGGAAGGATGATATATTTCTACCTAACCCCTGTCACTCTCTCCCTATCCCCCCACCACTTGGGCACACTTCCTTCTTTTTTTCTTTCTTGCTTTCTTGCTTTCTTGCTTTCTTGCTTTCTCTTTGCCTCTTTTACTATTAAATAAAATATATCATGTTGTTTTGGCATCAACATCTAACTTCCTTTGGTTTTAATCATATTTTTTGGGTATATTTTTTTGGTTCTATAGCCTCTAACAGAGGCTTAGTTTCCTTTGGTCTTCAGTGTTTAAACCAGTTCGTAACAGCAGCAAAAGTCCTATTCAGTAAAAATTGTGTGTATACACACAAAATCTTCCAGTGAGCATGTAAGGTTGTATAGCATGTAAGTGCACAACTGACTTTTCTGTGAGATGAGAAGTATAGCAGAGGTGGGCAGCAAAGGCACTACACTGCTTTTGCAGTCCAGGAGTACCTGTAATGAAAGCTGTTCCAGCATTTCTGCATGTTGCTTTACAGATTTTGATTCATGCTGAAAAGTGCTGGATGCTGGAGGAACTGTGTATATTATAACTTCCTGTGAATTCCAGAAGAAATTTTTCCTAACAATGTAATAGGAGAAATCTCACAGCAGTCATCTCTTATTCTCTTCTTCTTTAGAAGGCAGACTGGGAAAGAATATATTGCTGGGGCAGACGGGATGGTACAAGGAGAAACTGACTATGAAGCTCAAACTATCCAGTGTTCCTGGTAAGCTTTCATAGTCGCTGTTCCACATTTTGCCTTTGACTGTATTTTTTCACCACATCAGTGTGATAGGTAGGACCAGAAAATAAACTAATTAACATGAGTGCTTGATAGGATGACTTGTATGCATGGTAAGTACTGGTTTGGTTTTTTTCCTTTTCCTAAATTATACACAAAGTTGAGATCCTCTATGCAGTAAATAATTGAGTGTACCTTGCCCTTGAATCTTCTTAAACCACTGTCACATTTACTATCAACTTTGTTAAATTACCATTTTATATCAATAAACATATTGCTACTTCTCTCTTAAAAGTGAAGTGTGTCACTCCATCTGCAACAAGAAAGTGTTTTGGTGTATTGCCATGCTTCAACCAGGAACATGAATGTTGTCTTCACAAAGAGAAATGTTTACTGTTAGCGATAGACCCACATATAAAGTCAATTTTGAGAACTAAAGCTTAAGCAAAATGTCATTTGAGGGTTTTTCAATTTAAATTACCATGGATTTTTAAGTGTATCTTCAATTTTTTCATGTTCTGTCGCTCAGGATGAGGAATTTGGAATTTTTTTCCATGAAACAGTTCTTAAAATGATACTGTACTGCTGGATATTGTACCAAATGTGTTTTATACTGTTGAATAATCATTGTAATATCTACTAGTTTCAAGAAATATAAAAGCAATACTTACTGCCTTTTAAATTCAAACTGTTTTCTAACTACAAATCTCTGAGGATGCTGTCAGTCAAAGATAAACTAAAAAAATGTGGATAAGAACAAATGCATTTTATCCTGACAAGTAGTTTCTCTGATGAAAAATGAAAGTTTTAACTGACTGAGAATGTACAGGTTTTGTTCTGAATAAGCCATTACTGTTTTCTATCATTGACCAGAGCATTTTCCCAAGTTATTTGTGGTTGCTGCTTACCCTTGGACATGGAGGATCTACATGACAACATACAGCTGGATTTACAACACACACTGTGATGACTAAATTTTACCCTGCATTAGGAAGTTACTTGTGGAAGCCCACTGGCCTACTCTTCAAAATGGATTAAAGTGACACATTGAGAATTTCTACTGGTGTCTGTTGCCTTTAGTCAGCAATAATGGACTTGTATTCTCTTTTGGCAATGAGGGCACTAAAAAAGTAATTTTGCTGGGTGAAGTGAGCAGCATTATACAAGTTCTCGGAAGGTTCCTACTCTGGTAGGACTCTCTGCTGCATTTATTGTTATATTGAAAACTTTGTTTGAACAAGATTTGATCAGAGGGATGGAGCGCCTCTGCTATGAGGAAAGGCTGAGAGAATTGGAATTGTTCAGCCTGAGGAAGAGAAGCTTCAGGGTGACGTAATTGTGGCCTTCCAGTACCTAAAGGGAGTCCACAGGAAAGATGGAGAGAGACTACTTACAAGGGCCTGGAGTGACAGGACAAGGGGGAATGGCTTCAAACTGAAAGACAGTGGGTTTAGGCTAGATGTTAGGATGAAATTCTTTACTGTAAGGGTGGTCAGGCACTGGATGAGGTTGTCCAGAGAAGCTGTGGCTGCCCCATCCCTGGAAGTGTTCAAGGCCAGTTTGGATGGATTTCTGAGCAACCTGGGATAGTGGAAGGTTCCAACCCCCCACGGCAGGGGGTTGGAACAGAGTGGTCTTTAAAGTTCCTTCCAACCCAGACAATTCTATGATTGTATGATTTACACAAGGCTTATGCTGAAATCCCCTGTAGCCTGTGGTTTGGCGAACCCCCAGAACAAGAAATATGTGGTATCATATTTTGTCCAAAAGTGGAGATAACACATCTGAGCTTCTAAATCTGGATGAACACCAGAAGCCCCACATTACTAGATAAAAGCAAATATAGTCTACCTCCCCAGCTGATGCTAAAATATCACCTTATTTTTCATTTGATATATTTTCTCCAAACTGAAATGTCTAAAATAAAATAAAAACTAAACAACTCCCCCCCCAATATAGCTAATCTTTGTTTTAAAAAAAAGTACAGAACATGTAAATAAAACTTTATTTGTTTTAATTTTTTTTCTTCTCTCAATCTGATAGTTGAAAAAGTAAAAGGAAAAGTAATTTTATTGTATGGTGATAAATGTTAGATTTCCCTTGACCTTCAATGCGTGTAGTCCCTTTCTATCTGGAATAACTAATGTTTTGTGATTTTCTTCCATAGAAATAATAGTAGCAATTGCAAGGGTTATAAAGTTGCAATAGCAGCAGCAATAATTCTTTCCCTGTGAAAAACTAATACAAGGCAAATGAGAAGCCTTGTAGTACTTACACTGTCCATAGCTAATTGGGAATGGGTGAGCTGCTAAGCAGGCTGGAATCACTCCACACTGTCCCTTCTCCCTTACCAGCACCTTGGCTAGAAACTGCACTGTGAAAGTGCTCCAAGGGCTGAATTTAGTGATACTCTGCAAAAGGCAGGTTCTATATCAGGTCTGGTTCCTTATCAAAGTGCTAAATTGGAAAAGAAAGAAGGCAGTGCTAGAAATGAATTTGGTTTAGCAAGAAACAAAGACAAGATGTGCCTGTTTGCAGAAAATCTCAGCGGTATTTTGTTGCCTAACTCTTTAAGCAATTGTGGGAGAAGAGTACAGAGTAAGGTTTTAAGGACCTGATGTTACCTGTTACTTTTTCAGGCAAAGAGGATGGAGAATATGCAGCAGAATTTTGTTGGCTTTTGTTTTAATCTTAAATTGTGTTGAATCCTCCAAAGGTTCTGCCTTAGAATCATAGGGTCATAGAAACATGGAATCATTTAGATTGGAAAAGACCCTTAGGATCGTCAAATCCAGCCATTAACCCAATCATTGCCAAGTCCACCACTAAACCGTGTCCTTAAGCACTACATCCACATGCCTTTTAAATACCTCCACAGATTGTGATGCAACCACTTCCCTGAGTAGCCTTTTCCAAAGCTTGGCAACCCTTTTGGTGAAGAAATTTTTCCAAATATCCCATCTGAACCTCCCCTGGTGCAACTTTAGGCTGTTTTCTCTCATCTGCATACTTGTTACCTAGGATCAGAAACCAATCCCCACCTGGCTACACCCTCCTTTTGGGCAGTTGTAGAGAGCAAACAGGTCTGCCCTGAGCCTCCCTGGAAAGGGCTTTAATACCCCCAGCTCCCTCAGCTGCTCCTCATCAGACTTGTGCTCCAGACCCTTCCCCAGCTCTGTTGCACTTCTGTGGACATGCTCCAGCACCTCAATGTCCTTACTGTCTTGAGGGGCCCAGAACTGGACACAGGATTTGAGCTGTGGCCTCCCCCAGTACACAGGGACAATCACTGCCCTGGTGCTGCTGGCCACACTATCACTCATAATGATGAGCTCATCACTCATAGGCCAGGTGCTATTGGCCTTCTTGGCCACCTGGGCACACATGCTGGCTCATGTTCAGGTGGCTGCCAACCAGCAATGCCACATCCTTTTCTGATGATTCCAGCTTGGCTGATTTTAGCAGATAAATGCAATGGAAATGTAACTATCACAGTGAATGTGTTCATACTATACTTTCGTATGCTTTAAAAATTATTTGGTGAAACCAACAGGCTCTACTAACAGTGTTCTCTGTTGGATTAAATGTGTTCCAATGCCTCACCACTCTCATAGTGTTCCTGATACATAATCTAAATCTACCCTCTTTCAGTTCAAAGCCATTTCCTCTTGTCCTGTCACTACATGTCCTTGTAAGAAGTCTCTCTTCAGCTTTCTTCTAATGCTAATTTAGGTACTAGAAGGCTCCTGTAAGGTCTTCTCAGAGCCTTCTCTTCTCCAGGCAGAAAACTCCAACTCTCTCAGCCTGGCGTCATAGAGAGGTGCTCCAGCTCGCTGATCATCTTCATGGCTCTCCTCTGGACCCCAAGAAGGCCACATTCTTCTTATGTTGGGGGCCCCAGATATAACTTTTCATAAGCTTTTTATGAATACTGGAAGAGTGATCTTTCTCTGCTCAAGCGTGTCCTGTTGCAGCGGTTTTTTCAGTATGTCAAGATGATACCTCACTCTCTCACTTCCTTCAGCTGCTACTTTGTTGATTGTGCCTGCAGCTTTTAGGCTTCCAAAATTTATCCAATAATATTATTTAAATAAGTCGGTGCTGTGAATATTCTTTGACTGGCACTGATTTGGATTCTAAATATAAAAATAGTTGGAGAAATACTCTTTTCTTTCTTTGTTTCTCAATATCTATGGTTTTGCCCAAGTTGCTCTCAAGTATCTGCCTTGGAGAACTATCATCACCAGTGAGAGAGCACTGCCAGGAATTCTGTCTAGCAAAGACCCCAGCAGGAAACAGGAGTGTGAATCAAAGGAAACTTCCACACATAGCAGCAGCAATTCAGTTGAGTAATGAACCCCATTACCAGAGTTAACTGTTTGAAAACGGAGGTTTCAAAGAGATCACCAGCTTCCTTAGGCAGCGATTTCAAGTGAGGTGACAAATACACCGAGCTATGTTATCCATGGAAATAGAACAATATCCTCAGTCATATGAAATTATGGTGGATGAGCCAGTAAACTTATTATGGTACATAAGTGCTAAAGAATGTGCAAAAAGTACTCTGCAATAATGCCAGTATTATCTTTCTTTTAGTGTTAATGAAAGACACACCAAAAAATTGTTTGAAACAGGGGAAATATTTGTCTTATGCTGTGTTCATCACCTCTTCATAGCCTTGGGTGAACTTTAATATGAATGTGAAGTGTTAAAAATTATTACCAAAAGCTTTTATTAAAAGATTAATAATGGTGAGTTTTCAAAACACATAGAAAAATGGCATTCCTATTGAGAAATTTAAGTGGTCAAAGTACAGATATTAGGTGCATAACTGTGTCAAAAGCTGCTGACAATAGCTTTTAAAACATCAATGTTTTCAGTCTACCATGATCAACTTGAAAATCTGCATAGACTTTTTTTTTTTCCCCCATGGAATAACACTTATATATAAAAATATCAGCAAGGATCTTGGAAGCAGGTAACTTCTCTTATTTCAGTTAGCCACTTAAATACATTCTGAGCTTAAATCACTGTATTTTTTGTGTTCTATTTCTACAGCTATCACATAGTTATTCCTTAACATGACACTGTGCCTTTCTGGGAAAAAAAAAAAAAATCCCGAGAAATGTTCCACTTGGAGGTTAGAAACCCACCAATTCTTCAAAAGATGAACATGTGCATATGATGTGTGCTTTTTTTTTTTTTTAATCCTGTCTCTTAAGTCGGGTTTTGTTCAGGACCAATGGCCATGTGATTTGTTGGGAATAATTTTGCTTGAATCCTGACCATTTGACATTTGACTCAAACTCATGTTTAGGAAAACAATACTCTCTAAGAAAGACACTTACTGAATTCAGAAGGTGACATCTATACAATTATGTATGCAAGAATCCTAAGATAGGGATTAAACTGCAAAATGTGTGAAATTTGAGCATGACTTGGCTGTATTTTGTTTGTTTTGTTTTAATTTGGAACAGTAGATAACTGTATAGAACCTAGGCTACAGTAAAATCTGAGGGAAAAATGTCTGAAAAGTGTATGCAAAGGTTTAGTTTATTCACTTAGAGCAGCAAGGGGCTAAAACTATCCTTTTAGTTTCTCCTTGCTGTTTATTTTTTCTGTTTCAGTGCTGTATATTGGTTTTTAATCGGAGAGACTCTGAGCATCTTGTATATCTTTTACACACACACCTGCTAATCTGTGAGTAAACAGTCAAACTGGTGAGTATGTACTTGTCAGCCTAACTAAATATTAAAGTTTGGTAAGTGCTTGCTCAGAAAATAATTTAGGATTATTTACTTAATTTTGAAGACAGCAGATTTCCATAAGATGTTTGCAATTTACTGATGGAAAAAATGAGAAATTCCTTTGAAATAAGGGGTGGTATATGCAAAAATATTTTTTCATACGGATCTGAAAATTTTCCATTGCTAATTTCCATTTTCTTTTTCATCTGAAAAGTTGATGCAGTGAATTATTTTCAAGTGAAAAAGAGAGAAAAATCATCAGTACTCAATAAAACTCATCTAGCAGGAGTTAAATGATTTTTATTCCATTATAGCTACTCTGAACTTTCATGCAGTGAGGAGCACATCTACTCACTTTCGTTATTTTCATTCTGCTATTTTTTAGAACATGATTAGAAGTACTTAGAATCTTTAATATGCATAATTTCAAGATAGCTTTTATGTTCTGTGAGACATAACTCCTCAGAACTGTTGTAATTAATCCTTCTTTCATGAAACTTCTAAAATGGGCAAAAGTCACTAACTTGTTTGCTCCTCTCATGGAACATGTTGGTCAATGTCTTGTTCCCCTGTTTCTAAGGTACTGGTGATGAAAAAAGCCTGTGTATTCAGGAAAGAGAAAGAAAATTCACTTTTCTTACAGAATGTTTGGGATGTTTCATCTCACCCTTCAGGTAAATGAAAATATTGTTCCCATCATAAACCTCAAGGGAAAAATATTTATTTCAGAACACAGTTCCAAGATTAAGTTCTCATGTATTATTACTACAGTTCATGTTAATTAAATTATAATTTGTTAAAATGCATATCCCAAGTGACCAAAACATGCCATGGGAGTCAAGGAAAGCCAATGCCAACAGAAGCTAAGGCCAAGCCCATCAGCAATGGTGGTAGCTCCTCTGGGATAACAGATTTAAGAAGGAGGGAAAACTGCTGGCACAGCAACCAGAGAGAGGAGTGAGAATATGGGAAAGAAACAGTCCTGCAGACAACAGGGAAGAAGAAGGGAGAAAAGGTCCTCCAGGTGCTCCAGATGCCAGAGCAGAAATTCCCCTGCAGCCCCTGGTAAGTTTTAGTTCACTGAATGTTTTGTAAATGTCGCTGGCAGCTCCAAACGTGGCTGGTTAAATGGAAAGAGATATCTGTGAGTTATATGCTACCTTGGCCAAGCTGTGCCAAAAGGGAGTAGCAGCTGGAATCTTGCTCATTAGATGCCTTATTAATATTTTGGTATGTGGTAGTGTGCCCATGTGAGCCCAAGCACACCAAAATACTTTTAGGTTTTCTGTTTCAGATTAAAGTAAAAAATCCTGTTTCTTCTGTACATTTTAGTTCTCAAGAAAGCCTAAAAAAAACCAAAAAAGGGAAAAATAATTCTATATAATTGGCACTTTACTTTTTAACCTTTGTGTAATACCCTGTCTTTATTTTCAACACTCTTATTTTTGTAATTCTACAAGCTGCACACTCTGAAGTCCTTTGATTGTAGGTCAGGTTATTTTTCATTCGGTGTTAAGAGTACCACTATTTTTTTCCCCAAATCATTATATTTCAGAAAGGCACTATTCTGCTCTCTTTCTGCTTGTGTTACACAACATGTTTTTAGGCAAAATATTTTTGTCCCTCCTTCCTCAAACTGTTCTGTGCTGTATTTCAGTACTGAGTCAGAAGAATCACTTTCAGATATCTCAAATATATAGAGACATATTTACGTATTTGTTATTAAGTTATTCTTTTAAAAACCTCTGTGATTTTTTTTTATTAGTTAAAAAGCTTTAAAAGCTCCTGCTTATTGACTCTCTTGCTGAAGGAAGGCTTTATAACTGTTACATTCTTCTGTGGACAAGACAGCTTAAACTAGGTGACAAGCAAAGTTAGTTTCAGTACAAAGTTAAAAGAGGAAGACACATCAGAAGACATTCAAGATTAGGAGACAGTATAACAGCATGACATACTTTCTTACTTCCATGGTGCTCAGGCTTTATTCAGATTTTTATTCTAAAACAGATAAAATTTACTTTAGTAGAGCTATATTGCAAGGTAGTGGGTGGTGAGTAGTTTACACATTAAGGCAAATCCACATCATCTTCCTTTACATGAATTCAGAGCTTTATTTAATTATTTATCTTGGTTTATGGATTTGGAAATACTTGAAGGCAACTGAGAAAGGTTCAGGACAAGAAGATATGAGATACTATTTATTGCCGCTAAAATTTGCTTTCTATTATTTACACTCTTACCATGTAACAACTGAGTTATCTTTATTAGAGTCTATTTTATGGTTCTAGTAATTATTTCTTGCCAAACACAGTGAAATTCTGGCTTCTTTAAAGGCAGAAGACCTTACTTTTCCAAATATTTCCCTATTCCCAGACTTTTGCTACGTGTCTTGAATGTAAGTTATGAAAGAAGATAATAAATACCACCCAGAACTACTGTAGCTCATGGTTAACCTCTGTGTCCCTGATTTGACATGACATGGTGTGATGAAATTTGACTAGAAAAGGATGTCACTGTGAAAGCGATTTGTGAAAGAAGGAAAGCAAAGCAAAGAAAGTAACAACATCATATGCACAAGACACAAACAAGGAATTATTCCTGGCAATACTTATAAGCCATTATTATTCAATATTTCCTTCCTGTATGGCTTGAGCATTTTGATACTTTAGGGGCAGATGCTGATTGACTGGTATGACCACTTGATTTTATGTATATGTGTGAAGATACGTATCACCAGGACTAGAGATGAATAGAGAAAAAGCATTCATTTTCCAGGAAGACTGTGATGTTTGATGTGTTTTTTTCCACCAGTTTGAATGACCTTCTACCTATTTGGAGATAGATTTCTTTGCACTATCAGCAGCAAGCCAAAAATGTTTTCTTCAGGCAGACCTATGAAATAACTTAGAATTTTGCAATCTCAATGTTTCTTATGTTCGGGCAATAAGGACCATCAAGGCATACAGAGGTAACATGGCTTTTATCAGTACATGAGCACTACTCGGTGTGCCAGATGAAATGATTAGGAGCTCAGAGCACCTTGGGGTCTTCAGCAGGTCATATCTGGATTACGAGCAAGAAAATAAATAGGGGTGACTGAAATCTTGGTAATGAGAATTGGAGCCTTGACCTCAGTCCCATCCTTTCCACCCATGAATCTCAGTAGGTGGGGTCAGCTGTCTTTTAGCTTCTTAGAGTCCTCTGTGCTCTCCCAAAGGTGCATGTGCAGACTTTATTATGTTCACAATGGTCTTCCCCAATGATGGAAAGGTCATATGCTGTGATGATGAACATCACATGAATCTGACATTGCCCATCCAGTTAGTAAGATGAGTAAGATGTCTGATGTACAACTTCAGCAGTTGCTATTAGGCAAAGTAAGATTTGCTTTGAGCAAAAACTGATATTTAGGTTCAAAACCACTTTGCATTACATTTTAGTCATCAAAATAATCAATCCACTGTACTAAGGAAATTAACATTAGAGATAGGTAACATTTACAAAAAAAACAGTTTAAAGGATTGAAGCAAATTATGATATTCCAATTCTGCAGTTCGTTTTCCAACATTGTTTTCAGAAAAACACAAGTGTTGGCTATTGTGGAAATGCAAAGGAAATGATGTAGGTGGATGCTGCAATTGCCAGTCCCTAACCTAATTCACTCAAAGTATATTTTTAATATTTATTTATTTATTTATTAACTTTTAGAAATTGAATTCTCATTGGCTGAAGGAGATAAGCAAAATCTTAGCAGGCAAACTCAGCCCAAGATGTGGGACTGATGATAGTCTCTCTTCATTTGAATAATCATTTTGAAGTCTTGGGGCTAAAGATTAGTGTAAGATATTACCATTTGGTGTCAAATGATTTTCAGTTTTGTAATCTGATTTGTAAACCAATATATTAGAAAGTAGTTTCCCAAAAGGTTAAAATTTGTTGTTTTGTTAGTATGGCTGTTATAGTGGAGTACAACATATGTTTGTTCTGCATTTAGTATATTGAAATATACTATACTGACCATCTAAACACTGTCGTTTAGATGAACAATCGTACCTATTTATTTTTACAAATAATTTGTTGTAAAATTATTCCACAGTGGTTTTGAAAATGAAGTACTTCTGCAAGTATGGTTTTCCTTTTAAGCTTTGAATTTCCATAGTGAGGGATATCACTGTCCATCCAGCCAAATGGCTTGTCCCCAGCAATAGCCAGTAGCAGATTCTAGGCAAAGCATAGAGTAAAGCAGAGAAGCCCTTCCCACTTCAGCTTCCAGACACAGGCAGATTAATGGCTTTATTAGCCACCAGCTACATCAGTTCACTGTATTTAGTGGCTGGGAATTGATATCTCTTGCATGAACTTATCTTCTTGCGAATTCATTTATACTTTTGGTCTCTTGTCAATTTCACTATTTAATCATATTTTATGTGGAGAATGTAATTCCTTCTTATGACTTTGAATTGCTGACTGTGACTGTGGTAGTATCATGATTTTCCCTTTCTGTCTTATGAAAAACAAGGAATAAACATGTTTAAATTTGTGTATATTGGTCATGATGCTGTAGGCATCTGTTAATTTTTTTCATAATTGCTTTTTTTTTCCTCTAAAGCTGATAGAATGTATTTTGTCTAGTCCTTTCTGAGTAGAGAAACTATTATTTATAGAATCCTACAATCATGGAATGGTTTGAGTTAGAAGGGACCTTAAAGGTTATCCAGTTCCAACCCCCTGCCATGGACAGCATATGGAAAATCACACTATGCAAAGCCAGTGTCCATAAAGGAGACAGAGGAGTCCTTCAACTTTATTCTGATAAAGGGAGAGAGTCCACCAGGGCACACGCCCGCGGGATTTTCTCTCTCAAGGTTTCAGAGGGCACAGCCTCCTTTTATCCTGAACTCTCAGCTGCATGTTGCCCTCTTCCTTTCCACATTGGCTGAGGTACTGGGAAGGCACAGCCTTCCCAAACCACCTATTCCCCCCTTGAACCTGTTATTTTACCCCAAAGTTCAGAAGTTCAGGCTTGTGCAGACCCATGTGTCTTTCAAGAGCCAAGCTGTCTGGGCTCTGCACCCAACCTGCTGCCCAAAGTTAGTAGAGACATTAAGACCCATTGCAAAGATGTAACACCCATACCTTCACCCATTGAATGCTTGTAAAGACGTTAGCACACATCTTTGCTCTCAACAGGGACACCTTCCACTAGACCAGGTTGCTCAGAGCTCCATCCAAACTGGCCTTGAATATTTCCAGGGATGGGGCATTGTCTCAGTTTAGAGACAAATTTAGGAGAAGGCACTCTGGAATGAGTCATCTCCTCTAAGAGGGTTCCAACAATCCCTTTCCACCAATACGAATTGAATACTAATGGATGAAAGTAAAAAGAAAAAACCCAACAGTTTATTAACAGAATGCCCGCAAGGCACAGGAAAAAAAGGTAAATAAATACTAGATATTAAACTGCCAGACCCTACCCCCACACACACACACTGGAACAAAAACCTAAAATGCCAGGGCAAAAATACCGTCTCACACCACACGGTAGAAGATAGCGGGGTCTTCTTCTCTCAGGAAAAAAAAACAAACAAAAACAAAACAAAAAAACCCAAACAAACAGGAGCTTCACATGAATCAGGGGGATGGGGAAGCAGAGGTTAAATCATTTCCTAAGAAGTTGTTTGTTAAAAGCAATGCATACAGCTTGCTCAACACTTATTGTGCCTACCAAAGCAGGATGAGAAGATATAAGGCTATTGATAAAGGGAAGGAATCTTGACCAAAGATCCTGTTTTCAACCTAAAATTAACTTAAACCAGCCTTGAAGTTTGGACTTGGGCCAGGGACATAAAGAGCATGTGCAGGGAGGCAAGGTGAAAAGTTCAGAATGAGGAAGACCCTTTACTTCATCTGAGGAAGACCCTTACCCTATCTCAGTGACCCCTGCCCATGACCACCAGACAGCACTGCGCAAGCACAACGTGGATGTAAATGACTTTTGGGCTGTCTTGGTTTGAAAGATAGGTGTCTGCCAAGGAAGGCAGGAGTCTCCCTTGAAATGGAAGAAAAAAACTCTAACCCCCTTCCCTCCGAATTATTGTAATTTTGAGATTAAGGGGCTTTCAGGCAAAGATATGAGGAATAGGAATAACAGTTCTTTACTATTATATATATATGTGTATAACAAGACAAACAAGTAACAATAACTATGGCAGTAACAGCAAACAGAACCACAAACCCAGTGCCAGCCTCTCTTGACTGTCATGTCCTTTCCCCTCGGGTGCAGTTCCAGTCACAGCCGGCAGGGGCGCTGGCGGCTCCCGGTGAGCAGGGCAGGTGCGATGCTTCCCCCATCTGCAGGGGGCGCTCCGGAGCGAGCTCGGGGAGCACACGGCACCGGTGGCCTGGGATCCCAGGAAGAGATGGAACAAAGGCTTCACAAACCCCCTGGGCAGCCGATCCCGGTGTCCGGCAGGACCCTCAGGAACAGCAGGCTGGAACAGCAAGGATGAGCACAAATCCCGGGTGGCAGATGAGATGTATCGAACTCCGGAGCTGCAGTGGGAACCCCCGGAGGTCTGGGCAGGCAGCGCGTGCGGGGCTACAGAGTAGCAAAGGCTCGAAGCAACGGTGGGGGCAGGGCGGCCACAGCCCAGCTCCCAGCGGCGGAGGGAAGGCAGGCTTGGGAATCCTGGGGTTTCTCTGGTAGATGGAAGGCAGCCAAAAAAGCAGAAGCCTGCCGTGCTGACGAATTCCTTCCAGCCTCTCTCTCTGTCCAAACGCCGGGAACTCAACTGCTCACAAGCCCAGGTGAAAGAGAGTAGCCAGATGGACCCCTCCCTCTGTGGCCAGGTCTTTTGTTTTTCTTAAGCACCCAGTAATTTGTCCCCCTGGCAACATGTATGGGGAAAATTCTTTAACAGAAAAAGAAAACAGAAGGGAAACTCCTAAAACCCCAACATGGGATCATTGTAATACGAGGTGAGGTGGGGCTAGGTAATGAATATATATAGGCATATTGGGAAACTTAATGAATATGGAACTTGTAACCCAATACATACCAAGCTGAATGCAGCTGTCGGCACGAATGGCTTTGGAGGAACTATCCCCCATGTGTCCCAGCGCTGGAATGAACATACCTACTTTACTACTTATTCCAGTAGTGGAGTTTTTTCTGCATATCACACGCAGCAGTTCAGGCAAACAGATGAAAACCTGGTGACTCTCTGGCATTGTCCTCCTCTCCACAGCAGATGAAGCAGGTGGGCTTGGTGTGCTTTGTCTCCCAGGCTTGGCTTTCCCCAGGTTTGGGGCCGAGACAGAGTGGCCCCTTTCCTGCTGGTCCCGACCAACCCCTCTCCCACAGGGGGTTTTCTCTGCGCTGGGACCAAATAAGCTGTCCAGTTCACCTCGAAAAATTGGTGAAGGATTGCTGCTGCAGCTCCTCCTAGGCCAGGGAAGGTAAAGACTTCTTACCTGGGCTAACAAAACCAAGCTAGCCAAGCAAAACCCAGACCGTGCTGCACCCTGGATGCCTGGGCAGTGAGGCTTTGGAAAAGCATGCCAACGAGCCCAAGGCTCCCCCCTCCCCTGGACCCACCTCAAAGATACAGCAACCATTTCTGGGCCTAAAGCTGCCTGAGATCAGGGAATACACTGTTGTCAGAAATCACCCCGAGACAGACATTCACAGTTTCTCGGAGAAATCCGTTCCAGTGCCTCACAGGAAATATTTTTTCCTAATATCTAACCTAAACTTCCCCTCCTTCAGTTTGAAAGAGGGGAAATTTGTCTCTCCATTTTGTTGCTCTTCCCCACCTCTTTTTTCCCCATTTTTAATTTGGGGACCATAACTGTGTGTGATATTGATGACATAGGATGCTATGCTCCATGGATTTCAGTATTAGCACTGTCAGGATTTTTTGCCTTTGTCCTCAGTTACTGATAGCTCCTTACATCTTACTGGCCTCAGTCTCAGCTGAACTCTTGCTACACTGAGCAGGATGAGAAATTTTATTTTTTCTTTTATTTTGTTTAAAATATAAATTGCTTCTGATACCATCAGATTTGATGGGATATTGTTAATTGTCCAGAATATGCTCATGTCAGGGCAATGGAAAGTTTAAAGTCTTCTTGCAAGTAGCACTGCATCTCTTATTCCAAAGAGAGAGAATAAAAAGAGAGAGAAGAAGAGAGTATAAATAATTATTTAAAAAAAAAAAAAGTAATAAAAAAAGCAAGAAAACTCTGCAGTCAGGCAGAATTTGTCCTTGACTGTAGATTAACATTCAGTGATACAGGGTTAAGAGTGAGACATGCTGAAAAACAGAAATTTAGAGGGATCCTTCACAATTTGGGGCAGGGATGTGAGGCAAGAGTATAGATCTAAGTTCATGTCTACTGTGCAGAACACTGTTATGTAAAGTAATGCATATGGGAAAGTAGTGGGGTTTTTTTCGTTTGGCTTCTAGAGACCGTTGGGATTTTGACATGCTTGTGCATTTCCACATAATTAATGGAAAAAAGGTGGGTTCATTACCACCATAATAGGACAAAATGCTTTTTCTCCTCCACTGAATATTATATTTGAAGTGAATGGCTGACTGGTCCAGCTCTAGGAGAACTGAATTCTGTTTTCAAAAGGAAAGGACAACAGATAAGAAGAATAAAAGAGAAAAGCTAAGAAGATAAGGAAAGGTGGAAAAGAGGATGATTCTGTTCTGTCTCATTCTCCTCCCACTGTGAGCCTAATGGGGTGTGCAGCTGCTACCTCTTCCTTTAACTTAGAACTCTAGAGGACTTTGAAAGTGATTGCTAGATTTTTTATGAAAAACAAAGGAATAAAGTAACTTCTGAAATTTGGTGAGTGCAATAGGTTTAAAATAGATTAATAACAAAATTGACCTCCTACCCATTATGTACAGCAGATATTTTAATATGCTTACTCTTAAAACAGAAACTTTCCACAGCTGTTACAGCTGTAAATGTATTCCATAAAATTCTCTAAAAATACTTTTATTTGTCATGGTGATTGGGACTTTTCTATATGCTGCTGCCTGTACTTCTGAAGCAGCTCCTGGTCTCTGCATGTGCTGCAGGATCTTTACCCACAGTCCCCCCTCCTGCTTTCAGCTTTCTTAAAGGAACTTCTTGGTCTAAGATTGCTCAGAAGCATCCTCCTGATTTGGGGAGTAAGCCTTTTCCATGTAGGACATATGACACCTTTCTAGGAAACAGGACACACAGTGCATAGCGGGGCCAAAAGAATTTATATATTCTGATAAACACTAGGTTTGCATAAATATCCAAATGCTAATTTTGAACTTCTTGTCACTGCCTTATGCATACATATACCTGTTCATATTCTGTATTTACATTAGTCTGGAAACCATAAGGATCAGAGAAATACAGCCTGCCATCTCCAGAATGATTGTTGTACAATAAGTCTAAAAATCCCTCTGGTTTCATTTAATTTTTTTCTTGCTAGTTTGCTACTACCTGGGGGTAGACAGTGTTACACTAGGAAAGAAAGAAGAGATGGAGATATTGGATAGCATTTGATATTAGGGTTAAGAGTAAAAAATACAAGGAAGTTTTTTAGAGAGAGAGAGAACACAATTTTTTTAATGTCCTCACTTGTGTCTTTGTGTATTGATTCTTTTTCTGAGCCTTCAACTGCAACTGGAGTTTTAACAATAATGTCATTTTCAACATCTTTCTATGTTTCCCTTCAGGTTTCATTTAGGAAATCATGGGATAACTTTTTCTCTATGAAAGTAGCTTTAGTTAGGATGTCTCATAGGTCACCATTATTAGACAGTAAAAGGAATGGCTGTTGTAAATCTCGGTGGAAAGCTGTTCAAGAGAAGACAAGTTCTTCAGTGGTAAGGGATTTAACTTCAGAAAGGCATGAGGGAAGCCAGTTCAAGAATATCACTAACTTGGTTACAGACTTGAAAGTTTTCACAGGAACCAGTGCATCCTGGAAGCATCAGAAAATTTGCTCAGATTAAGAAACCAGAATGTGTGAAACTTCATAAATATATACAATTCAGAAACTGGAGGAGAGGAAAGGAAGACAGATATTTAATTTCTGGCAAATCACTTGCAGGGAAGAAATTTGGATGTGTGCTATTCTCTTAAGATAGAATCAGAATTCAGAGTTGCACCATGTTTAAACAGAAAGTGAGTGTTGTTGAATGGCCATGTAGTTACTTTTTATTCTCAAATCTGAAGTGCTGTTTTGCAATGTGTCATTAAATCAATTACGAAGTTATCAGGGTATATAAGTATGAAGATGTGTATATTTGGTGAGCAGGCTGTAAAACTTCTTGGGAGAATCTTTTTTAAATGTCTCAGTAGAGCACCACAAAGAAGCATCATCAGATGATAAGCATGTGACTGAGGATGAAAAGAAGATTTATTAATGTCTTATAAATAAAGCTAGCATAGAGACTTGATGTCTGATAAATTTGTTTATCTCTCCAAATACAGCTGCTGAATGTCTTAATTCTTCACTTTAAAAGAAAGTGTCTGTGGTAAATTAATAAAGTCTTGATATACATGTATAACGACCTGGGTTTTTTCTACTCCTTTCTGCAGCATAACTTCAATTTCATCTCTTCTGGAAAACAACTTACAATTTAATTATTATAGAGAGTCAAAAGGATTACTTAATGGAAGAAAAAAATCAGCAATGTTATTAGAGCATGAAATCAAGTTGAATAGAAAACAGAACCCCTGTATTATGTTTAGCTTACATGAGTAGGCTTAGTCAAGTCAATGGGAATATGTGCATAAATAATACTTTTAAGAATTAAGTCCTTGAATAACTGTTTGTAGTATCTGGACATACTACCCTTATAGAAAATTTGATAGTATTACAGAAATGTTCACTGCTGCCTTGTTATTTTCTTAATGTTAGCTTGGTTTACTTGAGCTGGTTAAATCTTCCTGTATAATCTTATTCAGAAAATTCCCTAAGCCTTTGCTTGAATCTGCTTGGGGTTTTTTAATAAACTCAATAAATGCAGAGTTTGTCTACACTGGATAGATATTTTTGGATGTGTTCTGATTCATGCATCCGAGTAAGGACTGTGGAGTATACACAAAGAAACTGTAGTAAGTCAGATATGTCCTGAGTAAAATAATGTATTTATGAAGAATGGCAAGAAGTCATATATTGCATATGTGTAGCTGTACTTATGAGGAAGTACTTTCATTAATTCTGTGTCTCCAATGAAGCAAATATGGACAAAGAGGAAAGTAGATTTGTTAAAACTTCACAAGCTAGTTACATAGGAAATTAAATACAACAAAAAGGGAAAACTTGGCTGAATATTTCTTTGTCCTAAGAAGCTTCAAATTACTTAATAAAACACAGCTGGCTTGCACTGCCAGCTACAGTGAGTAGCTACATTAAGACACTCCACAAATAGTCTTTTGTACGTCTGTACACAAACTTAACTAGGACCATGCTGTTCACCGTGGAAAATAAATTTTAACAATACTGTGGGAACGGATTAATTGGCAGTCTTTGTTTACTCTATCTTGATTCCATTGCTGTAAAAATCTATTTCCTGTATGCAATAAGTCATTTCATACTAGAGAGATTTCACCTGGAGCATAATATACAATAAGCCAGAAAGAAATTTTCAGATATGTTGCTTTATTGACTTCTCCCTGACTGAAATTGGATCTCCATATCTTCATTGAAATGATCTGAAAAGAGATATATGGTTAAAGTTAAGATATAAACAAATGTGGGAGGGAGTGGAAAGCACTTTTTGTCTTAACTTTCACATATTTGCACCACATTTCTCCTTAATATATTTTTTTATCTGTTTAGCATATTATTCACTTTTCATAAGGTTCAGTTTGTTGTTTACAATATTCTTTATTGTTTGTTTAACATTTTTTTTACATTTCAATGAACATTTGGGTTAAAGCATCAATGTGTAAAAGTCAGAGAATTGAAACTGGTTGAGATTAGAAGGTTGTGCTTAAAAATTAGAGTTTAGAAGATTCTTATTGTTTCTTAGTGTTTTAACAGTTTGGGGTATTTTTTTACATTACTGCATTTCAGGTATAAATGAACATAAATTCTACCGTTTTTAAGGAACTAAAAGACTAAGATTTGTAGTCAATACATGGAATAAAAATTTCTGTGTAAACTTAAGGACTACTGAAGTAAAGACTTTTTTTTCCTGTAGCACATTTTGTTCTGTTGTGGTGTTTAAGTTGGGCAGTTAGCTGGAAGGAAACATACAATTGTTCTTGCTTTCCATAATTTGTAGTAATTACATCTAAAAATGAACATAAATGTCATTCTTTGCAAGTAATAAGCTAAATGAGGTCAAACTGTTTGATTGTAGTACAATTTTTGTATTTTCAGGTGGCTTTGATGCAATATTATTGCTTCCCTCTTGATTGTATAATAGAGGATCATTATCCCATATATTTCCATGGATATTTTTAAGAGTGGTCAGAACAGTGGGGTTTTTTTACACTGATATTGTATATCTATAGTGAAAGATCAGATCGTGTGATAGGCTGTTTTTATTGTCCGTGAAGAAAAACACAGAATGATTCATCTGACCTTGTTCAGCCATTTATTTAGAGTTAGGTAAATAGTGCCCAGAGGTCACATTTTCCCTTGGTCTAAAGTGAATTTAGATGCCTGGCTTAACTGGAGATGTCTGTAGTGTTTAAAATCTGCAACTCGTTGAAGTGAAACCTTCCCAGGATTTCTTCATTCTGAATATTATCATGTAAGGAAGAGCTAATATGTAGTTACAGGTTAGCACTGTGTACTGCTAGGTTTCCCATTTTCCTTGGCTAGTTATCCAGCTTCTTTCATATGTAAATAAGAGGACAAATCAGAGAAGTAAGGGATAGTATTTTTGGGAAAATGGATTGTGGACCCCCATATATTTGACTTGGAAGGATTTGGCCCATGTAGATCAAACTCAGTTGTCCACTAGACTTTTCAGGGGAAGAGGTTTTCGTTTAGAAAAACTGAAGAATAGTTTTTAAAATTCCAGTCATACGGAGAGCTGTTTCTAGCATTCCTTATGGTATTAAATTTTCACGTAGGATACCTGCAGTGCATGTGTTGACAAAGATTATCATTGCACTTGCATGTGGCAGACTGAGGGATAAAAATATGGTTTGGGGAATAGGGATGAGTGAGGGAATCTGTCTGTATAAACACGTACTCTCCTCAATGTCCTCTGTGCTTACCTTTGAATTGGTTATTTTGCCTTTATCTGTTAAACTTGGAGAATAATTTAGGCTCAGTCCAGTTAAGAGTTTTGACATGCACCAAAATGAAGAAAGATGTGGGAATGTGAAAAGAAATCTCAAGAATAGTAATGAAACGGTGTGGATCCAGCTTTGGAGAGCAGGTAAGGGACACAGAGCATTCCTTCATGGAAGTAAACTTCTGAATATATTTACACTTACTGAAATTTATTCTGCTTAGGAAATGGCTGTCTATCACTTCTGTGTCAAAATAGCTGTAGGCTGAAGGTGTGTGTGTGTGATTTCTGAGTTTTCTGTTAGGGGAAAAAATAAAGCAGAGTCTAAAAAATATGCTGCACTATAAGGGGTTTGTATGAGGCAAGTAAAATCAGAAATATATAAATACTGAGGAAAAAAAGTTTATTCCTATGTCCTTCTAAGTCTTTTTTGGATAAAAACTAATAAAACATATTAATCAGAAGAAAAAACCCCAAACCTCTAAAGTACGTGCTGAGAAGAAGGTAATTATTTACTTTCCTAATATAATTCTTTTTTGAGGTCAGCGAATAACAACGGATCATAGTTAACTGGAAGGAAGTCAGTTTGCTTTACAGGTTCCAAACTATTTCTGGGGCACTGCAAATAGATGATCTTTAAGGTGACTTCCAACCCAAACCATTCTATGATTCTATGAATAAAAATGTTGATACTGCATCATGTTCTTCCTCCTAAACCATATTTCCTTGGTATGGTATGGCTTCACAAGGGGTATGTTTCTGCCATGTGCAGCAAAGAAAACAGAGATACCCAACTGAAAAATAACTATTGGAATTTAAAAAAATTGGTTGAAAGAGCAAATCATACTGAGATGAGAATATAAGTATTTTTAATTATTTACTTTAAGTATTTATAATATTTGTTCAAAAATAAGTCAACATAAATATGATCAGAATTTTTGTTATATATGATACCAGCAGTGGTATAATTTCTGGAAGTCTCCAGAAATTCTAGAAAAAAACCCTCATTTTCTTATACTAACCTTTCCTGGTAGATTTCAGTTCATGTGAAGTCATTGAAGTTGTATTACAGAACACCAAAATATTTGCTACACACTTGGGGATATTGTTTCTAATATAATGCACAGCACTTTCTCTTGAGAATGTTGTACTTCACGCAGAAAACAAAAGATTAAATATATTGATCTCAAGACTTGTAAATCCTAAATGTAGCTTGAAGTCACATTTTCCAGGCTCAGTTCCCACAAATCTGGGAACTGACTTCCGTATATAATGGTTATGTAGCTGCTAAAATAAGTTGTCAGCTGAAGAAGTAGATGAATCTTAAAAAATACCCTATGTGGTATATTTAGAAATATTTATCAAGACATTTTTAATTGTAGCTATACTGAAGCAAAGAAGGATCTAGGATCTGAGGAGAAAACAGAAGGAACAGACAGAATGAAAAGGGAAGCTCACATCTGATGTTTTTCTGCAGGGTAATGCAATTGTTCAGAAGATGTAAAGTTAAAGGACATTTCCCTATGCAGCAGGCCTTTGAATTCACTTCCTAGAGTCCCTCAAGCATGCACCAATGTCCAGCATGTTGGAGCCTGCTGCCTCCGAGTTCTCTGTCATCCTTGTTTCCTCCTCTCAGATTTTGTGCTCAACCCTGATGCAGGAAAAAATGCAGGTATCTATTGCCCCCTATTTGTCACTTACTTTTTCACAGAGGAGTAGTTTATCAAACCGAAAAACTGCAAACTACATGTTAGAATATTGGGGGGACTGAACTGCAGAATCATGGTATAAATAAACATTAGCTCAGGTTTACACTCTTAAATCAATTGAGAATCTCAGAAATGGAGTGTTACCAGGTAAGATGTGCTTGCTTTCTCTGAGCACCAGTATCACCAGGCTCAATATTTGAAAGAAGAAACTTCCAGATGGACCTAAGCCAGTGAATGAGCTTCCTGTATCGAGGAGACAACTTCTGAGTTAAATCTCCAATGGAATCACAGTGATCGGCAAGGGATGAGGACTTGTGTAGGGAAACCCTATACCAGCTGCTTCTTCAGGAGCTTCTTGGGCTGAGGTGTAATTTCAGCTGAATGAAACAGGCAGCAAGTTTTGACTTCATGTCTCCAACTTATCCTTCACAATAAGGTGATGAATAAAATGCAATAAAAAATTTATATTCAGAAAATTGTCTTTTTTACCTTACATGTAGTTTTCATAAGTATTTTGAAAGGTAATTTAAATTATTCATTAAAATTACCCCCCAAATCAGGAAAAGTTTGAAGTTTTTAAATGAAAATGTAAGTTTTATTCCAAAAATGCAAGTATTTCAGGTTTTGGTCAGAGTATTTGTGTTTCATTTGGCTAGTGAACACCTAGTGATAATTGAGCTTCAAGTATCACTTGCCTCTGTTTTACTTTGATTTCTGTACTGTGGTATTATACCTCATGAAAAGTCAACAAGGACTACCACATTCCCTCATGGAACTTTAGCAGAAACAGAAATGTTAGAATTTTTTTTTCTCTTTTCTAACAGAAATTTACTTTCTTACACCTAAGGTATGACTACCTTTTTGTCTTCAAGCCTTTCAGCTTTCCCCTGGTTTGCTCTGCAGAGGGGTGGAGAGGCCTTGCTGTGTGATGGGAGGGGGTAGGACTGGGCACCTGCTCCTTCCTCAGCTGAGGGTGTGAGAAGGCAATTTGCACTACCTTCTCCTACAGGAAACACAATAAAGTGTTTGTAATAACTCTTTGTGGTTCTCATCTCACACGGAGAGCAGCCTTGCAATACAATAAATTTTTGAACTAATGATAAATCTAGCAGAGGTGATAGGAGCACACTGCTTTTATGTCTCTCACAGGCTGTGCATACATAACTCCTCTGCACAGCTTCACAGGAAACGTTTTCTTTCTGAAGGATATCTGGCAGAAAGCCTAGCTCTTGGGAAGGAGAAGCAAATGGACTTAGCATTTCCCTCATGTGACCTTGAAGTAGAAGCATATGGAATGTACAATATTCAGTATTCACCTTGAAAATTTGTTTTGATTCCCTGTATTCTGACATTTAACACTGCTGTCAAGTTTAGTTTTACTTAACAACTACCTTTTTCTTTAGAGAAATATCTACCACCCCTGAATATGATGATGTTGGAATAAAATTAAACTTAGTACTATATTCAGCACAGGTGTGCATAAATAGCCTGGTGAAAATTGATGAATACTAGTTTCCTTCAAACATGTCAGCCTGATTGTATTATGTTTTAAGGATTCATAAATGTCTGGTTTTTCACAGTGGATGATGATCCAGACTTTTGCACTGGGCTGGCTCTGTACTTATGTGTTATGGATGTTGTCTAGGAATTTCTATTCCAGGAAGTATTTCATTGCCAGTGATCATCCTGACAGTCCTCGTGCTCCTCAAACAACAGAGGATTGTCTGAGAGGATTGATTGCTGAGAGGAATTTGGCTACAGTTGTAAAAATGTGACTTAGAACTCTTGTTCCTTGTCTATCACTTGTCCTCCCTTTGTAATACTCCTGTTGCTGTCCTCCCTTCCAAGGGTACCTTAGGTACAATAGACACCTTTTTGTTATCATCCTTATCTTCTCTCCTGCCCTTCTTCATCTTCAGCTTTTCTGCAAACATTTCCAAAGCACTGAAGAATTTTTTTCAATGATTTGAACATATTTCTGAACATATTCCCATACTAAAAGAACGTGTGGATGATTGCATAAAATATAATTTTTGCATCAAATTTTTGAATTACTTTTTATTTCTATAGTTTGTTATTGATACAGTTACTTAACAGTGAAATGAGTTTTTATATTTTCAATTTTCTCTATCAGGAAGTGCAACTGAATCATTAGACGAAAACCTTGGTCCCTTTGAAGAATGCTGTGTGACTAATAAGACAGAGTCTTTAAGGCAGAAATGCTTTGCATGCCTTGTCTTGGTGAACATGTCCAGGAAAACCAGACAACCACAATAAAAAGACCCAGAAGTCCCAGAACTTGGAGTTGCTGATTGAGACAGATTAAAGAAAAAATTTAACTACACATTCCAGTTCCTAATGTAGTAGGTTTCTTCTTTCAGTATTCTTTCTGATTCACCAAATGGTTCCACACTGTCTTGTCTTGGTGTCTGGGAAAGTTTTCCTTCCCTCATTTCCAAGGTGTTGCGGGTCATTTTGCTCCTGTTACAAGAAAACCCTTTGCTCATATTCAGGTTAGGTTTGATTTGCAGGTTGTCATTTGGGAACGTTGTGCATCTGGAATACTGGCTGCCTTGAGGTCAGCAATAGCAGTCCATGAACATCCATGGGGATAGCACATTGTCAGACTAAGTGAATTCCAGGACGGTTTGGGTTTATGTTCAGTGTGCCAGTGAAGGAAATTAATAAGTCACTAATTTTATGAGGAGTGTTCTTAAAAGAGGAATGCTGGCAATAGCTTCTTGCTCTCTAAGAGTTGGATATTCAGGGTCTCCAACCACTTACTGAGCCATAATAAAAAAATTAAATTCATCAATATTTGGTGATGGGTAATGCCAGCTGCTGTTGTCAAGATGTTCAAATAAACTAAATAGGTTAAAAATACCAATATCATAAGAATAATCCATTAATCAACATTATCTCAGTTCAGAAAATTTTTTATTGCTTATTTTTTGTGGGGTTGTGAAGTTAGGCTATCCTATTCTTAAAAGGTCAGCAACAAAGAAGAAATAGTACTTAGAAATATGTGTCAAAAATATGTAGGCATTAATGAGTAATAATGGATTTCAGGCATACTTCTCCCTATATTTTTGTATATGAATTCATAGTTTAACACTAAATATGTTAATTTTTTATACATTTTTTTTAGTGTCCTGCTAAAATAAAAAGGCAAGGAAACCAGCCATTTTTTCCTGTGTATGAAACTACTTTTGGAAGTCAGTACCAGATTGAACCTCCTGCAATTCAGATCATTATTGCTTGAACTAAGTCCTCTGAGGAGGCCAATATTCTGCAATCTCTCCCTGCCTTCTCTTAGAGAGGATGATAGTTTCAAAATACTGCTGGCAGTACAATGAATATTCAGTGAGAGGTCTTCCTGTGACACCTGCTTTTTCTGTAGAGCTTTAAGACTGACTTTAAAAGCTGACAGGGAAATGGTATTATGGCCCTGTAAAAGCAATGAGTTTCATTTAAGGAAGTATGCATTAAAGCTGTCTTAGGTGACCTGATTAATGTAGCACCTCAGTGAATTTATTATTTCCCAAGAAGCAGCACCAAGGAATATTTTATGTCAAAAATATGTATCAAGATTAATCCTCCTGTTGGAACTTCAGTTTTATGGCTAATATTCTGATTCTGTCAGCAAAACAGATGTTATGTCTTAGTTGGATTTTTTAATTTAAAAATCTATCTGGGTTTGAGGTTATGTGTATATTTGTATTTATCAGAGCATTGCACTGTGACTAAGTACATTGTGACTTCTATCAGGAATTAGTAAAGTTCAGATGTGCAGCTATAAAGATGAAAGAAAGTAGATACTGCATGTGTTGGATCCATTTAAGCATTAGGATTCTTCAGAGACAAGTAGGTCTTATATCTATCACAAACACAAGTATTGGCAATCAACTGCAGTGCTGTGCCAAAGAAAAATACATGGTATAAGAAAGGAATATATTATATGTTACATAGTAAATGCTACATTAAGCACACAGTGCCAGGAACTCCCTGCACAGCTGCTGGAGCTTCCTGTGAAATGTTCATTGTGTGTATATACATTTTTATGTATTTATATTCTTCTTCCTAGATGAACGATCAGATGCACAATGTCCACATAAACACTAACAGCTTGGTAAGTGAGGAAAAGATTAGTGAGGCAAATCATTTCATCTGCTCAGGAGAGTTAGCTAAATTGCTTTAAACAAAGTGTTGTCACGGGCAGAAAGAAATCTGAGAACTGCTGGTACCTAAAGCATTTCATTCCTTGGATGCAAGTTATAAGAGCTAATAGACAGGGGACTTGCAGCCTCATGCAGTGGCACCCTAAATAGAAAAAGAGTCTGTGTTGGATGAAACCTGGTTATTTACAATGTTAATTGAGTTATTAAAGATGAGAGCTCCTGTGACTTCAGTGAAAGTCAGTGGGTTACCAAACACATGCTGTAAGTCATTCAGTATTATCAGGTGAAAAACTTGGAGCTGTAGCAAACTATCTTTTCTCAGATTCTCTTTTGCTGATTTGATAAACTGTGTTAGTCTGTCAAGTGTATTTGCAGAGAAACACTCCATCTCCCTTGGAAATCAGAAGCAGCTTAATTGTGGAAGGATGGAGAGCAATAGTTTCTGGCCAGGAGGGCAAGTTAGACACCCTGTGCCAGGTTACCTGCCAGTGGGGATCTCTTCCTTCCTAGCCCTGATCCATTGCCATCTGTCTGTGTAGGGTTGGAGAAAGAAAAATGAACGTGCTTTTTGAAATCCTTCTATGGTGCATAAGAAGGAGATGAGGAATTTCTTTTGATTTGTTCAGAAATTTCAAAAGATGTCATATACTGGTGATGATGATGATGATGGTCACAATGATGATGATGGTCACAATGATGATGCATTAAAGCATTAAAGGTAACAATTGTGTAGCCTCAGCTATATGTATAAATACCATCACATGTGCATGATCAGGGGTATGCACCACTTTCAGTATGCCCTCAGTAGCAATTCTGGGAAATTAAAATTATTTGATCATTGTACCTTTGAGAGCATGTTGGATTCCTGGTATGCTGTGGAACAAGAAGGCTTTGTGTTTTCTGTCTCTGCTCTGTGTGTGTATGGCTGGTGGTGAGGTACTGCCAAAACCTTGTGTTCTGCACTGAAAAACGACAGGCTGACATTTCATTTAATGTGTGAATGCATGTGGCTCATTGAGGGAGAAGGAGCTGAGTGATTTGGGATTATGGGTGTTTCGAGCTTTTTTATATTTGTTGCATAATTTGATAAGCAGCAGCAGTGAATACAGTTCTGTTTAGCTTTGTAACCTTAAACCAGATAGTGCATGTCACTTTTTAAGACACAATATCCATTCAGCAGTACTTCCTTTTGAATGATGAAGAAATACTTATAAAAGGGAACATTTTCATATAATTTGTATGGCACTTTTTTCCTTCTAGAAGAGAGATTCGAAGGACCAGATTAAGACTTCTAGTGCCAAGTTGTCTTCAATGTTTTTTGCAAAAGGCTCCAGGAACAAACAGAGGGACTCTTGGTGCCTACTAGCTCAGGATGGGAGAGGTTCTTCAGAATATTTCTTACCTGTTCTCTGGAAACATCAAGGCTACTATTGTTTTCTATGCACAGCAAATAAAGGAAAATTATTTAAAGGAAATGTGCACCTGGGGAATAATTTTAGCTCAAAAGATTAAACACACACACATACATAATCTGTGTTTGCAAGAGCTGAGAATAATTTAGAAACATTTTGGAAGAGAAGTAGCTTGTGGGGTTTTGTTTTGGTTTTTCTCCAACTTAAGGTCTGCTCTCTATGTGTTTCCTTATTGCTTGGGAAAGAAAATCCAGTAAGAGACAACACAAATGGCTTCCAAATTCTCCTCTCTCAAAATCCACCTTTCCTTTTACATAATGAAATTGCTTATGGTTTTGTGCCTTAAAAGTACTGAACTACAGAGTCCAGAAAATTGAATATACTTTTCAAAAATACTGCTACAGTGTACCAAATCTAACACTCAGTAATTGTCACTGACTGAATTTTTTATTTATTTCACGAGTTAAGAAGAAACATATCCTAGCCTTGAGAACTGTCAAGAATACACTTCCAATAAAGTGGTGAAGCAAACCTCTTAGCTGAACTCCTTTTTAATAAGAAATACATTGAGTCCATGAATGAGAACTAGCTGAGGTCACTTGGTTTGTTCAACCTGGAGAAGAGGAAACTGAGGGGAGACCTATTTGGGGTCTGCAGCTTCCTTATGAAGGGAAGAGGAGGGACAGGCACTGATCTCTCCTCTCTGGTGAGCAGTGACAGGACCCTAGGGAACATCTGGAGCTGTATCTGGAGCTTTAAGTTGGATATTAGGAAAAGTTTCTTCATCCAGAGAGTGGTCAGGGCACTGCAACAGGGTCTCCAGGCAAGTGCTTACTCAAGAAGTGTTTGGACAATGCTCTCAGGCACATGGTGTGGCTTTTGGGGTGTCCTGTGCAGGGCTGGGTGTTGGACTCGATAATCTTTGTGGGTCCCATCAAACTCAGGATATTCTATGATCCTCTGAGTTGTTTTGGAATCTTTAGAATAGAGCTTAACTGCACATTGATCACACCTGCCTCGGTTATACCTGTAAAGTCCAGGAATAACGTTAACAGTTTTTATATCAATAGATCTGAGAGCTTGATGATTATAAGTGTAAGCTGTGTTGTTTTTTCTTCTGCTCCTCTTCTACATTTTTTCAAGCATTGTCTTTACAAGTGTAGTGGTTTGGTTCAAAATATCCATTACTTACTTATTTTCCTTCTGTGAGATAAAAATTAGGAGAAAGCAAAGCAGGCACAAACCTTAAAAGAATATAAAAAAGTTTATTAACAGACCTAAAAGAAAGGGAAAAAAAAGTCAGACTAAACCTTCAGAACAATTCTCTTCCCCCCACCTTTCTCCCTTCTCCCACTGACAACGAAAAAAACCAACCCTTGAGATTTTCAGTCAGTTTACCACCTCTATAATAATCTTTTCTTCAGTTCGCTTAGAGAGAAGAGTCTCTTGCTCATTCTATGGAGACAATTCCAAAAGAAACAATTCTCTCATGGCTTCAATGTCACAACAAGACAGCCACCTGGGTTGGTTCTCTGCTCACATGTGAGAGTCCCTTCCCCTGACTTACAGCTTTCCCCACAACTGCTTTTGAGGGTCCAATCTTTAGCTAATGGGGTACCATTTTAAGGTTGAGCTGTTCAGAAACAAAGGTTCTCTTCACCTGTCTCTGGGAGTATCTTCAGCTCCAGGACCGAGGCCATCCTCCTCTCCTGGGAGCAAGGGTCTTCATCACTTTCCTCTCTCTCTGTTCAAGCTTCTCATCAAATCACAGCTACTTTAGCATTTGCTTCTTTCAGCACAGGTACTTTTGCTCACAATTGCAATTTGAACACTCCACCCCCCCATGCTTTCATGAAATTACAATGGGTACTCTGATGTATCCTAGTCCATCACCACCAAAGCTTTACAACAGAATTTCAGCTTCTAGGTTTGAAGCATCTCCTCTTTCTCCTCTCTCAGGGTTTCAGCTCTTCCTTCTTTACTGACTTTGGTGTCTCTGTGGTGTTTTCTTCACATGCCTTCACCTTTTCCTTCCCTCTGACTTGGGAGAGGATTGATGTCTGCAGGTTTCATCTGTTCTGGAGGAAACTTACAGCACTAAAAGGGTTAATCTCACCCAGGACCCACAGCTGGAATTTGACTTTTGCTGTTGGTCACATGTTCTTTGCTGGGCAGGGCAGCAGCCTCAGATGAATTTCAGCCGAACTGGGTGAAGGCCGGTTTGCATGGAGCAGGGGGGCTGCCTGCACGGAGCAGGGCTGGGGGGAGCGGGGGCCAGCCCACATGCAGCTGGGCCACCTGCAGGTCCCCAGTTACCTGTCTGAAAGCCGGAAGGAAGCAAGAGAGCTTTCCCAGGGTTTGTTCGTTCTTAAATGTGGATCACAGAGGCGTGTCAAGCTTCTTAAGTGGCTTAAAAAAAGTTGCCAATATTCAAACTAGCCAGTTGATTGGTTCTGTCGGGTCTAGAGGAAGCTGTAAGCACCTCTTTGCAAAAGAATCATTTCCGTGGCTGATGGAGCCTTCTTTAACTATGTTAAACGATGACAACAAGGATCTATTATATACCTCCTCCTTTTTGTCACTTATTTACATAGGCACTTCAGAGAGAAATAATTCAGGAAAGATGCAGTTTTATGAAGCGCATCTAATCATTGTTCAGGAATTGAAAGATGATCTCTTCAGGAACATATGGGAAGAATGAAATAAAATACTGCTAATTAATGGTGAATTAGATAAACAATAGTAGATAAATTGATCATTCTGCAGGAACTTTGAACCATTATTATATAAATTTACAAGCAACCATCAGTGTCTGAATTAAGTGAACCTACCAAAATGAAACCTAACAAAAGACGTGGTCAGAAATATGACATAATTTGTTTACATGAGCTAGAAATCTTTTTGCCTATAAATTGCCATGAAGTTATACTAGAAATATTTCAAGTTTCAAGAGTAAAATAATTTAATTCCATTAAAAACTTGAGGAAATTACTTCTGGTGATGTATGTAAGGTTTCAGAAATTGTAGTAAGAAATAATGTCTAAAGAGGAGAAGCTTTGACTTTTCATATGTGCTGTTAGCAATTTTGTTGAAAGCTTCATTAGTGTAATCACATTTCTTGACTACGTGTGAAGAGAAAGAATAGAAAAAAGGATATAAAATCTGGTTTTGGAAGGAGCTATACCGGATTCTGTAGCCTCCTAGTTCTTCTGGCAAGATATCATGGATAGAGTTACACTGCCTGTACTTGTTCTTGTGGTGAAGCATTCTAGCAGTTTCAGAGTGCTTATATAAATGCATGTGGAGTCACATTGGACATTCCCAGTGCTTACCTCCTGCCTTTCTTGAGCGGTTGTCACAGGTAGTTGCAGCAAAGCTGCATGGACTTTATATCTGGTCAAGGAGGAGAATGATCACAATGACTCCCTAGCTTCAGTAGCCTGTTTTGGGAATTTGTTAGTAATTGCACCCAGATTGTTAGATGAGGGAGGAGAAAGAGGAGACGCTTAAAAGCTGAAATTCTATTGTAAAGCTATGGTGGTGATGGACTATGATATATCAGAGTACCCATTGTAATTTCATGACAGCATGGGGGGTGGAGCATTCAAACTGTACTTGTGAGCAAAAGCACCTGTGCTGGAATAAGCAAATGCTGAAGCAGCTGTAATTTGATGAGAAGTTTGAACAGGGAGAGATGGAAGTGATGAGGACCCTTTTGCTCCAAATCGGAAGGAGAAAGACCTCCCAGAGATAGTCCTAGAGATGATGAGGACCCTTTTTCTCCCAGGGAAGGGGGAGGGCCTCTATTCCTAGAGATGAAGATGCTCCCAGAGATGGGTGAAGAGAACCTTTGTTTCTGAACAGCTCAACCTTAAAATGGTACCCCGGTAGCTCAACACTGGACCCTTGAAAGCAGTTGTGGGAAAAGCTGTAAGTCAGGGGAAGGGACTCTCACATGCGAGCAGAGAACCAACCCGGGTGGCTGTCTTGTGATACTGAAGCCATGAGAGAACTTCTTGTGGAGATGTCTCCATAGCATGAGCAAGAGAGACTACTCTCCCTAAGTGAACTGAACAAGGTTTTTATGGAAGTGGTAAACTGACTGAACATCTCAAGGGTTGTCTTTTTACATTATCAGTGGGAGAAGGGAGAAAGGTGGGGGGAGGAGAAGTGTTCTGAAGGTGTGGAGGTTTTCTTTCCCTTTTTTAAAATTTCTTTTAGGTCTGTTAATAGACTTCTTTATATTCTTTTAAGTTTTTGTGCCTGCTTTGCTTTCTCCTAATTCTTATGTCACAGAAGGTAAATAAGTAATGAGTATTTTGGACCAAACCACTACACTAAATTGGTGTTTCTGCCCAGTTTTCGAACTGAACCCGCTACATAATTGGTAGAGAATGCAGGCAATTGATGAGACCTGTGAGACAAAGATTAATTAGGAGAAATAATGGGCAATGCAAGTATAAAGTCATAAAGTTAAAGTGGGAAATTTATATTGTAATTGTAGTGAAGTGTCTAGGGGTGGAATTTGGTGTAGAAGTTGAATGTAATTGTGATAATAATTCTTAAATGTGTATTCACAGAGGCGAGGGGTAGAGAATGTCATGGGTTAGCAAGCATAGTCCCAGAAGTGATTTTCTTGCAAAGAGGTGCTTACAGCTTCCTCTATGACCTGACAGAACCTATCAACTGGCTAGTTTGAATATTGACCATTTTTTAAGCCACTTAAAATTTTGACCGCCTCTGTGGTCCACATTTAAGAATGGACAGAGCCCAGGAAGCTCTCTTTTTGGCTTCTGGCTTTAGGACAGGTAACTGGGCTCATCCTATACAGGGCCTAGCAGGCCCAGGCTGGGCCCTTCTCAGTCCAGGCTGGGTCCAGGCCGGGACCTGCTCGGTCTGGGCCAGGTCTGGGCTGGGACACAGCCATCGTGGAGCCATGCAGCCCTGTTCCACCCACGGTCCCCCCACAGCCCTGTTACGTGCAGACGGTGTGGCCCAGCTCCACATGCCCCCCCTCCAGCGCGGCTGAAGATTCAGCTAAAGCTGCCGTGCTGTCCGGCAAAGATCATGTGACCAACAGCGGTAAGCGAACTTCAGCTGCAAGGCCCGGGTGAGATTAACCCTTTTAGTTTCCTATAAGTTTCCTCAAGAATAGATGAAGCCTGCAGACATTAAGTAAAGAAAGAAGAGGTGAAATCCTGAGGGAGGCCTGGCAGATTGATTACATCACACTGCCTCAAACACGCCAAAGCAAGTATTATGTGCTCACAATGGTAGAAGCCACCACTGGATGGTTGGAGACCTACCCTGTGCCTCACACTACAGCCTGTAACACCATCTTGGGTCTTGAAAAACAAGTCCTTTGGAGGCATGGGACCCCTGAGAGAATTGAATCTGACAATGGGACTCATTTCAAGAATAACCTTATTAACACCTGGACTAGAGAACATGGCATTGAGTGGGTGTACCATATCCCTTACCGTGCACCAGCTGCAGGCAAAGTGGAACAGTGCAATGGATTGTTGAAAACCACCTTGAAGGCACTGGGTGGGGGAACATTCAAAAATTGGGAGCAGCGTCTAGCAAAGGCCACCTGGTTAGTTAACACCCGAGGTTCCACCAATAGAGCTGATCCAGCCCGATCTGAATCCCTGCAGACAGCAGACAGAGATAAGGTCCTAGTAGTGCATGTCAGAGGTCTGTTAGGAAAGACTGTTTGGGTTAATTCTGCCTCGAGTACAGACAAACCCATCCGTGGGGTTGTTTTTTGCTCAGGGACCTGGTTTCACATGGTGGGTAATGCAGAAAGATGGAACAACACATTGTGTACCGCAGGGAGATTTGGGTAAAAGCCATCTGTAATGTGGAATGCCTATATACCACTGCTTGCTGAGTGTCACTGTCACTGTTTGTACATAGCTGTGTATAGATATATGTATATATATGTGTGTGTGTGTAGAATTAGAATATATGAGTTTGGGCATTGAGCCAACAATATGGGATAAGGGGTGGAATGTTTTGGAGTGACTTTATGATGTGTACCCCATATCGCTGCCCTATGCCCAGGAATTAATTTTGTGCCTTTCTATGCCTTTAAACTGAGCTGAGAGGGGGGAGGAACACCTGAGAAAAACTTCTCCAAAGCAGTTTGCAGCTTGTTCAAGGTCACACAGAGATAGAGACTTTTTTTCATCTGCAGCAGGGGACCAAGGAAGCACCCGGCTTGCTGCTTTCCAGTCAGCTTTTGGCCAGTTTTTCAGCTTTTTTTTTCTCGGAGAGAGACTGAGAGTTGAACTTTTTTTCTTCCCTGGAATTTTGGATTTTCTCCCTTTTCTGCTGGACTGCTTCAATATCAGAACACATCAGGAGGACTTTCCACTGAGCACAGAGGGCTTGGCCCTGGGCCAAGTCCCAGCTCTGAGGAGACCAAAGGGAGGACTCTAACACTTTCCCAGGTTTTTTCTCCACAGCAAGACATTTTATTATTTAGCATTATTATCCTTTCCCCGTGTGTTTGTTAAATAAATAGTTTTTATCTCCTTCATTTTCCTTCGAGGAAAATTTATTTTTTCCCAAACCTGGTGGGGGAGGGGTGGTTTGTAACCTGCCTTCTCTCAGAGGATATATTTCTAAATTTGGCCAAACTGGCACAGAAACAAACCCTTAGAAGCATTCAGTGATGTGTAACACACTTGGTGAATGTGTGCTGCAGCGGATCAAACAGGTGATTTTCCAGCCAGTTCTCATCCCTTGTCCCTTGGGTGCTGTTTGGCAACCTGTGTCTCATGGTCTGCAGTGCAGGTTGCCTTCTGTACACATTTGCTGTGTCACTGTGTGCTGCAGGTAATGGCAAGGGTACATCCCAACCCTAATTTAGATTTGGTGCTGGAGAAGCACCCAACCAAGTAATGACAAATTTTGTTGCTTTTTCTTACAACTTGTGAAAGCACAGAAACTAAATATATTCACAGGGACTCTCTGAGAACAATGAAACTCATTCAGCCTGATAGGTTATATGAAACTGTCATTATCAGCATGTGAATTAACGGTGTTATTAACAGAAGAAATAATTATTTAGGTTAATGCACTGCTTTCCTTTCCTCTTTTAATCAACACTGTACATATTTGAACATAAAACCATATGATATTGTAGCCTCTTCTCATTGTAATCATCTCTTGGTGCTTTGGCTTCCTTCATGCAAAGTTCATTACTTTTTTGCATTGAAATGAGAAATATAAACAGCATTAGGTACTGCAGGAGCAAGAACTCCATTTGGCTAGTGAGGGAAACAGGTAGTTTTTGACCTTTCTCCTGGTTTTAATAAGAACTTGAAGAATAGACCTTGATAAGTCTGTACTGATATAGAAGAGGAACTAAAACCTATAGTGACCACAGAAAGTTCCATCTTTCTGATATCTCAGAAGAACCTTGACTCTTAATGTATGGATATATTCAGATAAATGTAAATAGTTTAGAGTTGAAGACACTCATCTACTTGCAGATGTCAAGTGTTGGTACATATGAATTAAGTATGTTGTGTTCAGTAGGCTGAAAAAGACTTGCAAATAATTGAAGTGTGTTTCGTATTCAAAGCGGAGCTTTTCATTTATTCAGAGAAAGTGCTTTCCTGGTCTTTTCGAGGTTTCTTTGTTCTCTTGAATCTGCCAGCAACTTCTGTGGGGTAACACCAACTCTAGGAGAAATAGCTTGTTTGTAGCTTGTTCAGTCCTCCTCCAAATGTAAAAAAGTTTCAATTTTCTCTAAGCTGCAGCAACTTTCTGAGTAAATGTTAAAAGGGATAGAAGGGAATAAAAATTTCAAAAGTAATAAATTATAGTTCTTTACCTAATAGACATTTATTTTGCAAAGGTTCTGAAGGTTTTTCACATTTTATAGTATTTGTCTTGCACCTGGGTTATAGAGCACATAGCCACGAGTGTTAAAAATCTTGGTCTGAACCGTTGCTTGTATTTTCACAATAAGCCTGAAATAACAATTACAATAATTTTTGATTATTAGAAACAAAGACAAAAATAAAATACCTTCCCTCTTGCTTCCAGGCTCGGTTTCACTTCTTCATCCTCAACCCCTCTTCCTCCTGCCCCAAGAGACCGAAGGGAATGGATAATGAGCATAATGTGGTATGTTGTTAGTCTGGAAACTTTGCTGATTTTCTCTCAAACTGCCCCAGTAAGAGATGCTGACAAAGACTCAATACATCAAGAAAGTGAAATGTGGTTTTTTGCATCCATATAATCAGCAAGGGAGATTATGATGTTGCCTGCAGGATGTATTTCTAAAGTTGAGTGTTACTTTGAACAAAGAACAAAGAGATAGCAGTAGAAATGTTATGTTTTTAATCCATGATGTTTAGAAGAAGAGGAATAAAAAATTTTTAGTTTCATGGAAATTTTCCCTACAGAGGTGACAAAATTCAGAGACAAATCTTGCAGCAATGGGGAATGAAGGTGTGCAGGAGGTAAGCAGGGTAGGGGAGCATGCACAGTGTGAGTCCTTTCACCTCAAACACTCATCCTGTCTCAGTCAAGTGTCTGACCTGCCATCCAGACTGGGCACCTGTAAACAGCCCAACAAAAGTATGGCTACTCTGTGGATGGTACTCTGGGGACAGCATTTCTGCCTTGGTACCTCTCTGCATTCCTGAACTGCAGAGGCTGGAGCTCAGCCAGCAGTGGGAGCCTGACATTTGGAAGCTGTGTTGCCATGAGGTTTTAAAAACAGAGATCATCACTTTTTACCAATTTTAGGAAGAAAGTTGTGAGCTGCTTGGGAACCTAGCCAGAGAAATTGGGATGAAGGCAGGCCAAGCAAAAGCACATATGCAGCACAAATGCTCATTTTCATGGAAAAAATTAATAAAAATGGAGTTTTTTAGAGACAGCATTATGTGTATTTAAAAGGAAAAAGTAGCAATAAACCCCCAAGATAATCCTTGTTTTAGTGTTTGGGGTTTTTTTCCTTTCTTTTTAATGGACTATTATTCAGATACTCCTAGGACCCAGACAGCCTGAGCTTCACATATAAAGAGGAAAAGAGTGAGGACTTATGTAAGTGCATTGGAAGAATAAGAAGTAAAATTAAAAAACTTGAATATATCCTAAAGAACAACACTCTATGAAATAAGAATATAATAATGTTGTTTCTAGAGTTTTTCCTTTTGGTCATTATAAGAATACTCACTACACAAGAAGGAAAAAACACACATACAACACCAGAAGAGCCTCAATGACTGCCCCCAGAATGATGAACTAAATCTGGCCTCAAGACTTCCAGCATGAGTTTGCCTGTTATGACTAAACAATACAAGAGCTGATTTTAAATATTATTGTCTTGTTCAAGAAATTTAAATGAGAGTTAGATGGGTTAACTTTTTAGGAATAGGTGTATTCTGGACCAGGATCATCAGTCCTGTTGATAGTTTCAAAGCCATAATTTCACAGTTTCATAGATGGGAAAACTCATACAGTAATTTTTTTAGATTGCTGCTGTTGGGTTCCAAATTGTTTAAAGATCCAGTATCTGAGATACCTGATCAATAGGCTAAAGAAAGCTTTGAGAAGCTGGCTACCACGTCATGCACTGCATGATAATTAGATGAAGGAACTGAGACTTCAGGTAGTGCTAAGGATTTGCCCAGATGAGAAACACCAGTGTAGTCCAAAATTTAGTGACAACTAAAGGGGAGGAAGAAGGAGACTCCACTTAACAGAAATCTGAGTACAAGATCACCAAAGGATACTCCTTTTTTTTTTTTTTTAATCTGTAGGCATGACATTTCACTAAGTTAAGGTGGTGATTACTACTAAGGCTTGCTTCTTTTAATTCCATTTTATTACTGTATTGAAGAAGTTAAATGTGGCATAGCTTCTATACCTGTAATTGGGTCATATATATTATTTAACTGCAAATATCCAGAAAAAAATTCTGACTCACACAGCCCCCCTTAGCAAATAGGCTTGTAACTTGATTGACATTTGAGTTGCATGATTCTTTATTGCCAAATGACCTCAGACTGTTCTGAAAAATATGATGTTGAATTTAGCAATTATTTAACAATCAGTCTGAAACTGCTTATTTTGTTGTAGCTTTTCAGTTAGTTGACAGTTGTCCTAACCAGACCTAACTTGGCTGTGTCAGATTATGCAAAAAACAGCTCAATTGTTTTTATACCTTCTGTAAAAGTGTATGTTTATGGTGCTTATTATTACGCTAAAAATAAATTCAAAATAATAATGTATGCAATGAGTGATGTCAGTCACTAGGAAATGAGTTATAGATGCTGTCAGAAATATTATATTTTATGACTTAAACATTTTCTTAAAGGACTCTTAAAACTGTATTACAAAAGCTGCAGAGAAGACTACCACACCCTGAATGGGGCCCTGACTGTGGCCTTACACTGCTCACTGATGAAGATAAGATAAAGTAACAACTCAGGGCTGGGGACATTCACAAAGCAGAGGCTTGACACCTCCAAGGTGGAGACCACAGCCCCAGGGCCATCAGCTGCCAGGCTCGAACAGACCCTCCACGAGAAAGGTGGCGGGAGGAGAGGCTTTATTTTGGACAAGCCTGTGGTCAGAGATGCAGTGACTGCCCATCCTCCAACTGTGCAGAGCCCAGCTGAGGGGTCCTCACCGGGGGGAGGAAAGCTTATCCACAGCAGGAGGGGGTGACATGGCCCATCACAGGGGCCCCCCTCGAAGGGCTCCCCAGACCCTGAACCAGAGCACCAGAGATGATGCAACAGACCCTCAGTGTTGCAAGGGACAGTGTCAAGCTAGCCCCTGCAAGAGAGGCATGTGGCCACCTGGCCCAAAGTGTGTATTAATCCACGGAATTCTGCACTCTTTGGCGTGTGGCGGCGTGTGGTGGCGTGTGGTGTGGCAGCGTGTGGCGTGCAGCAGCATGTAGCGGCGTGGCCACGGCAGCGACGGGGGACCCTCACCACCAGCAGACCAGATGGAGGGGAGCAACAAGACGTCGTTGGGACCCTTGGATGGGTGACATGCTTCCACCTAACCCCTGTCACCTCTCCCTGTTCCCCCACCCCCCACGCACACTTCTTTTTTCTATTTCTTTCTCTCTTTCTTTTCCCTTCTCTTTGCCTCTTTTACTATTAAATAAAATACATCCATTTTTTTGGCAACAACATCTAACCTCATTTGGTTTTAATCTCATTTCTGGGGATATTTTGAACCTTCTAAATTCTATCCAGTTTATGCACAGAGACTTAGCTTGCTTTGCTTTTCTGGACCTAAACCGGATCGTAACAGATGCTACATTCAACATACAAAATATTGAGTACAATCATTTTGTAGAAATGAAATACTGGATATGAGTTATGCATTTGTTAGTTCATGAATAAAACTAGCCTTAATATTTTTTTAAGCTGAGGAAAAATACTGGGTTTTTTTTCTTACATATGATGGGATACTGATGAAAGCTACTGTGCCTGCTTCTATCCTTTGTGTGGCAGGTTACTCATGTTGCATCTAAATCAAAATGCTTACTTCTGTAGAAAAGGACTGTGATGATTCCTGTCTATGAGATGTAAGGGATATTTTTTGCTTTTGATTTTGAACTGCACTTTAAAGTAGTGCAGTACTGCAGCAGTAGTAATGGTTAGAAAGAGATACTTGGAATAAATTTAAATAACTGCACAAAGTACTGCTTTCTTCTATCTCCCATTAAATGTTTATGTTCTATGAGTCTGGCGTGGGTTTGCTGCCTCTTTCGTCTGGAAATGACCAGATCGGGCAATGCAAGGTGGCACATTGCTAATTGCATGGGGTCTTTTTGTAAAAAAGAAAAGTTGATTATATTTGTAGCCAAGATTTTCTGTGAAAGGACAATGTTAAATAACTCGGTTGTAGTTCAGGGAGACCCAGTTACTTTGAGATGAAACTTTAGTGAGAGTCTCAGAATTTACTTTCATGCTCAGTGTGTCCAACTGAAGGGCAGGCACCTCCTGCCAGTAGAGTTATTCATGGTGCTCAGGAGTTGGAAATGTCAGAACCACCTTTTTTTGCAAGGTAGCAGTGGGTTTCAAATACCTTGTCCTGTACTAGCTTTTGGCTTAGTTGTCTCCTTGAAACCTAAAAATACTTGTGAGCATAAGAATAAAAAGTTATGATAACAGATAACTGGATTAATAGAAACTGTATCAGATTTTCATAGTAAATCCTACTTTTTGCTCATTACACATGTAAATACATTCCTTTAGTTTGTTTCTGTGATTTGGTTTGATTTGGTTTTTTCCTTTCTTAAGCTCTAAAATAGGAATGAGAAAAAGGTAGATTTAATTGAGAATTTGCCTTCTAAATTTCTGAGAGCAGTTTGTTAAATATTCATTTGAATTGATGTTTCATGGACCTGTACCAAAACATTTGTTTTCAATGGAAAAGCGTGAACAACAGAGGTGGGCAACTGTGACTAAATCCAGTGTCATTAAGACATGAAAAAGGACATAAATATGTTGTATAAAACATGTGCTTGTCCTCTTGCTATTATTCTTTTTTACAAAATTGTCTAATTTTAGGCAAAATTAATTAAATTTCCAATCTTTACTGAGTCATTTTTTGAGAAACAAGGAATTCTGAAACAAATACATCAGGAGAGGGGTCTTTTATTGTCTCTAGTATTTCTTGCAATTTTAATGGAAAATCTCAGCTAGGTAAAAACTGAGTCCATTACAGTATTGATCGTTATACGTCTCTGATGACAGATTATAAGGAATGTCTGACATCTAACTATGTTTTGAGTATAATATTTTTTTAATGTCTTCTGTATTTAAAAATGAGTAACCACGTAACAGGAAAGAATATGCACCCAAAGGGATTTTCCATCTCTTAGACTTTATTAAATAATAACATGCTTAAGTAAGGAATGAGTATTTTTCAGAATATATCAGCTTTTAAAATTCAAGTTGACCTCTCTTCAGAAATCCTGTTTTTTCAAACCTTGCAAACTTTGCTCAAGAGTTTTAACACAACATAAAAGTAAGTCAAATTTACATTTCATTGATTAATAACTTTCATTCACCTTTATTTTTTTAAGCAGTTAACAACAGAATAGATAACTTTTTGCCATTTCTGAGGGCTTGGCAACCCTTCTCTTTCAAACCGTCACTGTGGCCCAAATATAGGTATTGTTTGAAATACCTGGTGTTTGAAATGAAATGTTCTAGGTAAGGATTTTCAGAGCTCTACTTTTGTTAAAACAAACACAGCATGTCTTGGCATTGAAAGGTAGTGAATGAATAGAAATAAATATGTGTAATTAGGGTGCAGTTGAATCCAAGAGCTTTGTAAGATTACATAGTAATAATATTTACAAGAAGATACTGATGTAAATAAGAGGCATCACTGGAGTTACCAAGTATAACCACTTTTATCAAAGCTGCAAAACCCAATGCTTTAATCTCTAATATGGACAGATTGAATGATCTAGATTATCTGAGATTGGCTACTATTAATTCTTATTTTTTCATCTGAAGGATTTTCTACTGGCTTTTAATTCAGTATTCTTACAGTGATAATGTCTAGTTAATAGTTCAGTGTGTGAAACATTTGGTTTAATGACTCTTCCAAAAATAGTCCTAGATTTCTTGTGTGCTTTGTCAGTTCCCAAGGAACCTCAGTTTTCAGGATAACCAGCCATAAATTTATTCCCATAGACTATTTGTTGTAAGGATGATCCAAATGCTAAACTTACGGATGGTTATTTCCAAGTACTGCTAGTGTGATGCCTCTGTCCCAGGACAAGGAGGGTAACAAATTATTTGAAATCACTCCAGACATCATGCTTGGTCAGTTGCATAGAATGGGTCCAAAACTAGTATTTATGTATCTGTTTAAGATTTTCATCCTTCTGACGGTTTTATCCTCTTGTCTTTTGGGCTGCTGCCCACTTGAAGTTAGTAAGGAGCAGAAACAGGAGACATCTCTTTGATTTGATATTTTCAGGTGTACATCAAGCAGTGCACTAAGGGAATTTCTTCTGTTGGGCTATGAGCTGGAAACAGAAACTAACAGACAAAATCAAACCATTAAAGGTGAGATTTCATTTTCCCAGCTATGCTTCTTGTGGTAAGTTAATTGACATTTCTTGACAAAGAAGCGGTTTAAAGTTAATAATCTCAGGAGCAGATGGTCAGTGCAGGTTTGGCAGGTTAATTATGTCTGTGCTTCTCCTGTACCCCTGAAGTTATAAGTCAGTAAAGTACCTTTGTGCTCAGCCAAACACTTGCATGTGTTAAGTGATTTGTTAAGCAGATAGTAAGTGCTGAAGTAGTCTGTGTAATTTTTCTGCACTTTGTCTTATAGTATGAACGATTGACTTGTAAAAGGTCTCATTGCCATGGATTTTATGAATAATACCATTGTGTTCTCCAGATCAAGACCCTTGAGTGTTCATCCTGATGTTGGGTGGAATGGGGAGGGAGCTTGATGCAAAGCACATGGAAGAAGTTAGAGCTGCAAAGGTGGAAAATTCCCGAAGTATTCAGCAGCAACAACAAAGAAGGTATGACAATACACTCTGGAAGGGTGGAAACTCAAATGGGACAGAAAGACATGAAACGGTTCCAAGGCTCTTTTATTACTCGCAACAATGTTGGAAGTGTTATGGCGCCTGTTTAAAACGTAGCATTGCACAGCTCTGCTGGATAAGGTAATTTCATGAATCAGGAGATTTGAGGGCTGAGAAGGGTTTTCCCGCACCTGTAGACTTAACGTAAGTGCATTGCTAAGGAAAAGAAAGAATTTAAGATTTGTTATTTGTTATTTGTTATATAATAAAATTATATATTTGTAATATATAACAAATATAATAATATAATATTATTATTATTATTATTTGTCTGCCATCTTATGTCTAAGAACAACTGTTAAGGAATGCTGCATCCATATGTGTCGTGTGGCTACTCACTTCTAGAAGTTAGTAAGGGGATATTAACCCAGCTAAAGAGCACAACGAGTTGATGCTTCTCCCATCCTGTGAACTCCTGAGTTGAAGTATTTCAGCTTCCAGAAAGAGGGGCCTTTGGAAAATGAATGCCCACAATATGTTCAGAACCTGAAGGCTGAACTCGAAGTGACTTACTCAATGGATCAAAATTATGTACATGGCAGGTAGATGAGCATGTGTAAAGTACTTCTTCGGAACAGGTTCTTGGTAAAGTGCTTTCTGCACCAAGCTAGGAGAACTTTTCCTCTCTTAATTCTTTTGAATGATCCTGCATCCTCAGGTCACAACAGTGGATGAAGACAGTGTGTGACAGAGAGATCCCTTTGGAGTATCTCTGGGCAGTTTATTAATCAGCTGAAGAAGTTGCTTTGAGTGATGTGAAACACTCTCCAACTTTCAGCCATGTGTGAATGTGCTGCCCTGAAGTGCACTTCTCTGGGTCTTTGAATACAGGAATTTAAAATGGTGGTTGAACTTGCTTTTTGACATAGAAATGCGAATCACTTCCAATAAGCTTCTGAAGTCAAATACTTCTGGCAAATACTATGTCATTTACTTCCTCTTTTCCTGAGTTTCCTGTTTCATAGCAGTTTTGCAGGGGATGGTCCTTTTCTAACATGTGATTCTCATGTAAGTCACTAGCTGGACCATGCTGCATTTGTCAAGAAATAGATATTTTAGGTACTTTGGCAACTTTACTGTTTTTTAATGTTATCAATGACACATTTCATGTATTTCTAGGGTTATGTGGCAGCTCATCAATGTTTTGAGAATCTGAATTTTTAGGTTGGAGAGTAGCAGTTCCCTACTACATCTGCATTCTTATGAATCCTTGTCCTTTGTGCAGCTTCCAGGAGGGCCTCAGTCTCTCTCAAACACTTTTTAAAGGTATCTGTCTGCATCACCAAGTGCCTAAATATGTTTTATGGTTTTGTTCTTTTAGCGCAGTTCCATTCTTGTTTCAGTGAGAGACATGAAATTAAATCCCTTAGGTTCCTTGGAAAATCCTTTTTAGGAAGTGCTACAAATTTCAGTGGGTTAAGTTGAGGTTTGATATAAAAATCTTTACCATTGAATTGCAGTTCATGATGTCTGAGATTTGCATGCATGTCTAGCTAAGTTTGTTTCATTGGAAACTGCACCAGCTCCAGAATTTCACTGATGGAATGTCATTTCTGTGGTTTTAAAAAAACCATGCAGCATTACCTAATTTCTGCACATATTCTCATCTGCGTATCTTAGACTTTTAAACAGTTAAAAATCAGGGGTGATAGGCAAGAATTGCAAAGCAGCAAGTGATATTCAAAAAGAATGAGAAACATTACTTTGCTATTTCCAGAGCTTTGAAAAAGGCAGTTTAATACTGTAACACTGACAAATGTTTATGTTTTAAAGTGTGAATAGAAAACTGAAATTGAATTTTATATAAATATTTTCTAGTTCAAACTAGAAGCCCATGAAGTCTTTAACAACTTTGTACTAGAGTGGTTTATTTAGTGTATTTTCATCTCAAGATTATATAGATAGTAAATTCAATTTTCTCTTTAAATACGCTCTTTGTATTATATTGTGCAAGTAATTCTCTGGAGAAATGGTTTAAGTTTTATATTTATATATATCATTTTCCACTGTGCTGTAGGAATACTTTTGAAAGGTCAAACCTTGTAAACCAGAGTATAACTTTTCTCAGTGATTAGATTTAATCTTTTGGATTCAGTGCTATTTATTTGTAATAACTCATTTTCAGAAGAGACTGATGAATAATGTTCCAGGGTTGAGAGTTTTTTGAAAAAGCACATTCTTTCAAGCTGATGTTGACATTTTTCATTGTTTATCAGTAATGGAATTGTCATTAACAAAGCTTAATTGAAGGCATCCGTCCCCTTTCTTTTTTGTTCTCAAGAGAGTGGAAGTCAAATAATTCTTACAATAGATGTTTTCACGCCAATCTAAGGTATTTAGTCTTATGGAGAGGCAAAAAAAGGAGAAATAGGATGCTCAGAAGTCCTTTTCATGGCAGAAAATCTTGAAAAGACAAGAATAACCTAAGAGACAAATGATTTTGAAATGCACTCATTCACGTCATGGCCCTTCAGTAGAACAGGTTTTAACTGGCAGAGCTAAATCAGAAACTTTCTTTTTTGAAGATGAATGGTCAAAACCAGATGCTCCTCTTAAACATATTTTGTGGAAATCTTTTCCCAGACTTCAGGGAGTTAAAGGACACAAGAAATTCGAAAGGTCTGTTGCATATAATAAAAGCACATGATACAGCCTAGAATCAGAGAATAATGCAGAGCAGAAGACACCTTCAGTCCAAATCTCTGCTCAAAGCAGGTCCATGTTGATCAAGTTGATCAATTTTCTCTTTCTGAGCTTTGAAAATCTACACGGATTGAGTTTTCACAGTGTCTCTGGGCAAATTCTGCCATTCTGCGCCTCTCCTATGAGGACAGGCTGAGAAGGTTGGACTTGCTCAGCCTGGAGAAGAGGAAGTTCCAAGGAGACCCTAGAGCACCTTCCAGTACCTAAAGAGGGCTACAAGAGAGTTGGAGAGGGACTTTTTATGAGGACACGCAGTGACAGAGCAAGGGGGAATGGCTTCAAACTGAAAGAGAGTAGGTTCAGATTAGATATGAAGAAAAAATTCTTTACTGTGAGAGTGTTGAGGCACTGGAGGAGGTTTCACAGAGAAGATGGGGATGCCCCACCCCTGGAAGTGTTCAAGGCCAAGTTGGATGGGGCATTGAGCAACCTGGCCTAGTGAAAGGTGTGCCTGCCCATGGCAGGGGGGTTGGATCTAGATGAAATTTAAGGTTCCTGCCAACCCAAACCATTCTATGATTCTATAATTTTTTTTAATATCATAATGAAAATGATTGTTCCAGCATCTGCTTGTTTGGCCCTTTTCACTGCATATCTCTGAGAAGAGACTGGATGCTTCTTTACAACATGCTCCAGTTGTGGGGCGTTCTAGGGAGCAATAAGCTCTCTCCTGAGGCTCTTCAAGATGAAAAAGTCAAGTTTTCTGCCTTCCTTTGTACATCATGAGACGTACAAAGGATCTGCTGACTTGTCTTGGTGGTCAACTGCTGAACATGGTCCAGTATGTTAGTGTCTTTCATATATTGGAAAGTTTTGAATTAAATAGAGAGAAGCAGAAGGGGAGAATAATTTGCCTGGACCTCCTGGTTGTACTTTTGTTGATAAAAAAGAGAATGTGCTTGGCCTTGTTCATTGCAAAGGGGTAGTGACAACTCCTTTTCAGTTTGCTGTCTGTTGGGCCCCCGTGTCTTTTTCTGGAAAGCTGCTTTCTAATAAGTTATCTATAAATCTACCAAGTATCTTTTTTATTTTAACTTTTTTCTTTTTTTTTAGCAAAAGTTATTTATCTCTAGCTGTGGTCTTGATTGGCATGTCCATAATTAAGCATTAAAAAATGTGTCATTACTGGGTATATAACAACAGTTGATATGATCAACAAGATAAAGTCATGTCATACCATTTTAATTTCCCTTCAAGAAGACCCTGGCTAAGTGGCATATAAAGCTCTCCTATGTAATCTAATAATTACGCTGGCTTAACCTTGTTCCAAGTTGTGGAACATGCAAGCTACAAATCCAAAATCTTAAGACAGAAAAAGAGATTAAGAAATTATTCTAGCTTAGAACGGCTTGTATTCTTTGAAACAACTTCTGTTTATGAAAAATTAATACTATGAGAGCATAGTAGCCCAGCGTGCTCAGAGCTAATTTAACTGATGAATGCAGCTCAGTTCCTGACATGCTGGTTTCCAGGGTATGAAAACTGCAGTTAGCTCTGATTTTGCAGTTGATGACACACATCAAACGAGGCAGGAGAATTTTCTCTCATAATTTACGAAAATAAAAATGATGGAAGAAACAATGACAGCTCTTCTCTGATTCTAAGCTTAAAGCTGTTAAAGTTCTTGGCATTTTGCTCTCAAGAGATTGTAATAATAAGATGTTGTTGCATACTATTAGTGGCAGTGGCCATTAAACATGCGCCAGGAGGACAAATAACATAAATGACATTTGAAACTCATATTTCAGCACATTGTGAGTTTATAGGTAGGGAAAAGATGATGATTTAACTGTCGATGAAATGAAAGATTGAGTTCTCGCCAACAGAAATGTGCAGGGCTGAGGACAAAGAGATTAGTTGATAATCATAGAAGATACAGTTCCATGTCACCTTGAGAAGTCATTGACCCTGACTCATTCCCCAAAGGCAAGGCCAATTCCACACCAACCTTCTCTTATTTATTAAGTTCTTTAAAATTACCAGTAGCGTGAGAATCAGGAGCACCTAAGTTGATTTCTATTTTTAGAATTCTTTTCAACTGACACCTGAAATCAAAGTTCCTTAATACCGTTTAATTTGCTTGTTTCGGGTCCCATCTTGAGTGAATGTGGAGCACATACAATGTCTTATTACAGAAGCTTTTAGCACATATTGTGTATACTTATCCTGTCTCCACAGGCTTCAAATAAATCTCCTTTTATAACCCACACATCTTTTCCTATAGACCTGCTATTCCATTCCTAAGTGCTTGTGTTTGCATAGCTGATTATTCTTACCTAATAAAAATTTTCTCCTCCCATTATGGAATTACATCCTATACATAATTCAGGGTATAGCTTCAATTAGTCAAGAGAATTTTTTAAATCACATCCTTCCTGCAACAGTGAAGGCACATTGTGCACCTTTCTCCTGCCTCCTGTATTCATATTGACTTCAAATTCAAGGAAAGTCCTTCATTATCTAGCTCATTAATGAAAGTATTAAGAAGGACTGAACTCAGTAAAGGCATTTGGCTGATTTCATTCATTACACATTTTTGCTTTAGTTTGCTTTATTTTTACTGTGAACTTTTACTAACTACCTTGTTGATGAGTTTTCTGCAAGATATGAACCTATTTTAAAACTGTTTAATTGACAGTGGTTTAGACAACTTGTTTCTCAGAATACCACAAAGTTCAAAGTCTTGCTACAGTGAAGAGATACAGGGTCAAGGTACCGTTTATTTATAAGACTTGTTAAGATGCTACAGAAAAAAAGTTTATCTTGAAGCTTATTCCGATATTACCTTTTAGTTGCTCACAAAAAGTTATTTGGAATAGGTATTCCAGGATCCTACTGGATGACGAAGAGCAAGAGAAAAGAAAAAGGTGTTACTGCTCTTACTGTTCCTTTTTGTGTCTCATTTTGTGCTACAATCATAAGCAGAGGAATTGGTATTTAGTTAAGGTTTATTTCAATTTTTAAAATATATTTGGTCATTTATCCCTAAAGTGCACTAAATTATTAGTACAGTTAAGCACCCTTGTTTCTTGGTGCATCCATGTGCTATTGGGATTATTCTGTCTATCCAAAGATGACTTCTCAAATCCTTTCCAGGTAAAACATCTGAAACAGAGCCGGACAGAACCTGGAGTGTCTTGTTATTAATGGTACAATTTTAGTATGGACTCCTGACTCTGTTTCATGAGGTAATTTTTGGCTGTAATTGTTTTTCTTTCACAAATAAAAGACCATGGAAATAAAGCCAAAAATCCCCGAACTTTAGCGCTTTCCATTTTTTTTTCATGTACTGACCACTTACTTTTACATTATTTAGGTACTGTAATCCAATTCTTTGGCACTTTCCAAAAAATATGTCTGCATTATTTTATATACTCTTAAGAGTTTAAACAAATGTATTCACATTACATTTTTAAAATTTTTTTAGGGAAGAAATTCAAATAATGTGCAATGAAGTAGGAAATCTGTTTGTGCTCTTTCTAGCTGAACTTCATTGTTGAACCCCAGATGTCCTCATTGTAGCTGTGTTTAGATGTCTAGAGATAACATGAGCAAGGGGAACTGAAAATGCGAGTCATTCACTCAGAAAAGAGAAAGAACAGCACAGAGCTCTTGTTAGGAAGATGTTCCCTATTTATAATTTAAGAGGCATTCAGGCTGCACTAAATTTTTAACTGGAGTATGCTGTAACCACTCATACAAACCTGGCCATAGGAGAATGTGCATGTCTTTTGTCTGTTGCACCTATTCATCAGTTATCAGTTGGAAAGCTCTGAAATAGGTTTCAGATTGTGGTCTTCCCTTTGACTGCCTTCAAAAGCTGGCCTTTAACCATAAATAACTAACTTTTTAATCAGTTGTATTATTTTCTATTGTGTCTTAGGAAAGCTATCTCAAGTAATTACCTAACCTAATCAAAGATTTAATGAATCCTTGATAGGAAGAAAAAAAAATATCTGAATTGAGCCATAGGCATGAGTTAAAACTCTTGTTACTACACTTGTTCTGAAAGATATTCTAGGTAATCTAAAAATAATCACTTTTTCAAGCAAAGAATTAAATAATTTCCTCTCCGTTATTTATTTTATCCACTCTTTTCTTCAGTGTTCTCCCTAATTTCACTGCTAGAGGACTGACTGAGAAGCTGCTGGAAACCTACATAACAGTTCTTTCAGAGTCAATATAAAATTGGCAGAAATGGGACAAGTTAACTCCAGGAGACTCTCTAATCTTTTTCCTTCTACAAGTTGTCTTCTGTTTTGAATCCAGATTTAAATAGTTACTTGAGAGACTCTTCAAGTATGTAATTGTGCATATTTTAAATGATGTGGGGTTTTTTACTTTTTTTTTTTTACTTTTTCTTGGCTCTCTTGTCCTTTTTTTGCTCAGAAGAGACAAAGTTATAACGTTCCCTCTCTTTGTCTCTCCAGCCTTCAGCCATAAGCTTCCATACTACTTTTTGCTATGTTTAATGGCTTACTAATGAAAATCAGCGACTGACAACGAATAAACTGTTTCGGTTAGTTTTATATGTGTAATGTATGCATGTACCGACATCTCAGTCCAACCAGAAGACCATATAATTTGTTCAAAATTAATTCTTACAACGTCTAATCCTCTTTGACTGTAAAATACTGTTGCTACCTTTTAATCTTGTTTGGCCAAAACTCAATTTTGCTGTTAGCCTTCTTCATAAAATGAATAGGCTAGCATGCAATTCTCAGGTAAGATAGAACAAAAAAGGATTACTGAGACAGTAGCTATGCAAATATTTCTTTTCAATTTTTTTTTTTTTTTTTTTTTCTATTGGGTTTTCATTAGTAAGGTCTCTATATCTCGCTAGCACAGCTGAAGTTGCTTGTTTTGTTTTCTCATTACCTTTGCCAAAAAAAAAAGATCCTTCTTAGTGGACAAGTCTCCTCTTAATTTAATTTAAGGGTGAGTACCAGGGAACTGCAATGAACAAGTTAAGTGTTGTCTCATGAATTTTTGGTTTGTATTTATCATTGTATTGGTTTCAGGATTTGAAAAGAATTTAATGTTAGATATCCTAATGTGTATTAGGTAAGAGAAGAGAGACTAGCTTTAAATCCATATTCATGTTTTAGCAGCAAACCTGCACAGAATCTATTAAAAAATAATGATAGATAAAATACTAAAATCAAGATGGAGAGAATGTTACTATACTGCAACTCTTTATCAGCACCTGTTTTTCAATGGATTCTACAACACTGTTGTAATTTTTTAAAAAAAATTATTACTTAAAAAAGTATTACTTTCTCTACTGTGTAAACACAATTTACTTCACACTAGTTTCCATTTTGATGGAATTAAAGAACTAGCAACATGAACCATATTCTGTAGGCATCTCCTTAAGTTTCCTGCTTTCATTTTTTTTATGATATGCACAAAACTACTTTTTAAAATCTTCTCTCTTTACTCTGAAATAGGTGTTCATGTGTATTGAGGCTGTCAGACTGTGTTGTCACTGAGAATGAGAAAGTCTGTCAAAACAGGTATTTGAAGCATTCTCTTTGCTTGACTGCAACTTAGAAAACTTGAAATGTTGATGTTTATGAGCCCTATATATTATGCATGGCACAGATCAAGTGCATTCCCTTATTTAGTCTGGAATAAGTTCAAGACAAAGGGAAGAAAAATGTTGATTTTAAAAGTCAGTAGAGAAACAAAAATGACAGAGGAGAATGAAAATGCAAATTGACAAAGCCACTAGGAATGGAAAAATACAAATTTTCTGTTAGAGTTATTTGAAACTCATTTGATGACTTCTACTGCAGTGATATGACTTCTCCATATTTATATTCTCTTGGTGTTAACTGTGCAAACCTATAGGACAAAGGTTATACAATGCATGAAAAAGGGTGATTTATATTGAAAGGGATTAGGAGTAAGAATTAATGAGTTTTCTTTTGTGTGCTTTGATTTCTTCCCTAATGGAGTGGGGCTGCAGGAGCAACAACATATAACAGCAAAGATGCTCATTTATTCATTTTCTATCTTTGTGACAGCTCTTCTGGGAATGCAAGGCTGCTGTGATGATTCATGATATAGCTGGTGTTTGGGATGCAATTGAGATGCTGGTTAACAGAATGAAATTTTGTTTTCTAACATTTAAAGTTTCTTCAGTACTGAAGTGAAATATATGGCATAACGTACTTCAGCATGCAGTCAGAATGGCATAACGTACTTCAGCATGCAGTCAGAAGTTTGTTTTCTCACTTTGTAGTAAAATGCATGGATTTGTACCTGATCATACTTACTGTCCTCTTTTCAGGGTATGACATTGCTATGTGTATTCCTGAATCTAAATACATTTAGTTTTAAATCTGTGTCCACGAGTGTGTGAAGAAAAGATTGTTGTCTCATAGTTGCAACCACAAGTCTTAGCAGAGTGGGTATGAAGCCTGCTGGATAGGAAGCTCATGAACTGTTAAACCCCAGCACTAAAAAGCTATGTGTGTGGAGTAAACCAAGGCTTAGGAGAGTTGAGGAAGAGAAACTTGTGGAGTCCAGATGTACTAACCTTTGGAGGGAGAGGAGCAGGAAGAAAGAAGATGAAACTTGGTGGCTTAAAAGAAGAATAAAAAATTAACCTGTGGTTTTCAGTCAATTCTGACTCTGTCTCTCTCCAAATTTAAATGCAGAAGGAAGTCCAAATAGAATTTTTAAAAAAAAAGTATATTTGTTGGAGTCACTGAGCCAAAAGCTGAGCCAGCTGGTGGGCCAGAGAGCCCTGAAATAGCAAAGGCCTGCTGGTGGAAAAACTCAGATATTTGAGATACCACTCTCACCTTTGTGTGAGTAAAGGAAAAGCCTCTCCCACAATTCCCTGCGGATGAAATGTAACCTTACACACCCCCTAAACCCTGGTTGAAGAAAACTACCTCTCCCAGCAGCCTGTGGGGCTGCCTACCTGACCTGATCCCCCACTCTGCCCCTTCCCTCTGCTCATTGGTTCCCTTCCCTGGTCCCGCCTTTGTACCGCCCCCATGCCCTCAGATCACTGGTTCTGTGACCCTATGTAAACGTGAGCACAAACATGCCTTGCTCTCTCGCTTTTGGTCACCTCTGTGGAGGATGAAATAAACCTCATCTGTGGAACGTGCCATGCAGAGGGTCCTCCTCGGCTCCTTATCTCTGGTAATATTGAGCTATCTGGCTTGAGTGTGTGTGTCACCAGCGTTTAACATCTGTGCGGGGCTGAAAGGAGAAGTTTGCTAGCGTGAACTGACGCACCTGAGCGGTCTCGCGCCCGAGACGGTTTTGGGGAACACAGCGGCGATCTCCCAATGGCCCTAACACCCCACGCTTCTATAAATATTTGTCTGTGTCAGAGACTGAAAAAGGTAATCTGTTTCCAGACCTTGGGGGCTTGGAATGTGTGGTAGGGGTTGGGTCAGGCCTTGCTGTGATGAGATAGTTCCCTGCATCCCATACCCCCCCAGCCTCGCTGGTGTCTGTCAGTCATGGCACACTGGAGGCAGCCGCAGTTTTGCCTAACCCATTCCCTGACTGGCCGAGAGACTAGAAGTCTCTCCTGGGAGGAAGACTCAGCGTGGGCCAAAAAGGTTAAGAGGGGTCACCACCAGGCAAGCACACTGTCCTTTAACCCTGCCTTCATCTTGGAGTCTTACATTGCTGAAACCCAGGAGCTGGTATCTATGTCTGTTTTCTATATCTTTCCTCTCTTTCTGTTTTTTCCCCTTTCTTCTTCTTCTAATTCTCTTCTCACAGAATGTAACATCGAATGGGTTTAAAGGTTCTCTACGTTCAATGGGCTAACTATGCTGGGATAAGTGATGTTATGTTATATTTACTCTTTTGCCAATGTTCCTTAATTTTCTATAATTTTCCAGTAAACTTTTGCATGTTTTTACGTCTTGAGAATATTTGGTTGGGGTTTTCTCCTTTGTGCCTACCCAGAGCAAAAGAACCTTGGTTTAGTCCTTGTCCTGGGTTGCAGTGTATTCCATTACCATCCTCATGAGCTGTTGAAATCAGGCGGGGCAGTGTTTCCTTGCCTCCTTCCCCCAGACTATTTTTCTGTTAATGGCCCATCATTGTCCTGCCGCATGACTCAGAGATAACTCCCTCCAGGCTATCTTCTGTTAATGAGCCTAATCAATACTTGGCCTCATGACTCATTACCCCATAGTGAGATGCTCCACCCAGAGGGAGGAACCAAGCATCCCATCATGGATATAAGCTGAGGCTGAACACCAGAGACACCGGCTTCCCACTGGATTTCCAGAGGACAGGAGCTACACAGCCACCACTGGACTTTCTGAGGAAGAGCAGAACCCTTTACTACAGGATCACTGCTTCAGAGGACTGCAGCCACCATCCTACCAGACTGCTACCACCACCCTGCCTAACAGGGACTCAGGTTGTATCTTGACTCTGTCAGTTTGAACCAGTGTTTTCTTTTACTTTTTTTCCCTTTTCTTTAAATTCCATTAAATTGTTATTCTGACTTAGTGCCTCCCACTGGTTTGTTCTCAAACTAGTACAGTCCTAGGTTTGAGTAACTGGGGTGTAACAGTCTGAGGTGAGGGAAAGGAAGTCTCAGAATTTTATGCAGGGAGCATAACCATGGGCCTGGTTACCTGTCATGAAGGTTAATGGATTGAAAGGAGGTTGTAGCAAGGTTTGGGTTGGATTCTTCTCCCAGGCAACTAGTGACGGGACAAAAGGAAACAGCCTCAAGATGTGCCGGGGGAGGTTCAAGTCCGACATGAGGAGGAATTTCTTCACTGAAAGTGTGGTCAAGCACTGGAATAGGCTGCCCAGGGAGGTGGTGGAGTTACCATCCATGGAGGTGTTCAAGAAACCACTGGATGTAGCACTTAGTGTCATAGTTGAGAAGGTGGTGATCAGTCAAAGTTGGACTTGATGCAGATGTTTTCCAGTCTTAATGATTCTGTGATTTTGTGAATGGCATCGGGGACATGTGGTGATCTTCACAAAATATTGATTCTTGTGCAAGTGTGGTTCACTGACAGGAGCCCAGGAAAACAAATGGGTGTGTTTTCAACATACGGAGTTACACCATACCACACTTTTACTTCTAAGCTGGCAGAAATGGAGAAAGACCATTTGAGCAGAGATAGCATCAAGACAAAAAGGATTGTGCAAGCAATGTTTGTACCAGGTAACAGGCTTGTGGGTTTTATACTGAGAGTACCCTATGGCAGAGTCAAGAGTTAACTGAGAATGGTGTGATGGTAGTGGGCAAGTTTGATTATTGGCTGTTTCCCTGTATACCCTCAGGTTAACTGAGGACCACATGAATTCTTCCTCTTGAGTAAGATGTAGATGCCATGACCTGATGTCCCAGTGAGAAGAGAGAGGTTCTGGACACAAAGTTTAAGCTGTCCAAGAGGAGATAAGATTCCTGACTATAATTTCCAGGAAAAAAAGATAGTGATATAGGGAATAAAGTTTTCATTTTAGAAGAAATGACATCTTTTTTGTTTAAGAAAAGAGAGACCATATAGAAAAGAGGGGCTTTCCCCAAATACAATTATACAGCCAGCAATAAAAGCTTGCTATTTTAAAGGCTAAAAGACAGTACCTGAGGACAATGGACACAGTTCAAAATGACTTCTATTCAACAAATAAATAGAGGGAAGGTAAAAGTCCTCCTTAATTTTTCATCAATTATTTGGAAAAGTGACAAAATATTAGGTAACAAATCTTAGATAATACAAAATTACACAGTAGAGTAAAACTAAAACCCAACTTTGAGGACCTGCAGAGTGGTTTCACTATCCGGATATGATTGAGTAAAAAAGAGCAGATGAAATTCAGGGCAGGTGAAACTCAGATCAGATAAAGACTAATTACTATATCATTGAGAGACTCTATATTAACCTTCCTTTCTCAAAAAAAGTAAGGCTTTAGTGTCTATAAACACAAATTCTGTGCTCAAAAAGTGTGTAGGAATTTTCTGGAACAGATGAAAGGAAAGGGAAAACTAAGAAGTACCACTGTAAGTCGACATATATATCTTCTTGATGGGTTTAAATCTTGGATGTTACATGTTCTGGTCCCCTCATCTCAAAGGTAATATAATAATTTGGAATAGGTAAGAAGAAGGGATATAAAGATTACCAGAGGTGTGGAAGACCTGCAAGAGAGACTGTAAAGATGGAAAAGATACTTAGAAGTAGTAGCTTTTTTCTTGGGTAGAGATCTGAGGCAGTTTATTTAAGTAACTATATCCAAAATCACGGAAGAAATTATGAAGAATGATTTGTCATGATTTATTACAAAACAAGAACTGTAAAGTACAAAATCAAATAATGAGAGGTTTTAAGAGGAGCAAAAGGAAGTGCTGCTTTAAACCATGCTTAATTAAGCTGTAGAATTCCTTGCCAAAGGATGCTGTGGATGCCAAAGTATAAATTGGTTTAAAAGCAATTAGAGAAATTCATAGAAGAAAAGACCTTCAATACTTATTAAACACGCAGATAAGGATAAAAGCACTGACTAATGAAGTATCTAAACCACAGGATTATATTTTACTGTATCAGGGAAATACCTGAACTTAGATGGATTTTGGCCTCTGAACTGGGAAGGAGTTCAACAACAGGGAGGTTTGAGGAATGTGTTTTCTTAAAAAGCTTGGCCTTGCTGTCAGTGGGGCCTCATGAAGCAAAGTGTTGCCACCCCTTCATAGAACTGCCATCTGGAGATTCAGGATGCAATGAAAAGAATTAAGGATTTGATGGCTGGGTGCAGCATCCTTGGCTGCTGTTAATATGATACGGTAGGATCCTGAAAGGAGGCAAAAAGCCAGATCAAGGTGTTGTCCCTCAGGAGAACATATTTGGGCCTGTTCAGGATGTGCTTGAAAGGATATTGTAGGATATGGTCCTGTAGAGAAGAAGAGGAGACTAGGAGAGCTGGTTGATTTTCCAAAGCCACGTGCTCCTATCTCAAGGATGCTCTACTCCCTGTGCAGGAAGCCAGGCAAAGGTCTGAGCAGGCCTACAGGAATGAACAGAGCCCCTGACAAAGAAAGCATACACAAGATGGAATTGGTGTTAGGTGCCACAGAAGTATAGACACACTGTGTTAGTGTGGAGGGACAGGGCCAAGAAAGCTGAAATCCACCTGGAGTTCAATCTGGCAAGAAGGTCAACCAGGAGGACTACCATACAGGTATCTCAACAACAAGAGGAAAGCCAAGGAAAATATGGACATACTGCTGGATGAAGCAGGGGACCTGGTAACAGAGCACTTGGAAAAAGGCCAAGGTACTCAATGATATCTTAATGTTGGTCTGTTTTGTTAAGATTAGCCCTTAAGACTCCTGACTGCCCAAGACCTGTGGGAAAGTCGAGTGTGGAAGATTTGCTCTTGATGCGGGAGGATCAGATTAGGGAATGCTGAAGCAGACTGGAGCTGGAGAGGATGCACCCACCAAATGCTGAGGGAGCTGTCCAATGTCACTGTGAGGCCACTCCAGATTATCTTTGAATGGTTGTAGTGACCAGGAAAGGTTCCTGATGACTGGACCAGAAGGAAGTCAGTGCCACTTCTGTCCTCAGAACAGGAAAGGAGGAGGATCTGGTCAGCCTCCACTTGATCCCTGAGAAGATGATGGGGAAAACTATATTGGGTACCATTTCCAGACACATGAGAAAACAAGAAGGTGATTGGGAGTAGGCAGCATGGAATATTAATATAGGGGAAATTGTGTCTGAACAGTTCAATAAATTCTACAATTGGATGCCAGGCCAGGTGGATAAGGGATGTGGCAGGACATCCTCCTCTCTCTCTCATGGCTGAGGCATTTGGAAGAGATAACTGAGGCCAGATTAATAGCCCAGCAAGGGGCCAGAAAGCCCAGCAAGGGATCAGAGAGCCCAGCAAGGGGTCACCTCCAGGTGCCTGAGAGTCTGAGCCCCAGCCCCGAGTACACATCTTGGTATGAGAGCAGGTGTGGAAAAAGATAAAGGAAAATAAACACTGGTGACCAAAAGATATGGTTCTTACCTCTATAAAAGTCCGCAGGAATTACCACAGAGGCAGAAGTCTCTTACTCCTTTGGAACGTGCGAGACGATTTCTCCCCAAAGCTTGGATGCAACTTCGTGGTTACTTTTCCGGAAATTGAGGGAAAGGATTTCGATGTGTGCCCCTTCAACAATTTGGTGGTAAGAAACATTGGATCCTAAATTATACTATTTCTTGGCTAACTGTAAATTTAATGGTACCTTTAACGCCACAATGTATAATACTAGTATTCCCTTTTGTCTTATTCCTGTGTAGCAATAGTCTGTTTTAAGTCTTATGTCTGTTAGTTTTGTGTCTATAAATAAATAATTAATTCTATAATAGACCAAATCAGCCATTATTAAAGAACTTATGAATAAGAGTGGGTCTTGTGGTGCTGGCCACCTCAATAATGTGACTGCCTGCTGCCAGAGGCCTGGGCAAAAGGCAGGGACTTATTTAAACCCACATCCTTCGTTCATAAAAAGGGGAAAGCCATGGACATTGTTTATCTTGACTTCAGCCCCGTCTCCTATGATATCAAAATTGATAAACCAGTGGAGTATGGACTAGGTAAATGGGAGTGAGGTGGGACTGAAAGCTGGCTGAACTGCTTGGCTGAAAGCATTGGGATCATTTGTATGAAGCCCAGCTCTAGACCAATCCCTGGGCGAGTCCTCTGGTGGTCAATACTGGGTCAAATGTTGCATAATATCCTCATTAATGAGCTGAATGAATGGACAGAGACCACTCTCAGCAAGCTTGCAGGTGACCCTGAGCTCGGAGGAGCTCCTGATAGAACTACTAGATGGTTTTGCAGCCCTTGAGAGGTGTTTTCAGAGGCTGGAGAAATAGGCAGAAGGTTTTGGTCACGAAATTCAACAGGTCCTGCACCTGGAGTGGAATAATCAGATGAGCCATTGCAGGCTGGAGGTTGATCTGCTGAAATTCAGCTTGGCACACTGATGCATCCCATTCTGACCAGGAGGCAAGAATGTGCCCTCTTGGCAAAGTAAGTCATGAGCCTTGTGGGAGGCATCAGGCCTAGAATGAGCTAATTCAGGTGCTTGTAGAGGGGAGGAGGGGGAAACCAACAAAAGCCTCAAAAAGGAAAAAACATGTCTACAGAACTCTCCTTCTCTAAAGATATTTTCTTCTTTCTGCACTTCTAAAATGCCAAGTCAAACCCTCTAGGTGTTGCGGTGAGCCACGGTTCCCACCGGGGTGTCCTGGACCCCGTTGGGCAAAAAGTCCAATGGTTTGACCCCTCAGGGGCCCAGGGACCATAAAATGGCCGCCCGCCCCAACATGGATGCCTTCAGGCAGCCCTCAGGCAGCTTGGCGGGAAAGATCGTTGGCCTTGGCGGGAAAGACGTGGCACCCTGCAAGTCCACAATGGCCACCGCACTCTCCTCCCTCAGTTGTGTCATAGGTTTTTGATTGGCCCACGTTTGCCCTCCCCGCCTACCTCTTTCTCCATTGGTCTTCATGTGCTGTTCTCCACCTCTTGGTCTTCATGTGCTGTTCTCCACCCCTTGACTGTTCTACTATTGGTTGTCAGATGTTTGCTCCACCCTGGCTGTTGGGGTATAAAACCCTCATCAGAAGCTTTTCGTTGCTCTTCTTGGCTCCTCTCCCTGGTGTCAATAAACCCGCTCCCACTTCCCCAAGAAGAGTCCCTCACTTCTTAATTCTCCCTTTGCGCCTTGTCCATTGGTGGTCAAGGCGAGCCCTGCCAGAGACCTCACCCATCCTCCCACCATCAGTCGACCTCCGTCCTCCTCCATGGCTGTAGGCAAAGACTGCCCAGTGTTTAGGCCCAGTCGAGCTAGCCTTTGGGTGGACACTGTGGCATCTTGGTGTGAGTACTTGAATTTGTGTGTACTGACTTCCATTGTCCTTGAAGTCTGGGTGGGTGTTGCCTCTTGGAGGCGTAGCGACCTGGTTCAGGAACAGTACGACGACCACCTCAGGTCATTCGGGCCATCAGCTCACAGACACCAATTTGGTGGACGGCAAATGGCGTTTATTCATGGGTTACATAGGGTTAAATAACCTGGGTTTACCGCGTCACTTCCTTCTGCTCACGTATTACCTGTAGAGGGGAGGGGTTCTACCTGTCCCGTACAACACAATATCTTCCGAACGCCTGTCCCTAATCTCCTACGTTTCCCCCCCCATCCTAAATTATCCACATTTCCCCCCCCCCATGATTGATTAAAAAACATGCAAAGTATAAATGGTATAAAATTTCAAGAACTAGTAAAAACCTACATAACAAGTTATAAAAAGTGATATAGCATTTATAAAATAAATGCGCTCTAGAGCAATTGTTGTCGGTCAACAAATAGAATGTTAACCTTTTCTAACCGGCTTTTAACGAATGACACTAATTTGTTTAGTATGCAAGGCCCGAAAATCAGCGTTAGGAGTAACATAGTGAGGGGGCCTATTAGAGTGGAAACAAGGGTGGTCAGCCATGGAGACTGGTTAAACCATGACTCGAACCATCCTTGTTGGGCTTCTCTTTCTCTTTTTCTCTGGGCTAGTCTTTCTCTTAGTTCAGTCATTGAGTCCCATACAACTCCAGTGTGGTCTGCATAAAACCAGCATTCCTCTTTCAAGGTGGCACACAGGCCTCCTTGTTGCATGAGCAAGAGGTCCAGTCCTCGCCTGTTCTGCAGGATGACTTCTGAGAGAGAGGAGACATATTTCTCTAGAAAGGAGATGGATTTTTCAATCCTTTGTAAGTCCTCATCAATAGTCATCTGCAGCTGAGAAAGTCCTTGGTGTTGGGTCACGAGGGCTGAAACACCTGTGGCCGCGCCGGTGGCTCCAAGGTCGAGCAGCATTGCGATGGTTACGCCTGTTATTACTTCTCTCTTGTGGAGCCGGCTAGGTTCTTCAAAAAGGTGGTACATTTCTTCTTCTTGGTGATACAGGACTCTAGGAACAATTAAAACCTGGACACAAAAATCAGAAATTTGTCACCCTGACTTTCAGTAGGGCAAGGGCATCCCTCCCCAACAAGGGTGGACATTTTGGCATAACATATGGGAAAAGGGTGATAGTTTTTTCCAGTCCTCTTTCAGTGCGGAGCGTTATCGCTATCAGTTGCGTGCTTTTTTGGGCCCGAGATAGTCCCCCAACTCCGCCCACCATGGGGGCCTCCTCCAGTTCCCAATGTATAGGCCAGTACGTTTCTGGGACAACAGTAACATCTGATCCCTTATCAATCAAAAAGGGGAGACGAATAGCAGAGTCACCTGGGTTGTTATGGAGACAGCAAACTCCCCACACGATCGGCGGGTGGCTGCCCACTTTCATGGCCAAAGCCACCCAGGGATCTCGCTCCCAGGAGTTTGTTCCTGCTATGCCTGGAGCGCAGACAGGTTTAACTGAGCCATCGGTTGAGCTGTGGAATTGGTCATTTCCCGGGGGGGCAGTGGGTGCGGGAGCTCCATGGCCCACTGAGGATTGGCATAGCTGGGCCGCTTCATGTCCCGAGTGGGAGGGAGCTGTGTGCGGCCCGGATGCCCCCTCCCCCTCCTGTTTCCCTGGAGCTTGGATCTGCATTCTCTGGCAAAATGTCCCTTTTTCCCACATGCCCAGCATGGCCCTCTAGGTCGGGTCTGGTGTGGGGGAACTGCTGTTGATGGAGGCTCTAATTGGGGGCAATTCATTACAACGTGGCCTGCCTGGCCACATTTAAAGCATGCCATTACACTGGTTATTGCAGTGCGGACAGCTGCCTGGATTGGGGCCAGATGCTTAATCATATCTGCAATACTGGACCCAGCTGGTAATGACCGTAAAATGTCCTTAGTGGCAGAATTGCATTGTTGACGCAAGCATTCTGCCACCACAGGGCCCTTTGCTTCTGAGGGCAGAGCAGAGGAATCGACTGCTGCCTGGAGGCGGTCCACAAATTGTGTGAAACTTTCGCTCTCGCTCTGCTTTATTGTGGACCATGGCGATGGTCTCGCAATAACTCTGGAAGCAGAGCGGATAGCTTCTCTGGCGGCGCGGGTAGTTGCCATGACTTTGTGGGCCCGTAGGCCCTCGGCCTGTGCCTGGGGTGTGATCATGGTTGGGTCCGTGCCCATTAGCCGCTGCAGGCTGGAGCTGTGGAGGGGGTGGTCTGCCCCAGTTACTAGGGCTAGTTGCTTTGCGCAATTGTCTTCCCACTCTTGTTTGAAAACAATCATCCCTGCCCCATCAAAAATTAATCTGCAGGTTTGTTTAATGTCAAATGGGAGCATGTCATCCCCTCCAAAAAGGCTGTCGATGAGGGTGGAAACCACAGCCGAATTAATCCCTCTGTCTGCAATTGCTTTAACAATTGCTTGTATATCTTTAGGATTTATCGGTGAATAAGTCCTCTGGTTTCCGCCTTGCCCTCCTACCCAGACCGGGAAAGCTAGCGTGGTTGAAGGGGCCCATTCAGCACAGGCTGTTTTTATCTTTCTCCAGTCTGTAAGCGGAGTACGTTCTTTTTCAAATTTCCCCTTGGCCCGAGTAGGAGCGCGGTGGTTATAGCTTTTATCTATTCTTAAATAATCTTGGTCGGAGTCAGAGTCGGTTACGGACCATTCGTCGGGCCACTCGCTCCAGCTATAGTCCAACTCGGAGCGGAAGTCGGCTGACTGGATACTTCCGGGCTCCGGAGCTTTTTCACGGGGCTCCTACCCCACCTCTTTCTCTTAGGATTGGGCCGTTCCTTCCCCCTGGGCTCGCCCCACCTCCTGCTGAGGGAGGCTCTTGCTATATATGGGCATGTTTCCGGGCGAGCGCTCTGGTTGGCCTTGGTTCCCCCTCCGGGATTCCCCCCCTTTTCCGTTCACGCGCGTCTGCGGTATCTGGCGGCCCTTCTTTGATCCCGCCGGCCGCGTCTGCGTTACCTGGCGCACCTCCCCCGTTGCTGCTGGCCGCGTGTGTGTTTCCCGGCGCACCTCCCCCGCTTGTGCCGGCCGCGTGTGCGCCCCCCCCATCCCCTCCGGGGTCGGCGCCATTCTGCGGGGCATAGGGTGGGGGTCTCGCCCACGCTGTTTCGGACTCCGCTTTAGCGGCAGCCCCCCTGGCCTCCTCCACCAGCCCGCCCCAGAATGACTGCGCCCACTCCTTTCCCTCTGTAGGTAGGGTTGGGCTGGGGGGCTGTGGAGAGGGTCCTTGCTCCTGCGAGCCTGTACGCTTGGCAGGGCTGCTTTCATCCGCCGTTTGTGTAGCCGCCCCAACTCCCAGCCAAGGTGTGGCTAGCAAACAGTTCCGTGTGGCTTTCCAGGTCTCCTGCTCTTGCAGGGCCTTACGCAAAGCCTGCACGACTTTTCCCCATAATTTAAGGTATTTCCCCGAACCCGAGGACATTGTTTCGTCGGCCAGAGCCTTGGAACATTTGTCCCATACTTCTGGGTGGAGTATATCCACCGGTCGGTCTATGACCCCAATTTCCAAAAGCCTCGCAACAGCGAGAGTAAAATCTTTTGGCTTGCAATCAATGCCCCATTGCTTATGAATCTGAGATACGACCTTCGCGAGAGCTTCCATCCTCCTCCCTGGTCCGGGAGCGTCCCCCCCGCTGGGCTGGTCCTGCCACGCTAGCCACTGTTCACCCGTCCAGGCGAATTCCCGATCCCGATTCTGATTCCGGATTCCCGGTTTTCGGCACCACTTGTTGCCTCTCGGAGGCGTAGCGACCTGGTTCAGGAACGGTACGACGACCACCTCAGGTCGTTCAGGCCATCAGCTCACAGACACCAATTTGGTGGATGGCAAATGGCATTTATTCATGGGTTACATAGGGTTAAATAACCTGGGTTTACCGCGTCACTTCCTTCTGCTCACGTATTACCTGTAGAGGGGAGGGGTTCTACCTGTCCCGTACAACGCGATATCTTCCGAATGCCTGTCCCTAATCTCCTACAGGTGGGTCACTGTTAATAATATTCTCCATCCTCTACATTTGCCTCACAACATTTGTGTCTGTGTTATGAATGGTGGAGGATTCTTTATGCCCCATTTTAATACACCCCACTTTCAAACATTTGCAAGTGCAATATTCATTGAATTAAAATTTATTTGCTTCTATGAAATTATCTTTCTCCAGGATCATACTTTTATTTTTATCCTGGAGGGTTATCTGATATTCATTAATATTTATATTATCTTTTTATCACAATGCCCTCTTAATGGCTAATTAGGTCTCATATTCTATGGCCTAAATCACAGCCTGAGCAGTTCTCCTGCTTGGTTTATTAACCTAGGTTGCAAAACCACACTGTCTATATTCCATTTTCCACTTTATGAGGGATCAATATTAATCTGTTGTTCCTTCCCCAGTTGGTCACCTCCACCTGGTGGGATGCGGTGGTTAAATTTTGCTCTTGTGACCAATTCTCTTTTATCCCTCCTGGGAAGAACTTTACTTGTCCTGGCAGTGAAATCTGGAGAGGGGCCCAATCTCATTTACTCGATTGAAACTGTAAATCTCTATGAGTGAAAAGACATGTTTTTACTGAGAAATGGGTGGAGGATTAATTTTCGGAGTCCTTCATTGGAACATGCTTTTCAGAGACACAAGCTTGACAAACAAACAAGAACTAAATCTCAGGGAGGAGCTGAAATGATGTTTGGAGAATCAAACATAAAACAGTCATGCATCATCTGTGGTTGCTAAGGAAACCAGCTTTGGGATCCTGTCAGCAGGATTCTTCAAAATCATCAAAGGAGACACCACTGGTGTCTGCCAGCTAAGTCACCTGCTGCTGTAAAGATCAATTTCTTGCTCCTATTTGCAGGGGTAGTCAATGTATTAGTTTTCTGAAAGAAAGAGAAATATCATCAGAAAACCATTGCCTCTGCAAGGTGGGTACGATGACATCTGTCCCAGCCAGCAGCACCTACACTCCCATCATAGCAGCAGTGGGTGAGCAGACACAGCACTTTCTCTGCAAAGCTTTCAGTTGTGAAAGTATACAGGTTGTGTGCCTGACAGTGTAAAACATCATGGATACAAGGTGTTAAAAAACGTCATTGGTGTGGTCTCCAACTGTGTGGGTCATTGCTGATTTCCCCTGATTCCATCTGCCCCCTAACTATATATATGAGATTCTGTATTTAAACTTACATATGCTTAGTATTTAAAAAGAGAATTATTTGGGAATATTGCTTTATTTGTTGCTAACTCTGACTATGATTATTTGTTGTGTTTAGAGTCTTTCTGCCCATCTGCTATCATCTAGTCATCTATTCTGCTGCTGTCTTAATTTCTGTCACTCATTCATCTCCCCACAACCCTGTCCCACTAAGCTGCTCATTGAACACTCCTCTTAATTTCTCTTTTCCTCTCCACACTTCCCACTTTCTCTCAGCTTTACTGTCTGTTCATCGCTTTTCTTTACCCAGTAATCTTCTGGTTTTTCTTTCCTCCACTTTCATCTCTATTGTATTAACTTACTTTGTACATGTTTTGATGGAGGTGTTAGGCAAAAATGAAGAATGGAATGAAAAGAGGATGAAAGGAAGGTGAAAAGAAGAGCATATCACTTTTCAGGCTGGTAACTGGACTGTAGAAAGCTTAAGCAGTGGTTTGAACTGTCAGAATTTGAAACCTCTTACAATCCTAGGTAGGCAAAAAACCTGATGACCTGGCAACATGGGCTGCTTTTGGAACCACGACAGTATGGTGCAAAACAAAATGTTTATTTTTAGTACAAGCCCTTGGGTGAAATTCCTTGTACTGATCAGACAAAGAATACCTTGAACTGAATGTCCTTTCTCTTAAGAGAACTTAGAGGTGTTTAGTTATAATGGTGCAATTATTTTTTTATAAATAACTTGCATAACCTGAAGATATCCTAGGATGACTTTCTAGTCTGCTGGTCAGGACAACAAGTGTACTCCTAAGGGAAGATATCCCTCCTGGTGCGAACATTTTAATTCTCTTTCCTAAGTGAAGCAGTGCCAATGAGCAATTGGGATGTCTAGCTGTCACCTCACCTCTTTCTTTTACCTTCTGTGATAGTACTTAAAATGGTCTCCTGAAAGCAGTTCTCAAGCAGAGCAGTGATTAGCCCTGACTTTGCACTTCCGTGTGAATGTTCAAACACCTGATCTATTGAAGAACTCTACCTCTGCTCTATCTCTCCCCTTGAGGCAACTGCATGAAACTGCTCTTGAAAAAACTTTTTTAGGATGATTTGACAAACTCCTCCAGAGTTGCAAGCTGAGTGTGAAAGAAAGGTTTGTTCTGAAGTTTAATTATTTCTGAAGTCCATTTTTGGATGTGTAGGGGACAAATTTACAATTAAAATAAAAGAAAAATGGAAAAAAGTTCCCACAAAGCATGAATTGTACCTGGTGCACCCAGTACAAGTGTCACTCTTTCATTACTTAGATCTGTTTCTACTGTCTGTTCTTGGGAATAAAGGGGTGGGAACTGGGTTTTACCATCACTTACTTTAGTCAACTCTTCTGCACATGGACCATATAATAGTGCTGGGAACAAAGACAGTCTGTTATAAGGAGTCTGAAGTTATACAGGCCTGTAGATGGTGCCTGTTCTCTGATTCCTCTCTTGATGCACTTCTCTAAGGAGAGGTTGAGACAGGATGGATGGATTCTCTGAACTTGGCTATTCAGGAATACAGAGAGTCCCCAAAATGTGCCCTAATTTTAGCTCTCTGCTTCCAGGTGCCTTTGTATGAATTGTTTATATGTTTGGGGGCTAGGATTTGGCATATTTTTTTAAGTAAAAAGTAATTGCAGCAAGAGGAATGAATTTTAATGGGCTGCTCAGAGCAAGATGTTACCTGGTGTGGCTCCTCGATGTGCTCTCTGACGGGCTGGGCCTGCCCATAGCTGAAGTGTTTCTCCCCCACTGCATAGGCTGATGTTACTATCATGATACAACATCCAGACATTTATAGAATAACTGGTCTTTCCATTGACTGAGAGTGGTGAAGTATAACAATCAGTGAAATAGATGTTTATCATTTAAGCAAACGTGCACAGCACTGTTTCCTGGGCTGAAGAGTAATTTTCAGTAGTGACCCTCTGATAGAAATTGCAGAGTCTGCAAAAATAAAATTTTCCTTAGGGAAATAAAAAATATGATGGTGGGATGCATTGGGATTCTGTTGGAGAAAAAACCCTTATGACAGTTTGAGATACTGCCTGTAGTTTTTCAAGAAAACAAACACAAGAGTGATGACTTTGGGCAGAAATAAGGGCAAAGAAAGATCAGCAAAAAATTGAAGAAGCTATTTTACAAGGCGAGGCTGAAATAATGCCTTATTTATCCGAGCTAAAGCAAGACCAAGTTCTCTTTAAATGAGGATGGGAGAAATAACATAAACTAAGGACAATAATCGTTTATGATAAATTTAAACTAGAAGTGCTGTCACTGAGGATCTGGAATGGACCTCTCAGAAATACTTGAGGTGTTAAAGAAGATGACTGCTGTAAGGCAGACTGTTATGTTTACTATTAAAAGGAGCTACATGGCCAAAGGTTTTCTACCCAGGGTCTCAAGCATACTCTGTTGAAAATAGATTGAGACCTCCCAGGAGTCACTATAGTTGAAAAAAAAATTAAATAGCAGAGTAAAATAAAATATTTTGTACTTTGAAAAAGTAGTGGTATAAAATTTTAAGCTTAGTGCATGACTCCTTTTCAACCAAATGTTTCTTGAATTTTATTGTTATCCAGAATTCTAGATTTATGGTATATAAATACATAATTATGTATATATTAATGCATGTGTGTATCCATTTATTCCAATAACTGATGGAAACTAATATGAAGCATCAGTGTTTCCTGTGAAGCAGAAAATCCAATTTCTTCTAGACGGTAACCATTGCACAGTACTTATGTGACTTGGGCATCAAAATTACCTTGAATTTATTCACCTTTCAGTTGCTAGTTACCTATAGGGATGTCTTATAATAAATACTGCTGATCGGTAGCTTTCCAAATTTCATATAGTGGGAAGTAATGGCTGTTTAAATTTTCTGACCTTTTTTTGTCGTCAAGTCTGTAACTTACTATCAATATCTGTGTATGTATATTGTATTTAATTTTGTCAATATGGCATGACCCTAAGACTCTTTCAATCACCAGTCAGAAGAGAAAAAGAAACTTTGATGACCTGCAGCCTGAAGGTTTGGGTTTTGTTTAAAACAAAACCAAACAAAACCAGCATTGACAAAACAACCAACCAACCAAACCCACAAAACAATCCAAAACAGCTATTCAATCAAGCCCTCTATGATATAGATAATTAGTTGGCTTATTGTTTGCTTATCAAAAGTATCCATGGTATTGTGGGACCTCCGTAGGCCGTGTTTAACAAATCTTCATTACTTTTTAGAGATGGAAATCTCTATCCAGAGAACTTTGTAACACGTTTATGTGACTTGTTAGTTTGGTTTTTATCTCACCTTTGTTATGAACAAAGTCTGAGAAAAAAACCCCAAAAAATGGACTGTAATGAGATGAAATATTGACCTATTTAATCAGTTTAAAAGGTGTTTAGAAGATTTTGATGTATTTGAATGGTATTTAATATGTATGCAAACATTTAAACACAAAAGTAGTAGATTTGTCTTTTGGTAAAGTAGCACTTAGTTATCAGCTGACATGTCTCTTATCAATGCATAATCCTTGGTTTGTTATTAGTCTGGTTCTCTTTTAAAATATCCCTCAAATATCCCTTTTGTTTATCCTTCCTTAATTAGTTGATTGCTAAATTAATGACTTTCCCCATTGACCCTGGCCCTTCTAACTTTTCTCATAGGTGAAGATTCATAAATCCATTATTTTGAATTGTCTGTATCATAATTAAGCTGTGTATGAAAATGTCATAATTCTGCATCACTCAACTTTTTTCTAGGGAATGAAATATCTATCAGACACTCCAGGAGCTCTCTGTCCTTTTTTAATTTAAGCAGAGGATGCCTTATTTCAAATCTGAAACTGGAGATTGTTAGTTAAAAGCTTCTCAGAAAAACTGATTCTTCTTAGGAAATTCCCATGCCAGTAACTTATTCTGTCTTTATCTTTCTTGAGATCTACCCCACCTGATGCAGCAGGAGAAAAATGCCCCTTCTCTTTTGTTAAATAAAGTAGTTTGTATCCATCCTCATATTTATCTTGCTCATTGAAGAATCCAGCTGGTAATACTCTTTCCTATTTTTAAACATAATTAACTTGTTCTAATTGAATTTAAAATTCGAAGTAGTCATTAATATTATCCTCTTTCTGCTTTGTCAGAAAAAGTAAAATTCTTGCAGGCTTCACTGGCTGCAGCTCTGGGCTGTAAGGTCTGGTTATAGCTGAGCTTCCTCTGCTTTCAGGCGGACTTTGTACTTACTGCTGCTTTGCAATCATTATTAATAGCACAGAAAAAATTCTGATTGACAAATGGTAGAGTCTTTAGTCATAAATTAAGTATTTTTGGGGCAGTGAAATGCCACTGAAATGTCAACTCGTAACAGAAATTACGGTAAAGGATGTTGAAAGTAAGATAGGTTGGAAGAGTATAGAGGACAGGTGGATAAAGAGGTGACTGTGTCTTTTCTCTCACTTTTCTTCCCATGGGATACCTGCAGCAGCCTCTTGCTTGAGGAGTAACAATTCAGCACTTAAAGAACAGCAAAAAAAAGGCAAGAAATGAATCCAGAAACAAAGAACAGTAACAACATTATGGGACCAGCAAATATGTATGTCTTTATATTAGTTTGTGACTGTCAATTATTGACTGCTCTCTGTTAGCACAGAAGAGTTGAATGTCTGGATAGTTATGGATGTTGAATTTCTGGATACCTCTCTAAGATACGCACCTATACAATCCTTCTGATGTGTGTTATAAACTACCTACTTCAGTAGTAGAAGGTCATACAAATGTGTACAGGAATATAGATCTAATAACATGGCAGAATCATTAATATCCTTTAAAAAATTTTAAATAGATATTTGAGGTTATCACCTAGCAAAAATTTTAGGAAACAGAAATTAAACATTAGTAGGTAATTACTTTTTATGCATAATAATTATGCTGTATTTCATACAGGAAACACAGGCTTAATTTGGAAAAGGCAAAATATTTTTAAAAGGAAGATCTCTCTCTTGAAATGCACACACACCTGTGCCCACACACACATATCTGTATTATGTACTACATGTTTTGATTTTTGCATTCAATCAAACCTAGAGAATCTGACTATCTAGTAAAGCTTTATAAAGGTGTTCATAATTGTGGCAAAACACTAGTTATGGCATTGCTTTTTTTTCCTCAGGTGGTACTTCGTGGTTTGTTTGGTACTTACTCAAATGAAATCAAAATCAAAGCAAAAATGAAAATATATGAAATTACCTAAAAGAAGAGTCTTGCCCATTCTTTTAGCTGGAGTCGTTGAGCTAGGGTGTTAACTCCTCAACAGGTATTGTTAGTATAACCTTTGAAAGTACCTAACCCTGAGTTGGAGCACATAGGAATATGTAATTACAGCCAGGGGATTGGGATGGAATTAAGTCAGGAGCTGAGCAGCCCTGCCAGCGCCATGTGCCACTGCATGGTTCACAAATGGTGCACAAATTAGGTTTCAGGCCCCTTACAAAGGCCTCGTGTTTAGCCTGCACCATGTAATATCATCAGGGAAATTGTTTCTTGCCTGTGTGCACTTAGGCTCCAGCAAAACACGTGATACAAAACATTTAATACATTTCGTGGTTACTGAAGAAAGGAAAAAAAAAGAAGAGGAGGCAGGTAAGTGAACTGTCAGTCAAACAGAGGCAGCAAGATCTGGCTGGTATTACTTTTGTTACTGATATTGTTACATCTGCCGTGTCGCTCCCATTCTTTGTGCTCACTCAAGGGTGAGGACACTTAAAATATGAAAATAGGAATCTGCACTGCCTATTAAAAGCTGCATATTTATGTGCCTGTTTGTGGTTGTCTGTTCTGTCCCTTGCTGCTCTTTCTTCCTTGCAAACATTTTTCTGCATATTCTAATAGCAAGTTTTGGTGAAAACATTGACAGAGTTTATTGTTGCCCTGCTTCTGAAAAGAAATCACTGTAGCTTGGAGCTAAGTAATTTTCATTGCATCCTGTTGAAGATGTTTAATTAACATAAATCAAAATAAACAGAAAAGCAAATATATAGTGTTTGATCTGCTTAGATATGTGCATGTGCTGTAAGTTTTTCAGCGTAATAGAAGACAATCTTACTAAAATAACTGAAATATTGAAAATGTAGATGCCGCTACTTGTGGTATGGGTATTTTTCCCTAAGAAGGATCACATGTATAGGAAAAATATATGATAAAGTATTTCTGTCATTTGCACAATACAGAACCAGCCATTTGCTCTTACTTTTGACAAGAATGTTTTTATTTCAATGAAAGTGGCACAATGCTTCATATTTAGTGCACTGGTGCTGCCAAATCTGTATTACCCTGAAAGGTGTGGGGCAGCTGCGGAGTGGAAACAATCTAGAAGTGGAAACATGGAGCTCCTGAGAGTAACTTAGTCCAGGAGAGCTTCCCCACTCCATCATCTGGATTGCTTCTGGTACCTTAATTAGCCTGAGTCCAGCAGATAAGCAAACTTGAGAGAAACGTGCTTTGGTTCTTTTCCTTGTGAATCTACTGGACACTGTCATTTTGGGCTATTTAATGTTTCGGTTACCACAGTTTTGTAATATTGCTGTATCATATTAAAACACGAGTGCTTTGTTCTTACCTCTTGTTCATTCCTGCTGTTCATTCCTACATGTCATTGTGTCTGTGGCAGGAGCTGATCTACAATCAGCAATATTGTGTAGAAACATGAAGATGTATTTATGCTAGCACAGTGTTTCCTTACAGATTTTTTTAGTTTTGCTTGTGTAATGAATGAATAAACACTTTTTTTGCTGTATTTTCTAGCTCTTCATGATGAAGATCTAGGCTGATTTACAGGTAAACACTGTTAGACAATTCCCTTGTGGGCTTACCTCTTTTATCAGTGATGTTAGAGATGATACTGTATATGAGGTTCGGGTGGTTGCTGTGTCTTTCCAAGTAATCCATGCCAGCATGGAGTTTGAGGATGGATCAGAGCATGCATCCCCATAGTTTTAATGGTTTCCATAGCTGGGAGTGGTTTGGTGTGGTTTGGGGTAACTCAGTGCCACTGGAGCATAGAAGAGCACTAGAGTGGTTCTTGGCCTGCTAAAGTGGAAGATCCTCCAGTGCAAAGAAGTTTAGTTAATCTGCATTAAAATAACCTTTGCAGCCCCATTTCAAAATTTACTCACTGTTTTCATCTGTGACTTTAGCCCAAAGCAAAACACTTCATCTACTCCCACTCGTGCCATCCACTGCACTGAACAATCTTGCTCATAAAAACGCAGGGCTTTTCTTCCATGATGCTCTTGAAGACGCTCAGTATTTCCCATGAAAGCAAAGTCTTGATGGAACCGCTTCCAGGCAGTGAAGAATCGTTCCATCTGGAAAGATCTCATTTCATGGCAGAGAAGCCCTTCTAAAAGTTACACCATCTATAAATTATTTTTATTTTAACCTCTCCAAAAGAAAAAACTAGCCCTTTTTAACTTTGTAGGCATAACACACGGGAAGCTATTTTACATTTCTATCTGGTTGTTTTGTTCGTGGTGGGTTTTGTTTGGTTGGTTTTTGGTTGGGTTTTCTGGTTTATTTATTTTGGGGGGTGGGGGGATGTCTGTTTGGTTGTGGGTTTTTTGTTGTTTTTTTTTTTTTTATCAAGAGCAAATGTTCAAAATCAGCTTGTTTGGAAGAGACATTGAAATTAGAAATGCAAAATATACAAAAGCAAATATTTGTAATACTACTTGTGCATGCACTGAAATAGTTTATTCAGGAAATGCCTCAGATTTGGTGGTTTTTATGAGCTGTATCTTCTGTTTTGCCTAACATTGAAATACCAATTTGGAATATCATTGAGTAGTTCTTTGTTCCTGGGGTCATGATAAATAAACTGAGTATACTGGTGAACAAATTTGTTAGTAGATTGCTATATACATTTGCTGTCTAAACACTTGGGCTACTTCATGCTTGTTGTTGGATGTTATAAATGGAAGTTGCAGTGCAATAGACAAATGTTAAAATGCGAATGGGACTCTATTGGAAATGAAAATGAGAGGACTAATGTGGTTGGGTTGTCAAAAACCATGCTCAGAGATTTTTCTCTTTTCAGTTAAGATTTATAATAAAGTTGAGAGAACAGTGAAAAGGCACTCAGAAAGCAGAAAACATTTCATCAGGATGCCTACATTAATCCTATTGTAACTCCCTACTGTGAGGAATTGTGGAGGAAGATCAGTGTATGGCAAAAGAAGACGAATTCTAGCATGGTGTTTAGATAGTGGCTTATGCCAATTTAAACATAGTAGATGTTTTTTTTAAACTGATTTCTAGCTTGGCTTTTTTAGTTCTCCTGACATGATTTTGCATGTAAACATTGATTGTGAGATCCTCTGAGAAGCACTGTCTGACATTTGCAGGGCCTTTCTCAGTTGCTTTAGCTATGGCTGGGGTTGCATGCCTGTTGTTTGAGTCATGAGTCAGTTCTGCTGCGCAGTGAAAATGACATGGCAGAGTTGGGATGTCTTTTAAGTTGCTGTTTTTAAAAACCACTAATGGGTTGTATCTTTTGAAACTGGTCTGAAAGTATGATGCTTTTGACATAGGAAAGTGTATGTGTGTGTTTAACTCTGTTTTTGGTGGCAGGGAGGTGTAAAAGTCAGTTTTTCTGTTGCCATTCAGTTTTGCTTTGCTGGCTGAGTGCATGTTAAAACTACAACTGTCATAACTGGCAGTTTTGAGAAGAAACAGTGAGTATCTGCAAAAGGTGCTAAAACAGTAGTTGGGTTTAGAGTGTATTTTCCACCTAAACTACAGGTTGAACTTAGAAGTGCACTCACTTGATTTAAGGCTGTTTTATTCAGTTCTGTGCTGAAAGTCTAACAGCTTCTTCTTTTTCTGTCTGTCTCTTTACATCTGAACAGATTTATTTTTTTAGATGATGAGACAATTATATAAATACAATTTCAGTACATTTTTGTGAAATGCAAGAAGGCATATCCCCTCCTGCTGCATACACTTACATGTATTTCCAACACAATCTGAGGACTAGAGCCTTACCAGCTATTGTTTCTGACTGTTGGTTTAATTGACAATTTAATGGCAAACACAAATGACTTCTGTTCAGTCTCATGAAAATCCTGGAAGTTCAGCTTACCATGTAGGAAACATTGTCTTTAATCAGAAAGTCAGATGCACTTTAAAAAATCCCAAAGAATGTATTTTATTTTTCAATGCAATGAACTTCTGTCCAAGCCAGTGTGTTCCAATGAATACCTATAGAGTTTCTATTTTTAAGGTATTAAGATTAATTTACCTAAACAAGTAGGATTGTAGGTTGCATGGACTGTAATATTACATAACCAATTGCTCTTTATCAGCTAGCTCTGTGTGAAAGACTTTTTGGATGGAGTACAATGTAAATATTAGCTTAGAAAAGATGAAATAAAGTGATATGAAGAGAATAATAAAAAACATAGCATACAAGAATCAGAACAAGATAATTATACTGTCATTTTTAGTAATTTAGTGTCAACAATAAGTTATTATTTAATGTTCTTCAGAAATTGGATTGTGCATCATGAAAGAAATATATAGCCACGAAAACAGAGAATGAGTGGAAGAAAACTGAGGAAAGTCTATATACATAGGCATCCTCTATTCAGAATTTAATCATGTTGAATTTGCTTTCTGGCATATAGTCACATAAGCTACCTTAATGTTCTACCTTACTGAAAAGGAAAGAATAGTTCCAGTCAAAAGAAAGTATCTCTGAAATTTTTACTTAAAAAAATTTGTCTTCTTCTGAGCCAGAATAAAACCACATAAGTCTTTGTGTAACCATTAGCAAAAAATTGAGATGGTGTTCCTACAATCATTCTCAATTTCTTTTGGTTTCTTATGGTGTTTTAATACATTGTGCTTTAATTTAATTAGTGTTTTAATACATTGAAGTTTAGGTTTCCTGCTTTGCTGGTAAAAGAGATGTCACACATTTTTTAAAAGAGATGTCACACTTTTTTTAAAACACAATGGTATAAAATTTCTGTGTCCATGTCAGAAACTTCCCTTTAGCAGGAAATGGACATATTCAAAAGAGTTACCATGAAATATAAGAGCAGTATTTCATTTTTTATTTGCATTCTTCCTATATGCAAATTGTACAATTTAGATGAAAATCACACATGACAAAATCACCATAGAAAGTAGCCTTCAAGAATTTTGGAGAATCCTTTAGTGTAGGCCTGACTTAAAAAGAGTTTTAGTTTCTTACCAAAAAAATTGCCCAAAAACCAAAGAACTGGTAAACCTGCAAAAGAAACAGGATAAAATGGTCTTGCTGAATTGTGTTTAGTCCCACACAAATATGTATTTATAATTATTCTCCGGGGATTCATATACAAGGAGTGAACTGCAACAATGTTTTAATTCACTGGTGGATGCAGTAGTTAAAAAATTAATTATTTTAAATATAGTATGTCACACAAATCAAAGTCAAACATCATCTTTCATGTTTCACCTCTGAAAAAGAAGCAAACTGAAATATTTTTTAAAAAGGTTCTTAATAAAATATTCAAAACTTTGTTTAAATGTTTTAAAAGTATTTTTTACTGAAATAATGAATATTGATAATTAAAAATGTGTGGGCTTTTAGTTTCATTAAGAATTTTTTTAAAATAAATGAACTTCTCTTCCCTCAAAAGAATATTTTTAGGAGCAGAAATTGATAAATTTTGAACAGGTACATTTTGAAATCTCATTTTTCACAGTAAAAAATTGTAGGTGATATAGTGCAGCAAATATTCTCAACTGTGATACTGTTTAACACAGAGCCATGCTTTCTGCTAAATGAAGTTTGGGACTGGCATGCAGAGAAGAGGGAGGGCTATGACCAGTAATGTCATCTGTTTACACAGTACACTATCGTCTTCTTATTTTAAAGGCTGATGGATTTTCAGTATTCTCATACACAAGGTATTTTAAAATATGTATTTTGCTCATTTTAACATATTCCAAACTGCACATTCAATTAAATTGATGGAAATGATGTCACAGTTGCTGTGCTCCCTGAAATAAAACTAAAAAATTATTGAGTTCGAGTTGTTCACATTTAGGGGGTGCATGTATAAACAGAAGAATTCTATCTGCTGTCTGAATGTTTATATATCTTTTGTTCATGTGCAGGCCACAGTGAATACTAAGCTTGAAACCAGTAATTTGTTTGTTTCAAATACATTTTTCATGGTTCTGTAGAGGTAAGAATTTTAAAAAAGAAGGAATAGATTTCTGCTAGCTATATGTACCTCCAAGTTCATGAATTCCATTAAACCCACATGCATATAAATGCACATATTTAAAAGAATCTTCAGTTTTGTATATATATTTCTTTTTGTTTTATACTGCATATGAGGAGATTAAAAATAAATGAGGTAATACAATAATATTTTCATGTATCCAAGCAAAGCTAGTTTCTAGTTACTTAAAAAGTGATGAAGGTCTAAGTCATTAAATTCTGAATATGTGACAATCAGTGATTTATATAGGTAGGTATTCAGAGATATTTAAGCATTTAACATTTGATAAAATGCCTTTACTTGACTGGCATTTGTAATGACTTATTCCCTGTTTATTTGCTGTGTGAATGTGTAATGCAATATAATAATGGGATAATTTCAGGTAAGGATGAAATAATAAGCTTGAGTAATGAAGTCATAACAGTATAGACTTGAATGTGTGCTTTTAGAACTAGAGGAAATGTTTTTCTGTTCCCAGATGCTGAGTTGTTAATGTTCTTATTATTGTCTTAGTATTTTAGCAGCTTGTTTAGCCAAGGCAGAGGGCTGTCCCCGGGAAGATCATTCTGCTTCCTCCTGCTGCAAAGATGGCAGAGACTCTACAGGTGTGTGCACGCTCTGGTGCCCCACAGAGCAGGTGAGAGATGAGCTCACACACCAGAAATCTGGATTATGCTCCTTGGAAGGGCTCCGTGGTGTCAGCACCAGTGACCTGAGGTTGTGGTGCCTGGTGGCAGGAGCTTTACAGGCCAGCATTTTTCCAACCAGGCACTTGGCCATTATGGATTGTAAATTTTTTTTTTTTTTTTTGAAAACAGCTCCTCTCAAAAAATAGTTGCTAGGTCTCTTGTGTGGGAATCCAGCTCCATGTTACACTTTCTTGTATTGTTGTGAGTGGGCTGTTATCAGATAATAAAAATGAAATGTAAGTGGTCTGTCAGTTCACCACATGTAGGGAAAAATATAGTGATTGCAATAATCCAACCCCTCTTTCCACTTTCTATTACTCTAGTTTATAGACACAGTGAATTATTCAGTGAGACTTAACCTCCCTCTACTGCACGTTTGAAACTTGCCAGTTGTATCTTAGAAAATCAGAAGTCAATTTTTCACACTTAAATTGATTGAAACACACTGTCAACTGTGCATCTTTCTTTTTTTTCCTTTTTTTTTTTAAATACTTCTTCATGGATAAATAACTTGCAGAGTAAAAAGCAGTTCTCAGTAACATTGAACTCCAGCTTGCCAATTCCTTTTGGTGTCCCTGGGGAATGTTCTAATGTCTTTCAGACTAAGTTTTTGTAATAAAGCCTTTTGTCAGCCAACATGGTTGATGACAGACTGCACACATCTTATTGGCAAGAACCCTTTATTTGCTGACTCTTCCAATTATATGAATTTTATGTTGGGGTTTAACACAGAGCTCATACTGAAATACAATGTATGTCATACTGTGGTACACGAAAGCTCTAGTCAGGGACCAGGACCATGTGCTAATGAGAACTACATGTATACAAACCCAAATAGCCTGCAGTGCTTTGAAGCTTATGACTAGTTACTTTCTAGTGGTATGAGAGAGGAAATAATGGCAGTGGTTTGGTTTTCCAGCTCCCACCTCTGTTGACATAGCAAGTGTTAGAGCATTGTAGCTTTTTCATGTAGGGAATTCTCAGCCCAAGCTGATGAGGTTTCAGTTTGGGATGTCAAAGTCCAGTAGTGATGAGCCCCTGGCAGGGAGGAACCCATGTCATGTTAGGATGATATTGTCTGTCTTTCTGTCAGCTGTTTGTTTTAATCCTTACCATAGTCACGCTTTCAGTTCTGGGCTGTTTCACATCTGTCTCGGTTTTGAAAGACAGGTGTCTGCTAAGGAAGGCAGAAGCCCCCCTTGAAGTGGCAGATATAACCGCTTTCCCTCTAAGTTATTATATTTTGAAATCAAGGGCCTTTAGGCAAAGATGTGGGAAATAGGAATAACAGTTCTTTACTATATATATATATATATATATGTATGTATGTATATAAAACAACTCTGGCAGTAACAGCAATCACAAACCCAGTGCCAGCCTTCTCGGCTGTCGGGCCCTTTCCCCTCGGGTGCAGTTCCGCTCGCAGCCGGCAGGGGCGCTGGCGGCTCCCGGTGGGCAGGGCAGGTGCGATGGTTCCCCCGCGGCTGCAGGGGGCGCTCCGGAGCGAGCTCGGGGAGCACGCGGCACCGGTGCCCCGGGATCCCGGGGAGGGATGGAACAAAGGCTTCACAAACCGCTGGGCAGCTGATCCCGGACTCTCAGGAACGGCAGGCTGGAACGGCAGGTTGGAATGGCAGGCTGGATCGGCAGGGACGAGCACAAACCCCCGGTGGCAGACGAGATGTATCCAGATGGGAAAACCCCACGGAGGCCCAGGCAGACAGGGCGAGCAGGGCTACAATGCAGCGAAAGCTCGAAGCAGCAGCGGGGCAGGGCAGCCACAGCCCGGCCTCCAGCAGGGCAGGGAAAGCGGCTTTTGGGGTCCCGGCGTTGTTTCCAGCAGGAAAAAAGAACGGCCAAAAAGAAAGAAGCAGCAGCTCCTTTCTCTGCAGCTTCTCTCTCCGGATGCTGAGAGCGAACTGACCCCACACCCAGGTGTAGACAAAGGAGTAGCCAGGCCCGCCCCACTCCCCTTTTTGTCTTTCTTAAGTACAGCTATTTGTCCCCTAGCAACATGCCTATGGGAGAAAATTCCTTCAGCTGTTTGTTTTAGTCCTTACCATAGTCACGCTTTCAGTTCTGGGCTGTTTCACATCTCACCATGTTTTTCTCTCTCCCTGAAACATTCTTTTGCATGAAGATCATGTCATTGCCCACCCTCCACATGCAATTTTAAATTCCAACTACAAAAACCCATACATTGTTTAAATTTACAGAATGATAGAATATCCTGAGTTGGAAGAAGCCCACAGGGATCATTGAGTCCAACTCCTGGCCCTCACAGAATACCCCAAGAATCCCACCATGTGCCTGAGAGTGTTTTCCAAACTCTTCTTGGACTCTGTCAGGTTTGGTGCTGTGGTCACTTCCCTGGGGTGCCTGTTCCAGTGCCCAACCACCCTCTGGATGAAGAATCTTTTCCTGATATCCAATCTACACCTTCCCTGAAACAACTTCAGGCCATTCCCACTAGTCCTGTCAGTGGTCACCAAAGAGCAGAGATCAGTGCTTGCCCCTCCTCTTCCCCTCTTGAAGAAGCTGCAGGTAGTGATGAGGTCTAGCCTCAATCTAATCTTCTCCAGGCTGAACAAAGTCACTTCAGCCACTTCATCTAGTTGGGAATTTTTTTCTCTAGGTTTTTTTCTTTCACTATCAAATTATGTGCGAGTCCACGTATGTCTAATATCCAGTTCAAAAGCAAAGTAAGAGTGGCAACTATTTGGTTTCCCTTTGTTCAAGCCAAAGTTCAATGCGAAACCTGTTGCTTAATTTTCTACTAAGGTTCACAGCACATAGAATGTAAACCCATAATTATTTTATCTCTACCTTCCCCCATAATACCTCTCTCCAAAATGAACTAATTTTGTGAAAGGTTTTAAAATGTTTTTGTGACTGTTATATGTTGCTATTACTTGTTGCATAAATGGCTATACTACTTTGGCCTATAACTACTTGCCAAGAACTGTTTGTCTTCTGATGGCAAATGTTTTACATCCGTTTTGTTTTCTGATACTGATCATAATCCTCTATTTCTGTAGTTACTGGGACCAGCAGGTAACTTGATGTTAAGATTCCTACTGATAATTTGGCATCTGTTTTCTCCTCTCTTTCTCCCTGCCCCCATCTCCTTTTGCATCCTTTAAAGGAATGTGTTTTATTGACTGTTTTGGCAGACCTCAGTATCTTTGTGGTTGTGTTGTTTATTTATGCAGCCTAACCTGCATAAATAACTATTTCTCTGTTGGACCTTCATGGTGCTGGTCCTTTCTTTAAATCCATGCTTATCTTAAAATCTGGCCTGGCCAGGGTCTGATGTTGATAGTTTTGCTACTTGCAATTTCTCCTATGCTTCTAATACCTGTTCATCATTTCCAGAAGTTCTTGGGTCACCTGTTTTACAGTTCCTAATTCTAGTCTGAGATTCAACATGGACCGGGCTCAAATCCACTAAACTTTGGGACACAGCTTGTGCCTACATTTTGTGCTAAATTGAATAATTTTAGCTCCCTCTGTAGTTGGTTGAAAAATGATTTACGAGTCTCTAGGCCAACTTTGTGTTTTCCTAATATGCTTTCCTAAACCTGTCTTCATTGGCTACCACACAACTTTGAACACTCAGACAATTTGGCTTTGGTGTCCTAAATATAGGTATCAAGCTGGGCACAATGGATTCCACCTTTACTTTATGCTCTCACATTTTTCTATAACTATCTGTCACCTCTGGTAGCTACTGGAATCCCCTCCTCCCAAAATTTATGTCTGTCCAAATATTGTCTTTCCAGTGATTTAATCATTGTTAAATATTTTTGTCCTTTTTGGTGGTGGTGGTTTTTTGGGTTTGTTTTGGTTTGTTTTTGTTGTTGTTGTTGTTGGTTTGGTTTGGTTTTCTTGTTCCTTACTTTAGTTTCTGTTCAGTCTTCTTGAAATTACTTTGTTCCATTACTTGTTTGTTGAAGGCTTCTGGTAATTTCTCACAGTGTTTTGGATTGCTTTCTTAAATATTATTAATCTGCTCTGCAGTAAAACCTCTGTTACCACAAAATAAAGTCTTGAAGTGTTTTCCGGTCATAAACACATGGGTCTTCTAGCCCATCAAAATTAAATTTGGCCTTGTTTGGGGTAGAGAAAAGAAAAAAGCATCAAAGTTTTCTTTAGATACTAATTAACTTTTTTTGCATAGGTAATTTCAGCCACTGCTGCTGTTATTTCAGATTTCAGCAGTTAACTATATATAAATTTTAGCACTAGTGATGATCATGACATTTTTACTCTTTTTTTTTTTTTTTTATTTCTTTGTGTGATAACTGAATCAGGCACCACTATTTCAGAAGGAGTCTCCCACAGATCTCGCTCCATTTGCAGTAATCTTTTTAGACTGTACAGATAGTGCTGTCCATGCAGAAAGAGGGAAAAAGAGAAGGGATTTTTTTCCCCCTCTATTTTCTGGCCTAAATAAAAAGCTGTCTCAAACACAATAGAAGGGAGGAAAAAAAATCCCGTAACTCTCCTGGGCTTATATTTAATTTATTTTGGATGAACTTTATACAAGTTTTTATGCTGCTGAATTGCACATTTTAAAATATCATCGTTTGTACATTTACAGCTGAATATATTACTACTTGCTGGAAAAGAGCCCAGATGATTGAAGTGAGCAAATTAAGTTGTAATTTGCTATTACCTATACTCTCATTTCTATCTCAGTTAAAAGCATATTACAGTTCCATGTTAAAGTTCTAAATTTTAGATCAAATCATGGGAATGCATTAATTATACCCACATACGTAGTTGAAAAATACACCAGAACTGTTGTTTTAAGCATTGAAAGCCTATCTTTGTTAAAGTTTACATATGCTAGAAACTGCAACAAAGTTAAATTCTGCAGACACACTTCTGACAGAAAATTGCTCAAATGTTCTCCATCCGGTCCACTTCAGAAAAAAGTAATTTCAAACACATAAGTAGATGCGGTTACTTTTGAATGCCCAGATGTTGGTGAAACAGGGAGTTTATAGGGGGGAAAAAAAAGAAAAAAAAGAGAAAGAGATTACATCAAAATAAACATTTAAAAATCATAAACAGGAAGTTATTCAATTTTCCAAATTCATTTTATTTATTCATTTAATTAGATTCTGGAAATTTTCCCATTGAGAGCAGATAAAATCTCACAGTTTCCCTCCTAGACACAGCATTTATGTGTCTCTGCTATTAATTTCACTGAAGCCATTTTGCATATGCAATATATCTGACCAAGTGTTTTCCCAGGCACAGCTCCTTTCTGATGCAGTCCATTTGAAGCACTATGCTATCAAACCTTCATATTTATTTAAAAAAGTCCTTAGGAAAAAAAGCAATTCATGACATAGCTATTATTTTATGATACTTCCTGTACTGTCTGAAGTGATAATGTGATTCAATTTCAAAGCATTTTATACATGAGCTGGATATTGCACAAAATGTAATTTCTTTTTGATTCGTGAGCACAAAAGTATGCATTTTTCTTATAGCCTTTCACACTGTTCTTTAGAGATGTGATAATTTTACTAAATTTTAGTTAACAATGCTTGGTCGGATATGGCCCTTCCATTTCCAAAATAACTTGGGAACATGCACAGTTACGGATAGGCAATCTGCAAAGTGAATGGTGCTGCGTTTTGTCAGTGACAAACCCCAGGGGACATATCACCCGTGTTCTTCCAGGAGTACATTAACACAAGTCAAACTTGCCAAGGATTATTACCACTGAATATATTCCTGCTTACTGGGAGAGAGTCCAAGGTGCTGAAAACCATAATAAGCATATTATTTGTTAATAGCTGATGTTTTTAAATTAAAGAAATAAGAGGGGCCATTATGGAAGTTCCATTTCGAAGTCACCAATTTAAAGTTGGAACATGAGCATTTATGTCTGTATTTTGTCCATATACAAATGGCTGTGAATATACAGGAATGGGCACAAAGAAGGATTGGAATGTGATACCCAGGAGGTAGTGGAGTCACCATCCCTGGAGAAGCTCAAGGAATGACTGGACATGGCACTCAGTGCCATGCTCTGGTTGATAAGGTTGGACTTGATGATCTTGGAGGTCTTTTCCAACCTAAATTATGCCATGATTCTGTGTTATGAGAAAGTTGCACCTCTAAGCATTTACCTTCTAAGCCCTTTCTGATGAAGACACTGTAAGAGAAAGAAATTCACTAAAGCCCAAGTTATTTGACGTCTTACAGTGGGGACTTAAAACAGGCTCTTATAAAAGTAAATCCATGGTGCCACATTTAGCTTCATATCCTGCCCATAATTTTGCAAAAACAATAATTATGAAATATTGTTGTGATTTCTGAGGAACTCTTGTACAAGATGTAACAATTCATAATAGATGCTTGAATTACTAAATTATTATGTAATCAAGAGTCAATAACATAGTGAAATGGATGACAAATTACGGTTTAATTACTGGGAACACTTCTCTTTGAACTCCAAGAGTTTTGGATTGAAGACTATATGAAATTGTATTCAAAATAACAGAAATATACATTGTATTTACAACTTCTGTTGCCCTAATTGCTACATATATTTTTATTATATATATCTATTATATTATAAATGTATATAAAATTATGTAAAGTATTGAAAATTGATAAAACGTATATTTATTTGGTTTAACAAGGGTTAAATTGATGCATGATTTTAGGAGAAACTGATTTTGTTTTTCTCTTAAAATACCTAAACTGCAGTATTAATGGCTAAACAGGGCATGGCTTCAGACACCAGATGATTCAAAAGAGCTGAAAGCATCAGTAAGTGTAGCTCTCACTGGTGGGTCTCACAGAGAGTAAAATGTTCTTATTGCATCTTCACTGTACACATCTTGTAATACTGTCCCTTGCCGGCTCTGTGGGGTCCCGCGTGCACCCACAGAGGCACAGGTGGGTTCAGTATTACAGTCAGTAGCAAAGAGTCGAGAAGGGCATTTGCATGTGTTCCGGCAGGAGCATTTGTTCCTTCTACATTGTCGAAGGTTGCAGAGGCAAATACAAACATGATCCCGAAGCTCACAGTTTTATCCGGGGTTGGGGGGGGAGGGGGGGGGAAGGCAGGACTAGGAAATGGGGACCAATGGAGAAGCTCTGGGGGACTGATGAGGGATAGAGGCTGACAGCCAACAGGGGAATCCAAACTGGGATAGATTAACATAACAGAACAAGCGTCCCGGGAGAAGCCCCTTTGGCCACCCCAACACAAAGCGGCTCCTGTGGTACTGGGGACTCGTTTTACTGAGAACTCTCTGTCCCTTGTAATGTATGTTCACTGGCCACCACTCCTCCTTTCTGTATCAAACAAAAAAGGCCTCCCCCAGGGATCCCAAAACCCAACGTCCCAAACAACCAAACATACACAAAACAACAACAATGATCAGAAGCACCCACAACCCAATATCCCAATAAGTCCTAAAATGTTTCAGAGGATTTTCTCTCTGGATGCTGGAATGGATGCTCTCACGGGCAGAGCTGAGGTTGAAGCAGCACAGTTCTCTTTGGGCTGCAGCACAGTCCAAGCATTCACTGCTGGTGGTACCAGGAGCATCCAGAGGACAGCAGGGTGATACGTGTTGGGCGCTGGGCATCTTGGTGGTGAATGTAGGCACAGGCTCTGGCAGTTGCTTCTGTTGGGGTTTCAAACGAAGTTAAAATTTTGCAATTTCAAAAAAGGGGGGGGGCCTTCCCCCCTCTTTTACTTAAAGGTCTGGGGAAAGGGGAATAGTATATCAGTAACAGGGGTATGGGAACCCATGGCTAGGGAATGGATAACAAGTAGTAAATAAAGAGAGGAGTGCAAGTTAACAGAAAACATCTCAATAGGAGTATTGGGGAGTGTGGCTGTGGGAAAGGCAACGCAGAGGGGTGGAGGTAGGGAATATTAACTGCTGGGAAAGCAGCAGAAGGGCTAAGATCTGGGGAGACACCACAGGTGTCTTGAGTTATCCATTCAAAGTCTTGTTTGCAGTTCTGGTTATAGGACAGTGAGTCTGTTTCTGTGGTGGACATCAGTGCTGTTTTGCATCATCTCCATTTCCAAGCAGCGGCTGTCTGGTCTTTTGACTGCACCCTGTTCATCTCGGTTGGTGGTGTGCCCACAGGAACGGTGTTTGCTGGGCTGGTGCAGGGCTTGTTTTCCTCTGGCAGTTTCCACGTATCATCTGTGGCATTTGGCTTCTTCACTCCAATCTTCTGATCTTTACACTCAGCATCAGAATGTGAGAAGTCACTGTTGTGTTTCTTTGGCTGCAGTTCCACGTGCTGTAGCTGCACTTGAGAGCTGGTCAGGTCCACTGCTTCTTCTACAATGTTCTCGCAGCTCTTTGGGAACAGTCTGAGTCCTACAGCCTGGCTCCTGCTACACCCCCCCCCCCCCCCTTGTTCTGCTTCTCATGCAGCATGGGGGTGGAATTTGCTGGCAGGGCTGGGGCTGAGGTGAAAGGCACCATGTGGGCGGAGTTCTCGCAGCGTAGGGGCAGAGCTGCTGCGGCTTGATAGCCTTAGGACATTCACAGAGTAGTGGCAGGGGGGGAGGGGCGCAGCTTAGCAGCGCCGAGACGGTAAAAGAGCGGCCGGGGAAAGCTGGGGGAGATTCTGGGTTTAAACTGGATCGTAACAGTGTTCTCGCAGGAGCTGCCTCCAGCCCGCTGCCACAGAGAGGGGAATGACAACAAACTGTCCCTTCAACTCCTGCACCACATGGGCGGCCAGGGTGAGCTGCCGCAAGCGGCCGCGCGGGGCTCGGTCCCGCGCTAGGGGCATGCCCCCACCTCAGCAGGGGGAGGCAGCCAGGCATGAACCGGCAGGGGGTCGCAGGCGGGCCTGGGCTTTGTGGCAGCGGCGACAGGGGAGAAAAGTGGCTGGGCCTGCAACCTGTCTAAGCTGCCACAGCTGCCGCAGCTTCTTCAGTCTGTGTTCGAAAGGCACTAGATCCCCTCTGTCTCGCGTATCGTCAGGCTGTCTCAAGCCTTCTAGGGAGTCCCCAAATGCCGCTTTTTCGGCTCGGGGCTTCTCAAGCCGCAGTAGGAACCCACCGGGATTGTGGCGCCAGGGCGGCCCTGGGGGCTTTGCGGGGTGGTCATTGCCATTTTGCTCGCGGCTTCTGCTGGGGCTATTAGGGCTCGAAGTCGGCTCGGCTGGGGCACAGAGCCAACACCCAGGGGCAAGCCGAGCCTGGCAGGAGCGGCTGGTCCGGCACAGGGCTTGGAGCAGGCAGGCGCAAACGCTTCGCAACCTCCCCTCACAAAGCAGGTACGGGTGCTGCGTTTGTGCAGCAGCTCTTGCAGCATCTTGCACTCTGGCGCACATAGCTGCAGCCTCACTATGGCTGGGCAGCGAAGGGAAGGAGACATGGGCAGCGCATGTGGAGGTGCCACTGTCCCCGAGCATCCCGGAGTCTCTCCGGCTGCTACCACTCTCACTCTCGGTCTTGGCCACGCGGGAACATGAGGTGGGTTGGTTTTCACGGCCAGGACCACCAATGGAGGGCACAGGGACACACGAGGGAGAGGCAGGATCTGCGGCTACGAAGGGAGTCCCGGCAGAGGGGGAAGGGCCCAACGCAACACGTATCATCAACATGTGAGAGGGGCCAGGGACGGAAGAGGGACCGCGCGCCTCCATGTGGTGTTTGCCATTTTGTTTGAGGGGAGTGGAGGCGGCAGAATTAAAAATAAAGGTAGCAGCTGGGATTGCGGGACCGATTCTGCTGCCACTGTGATCTTGGAGCAAATTTAAAGTAGAGAAAACCAGGGAAGTGGGTACAGGGAAGAGGTTTGGGGTAGAACGTGGGGTGGCCTGGCCAGCACCACCCTGGGCATGGAACAGAGGAGATATGGAGAGGGCAGGCAGACAGTAGCAGACCTGTGCACTCTGGCAGAATCAATCTCCTGGTTTCCCTTGAAGCAGGGCAGAGGGATCAGGGATGCAGGGAGAGGAAAGCGGTAAAGGGTTTTTTAAACTGGGGTTAACATTTCCCAACCGTTTCACAAGACTATGAGCAGCTTTTGCTCGCTTGTAAAGCAAATAACCTTTTCCCAACATAAACAACCATCGCACAAAGCGTTTTAAGTACTCAATGAACCACTGCTTAAACAACCACTGAACAAAATGTTTTAAACCTTCTCTGGTATAACGAAAATTCTCACAAACAAGGACTCTTAGAACTGGGAAAAAGGCTTCCCGCAGGAGATGAGAAAACTCTGCCCGTATCTCCCTTTCTTCCCAACCCTCAAGTTAAAAGGCAATTAACAAAAAAGGACACAAAAGTGACCCATATTACCTTAGAGGGTCAAATAAAAGTCTTGAGCTTGGTCCACCAACTTTAGACCAGTCTTCTCTTTCCCCAGAAGGTTGTTGGTCTCCCCCGCCAAGCCCCTGATAGAACTCAGAAGTTTCTTTGGGGCTATGGCTGCTCAAAATGCGACTTAAATCCAGGAAGTACTGGAGACACTCTCAGGGATGGTCCGATGCCATCCACATTGAGGCGCCGTTTAACACTGTCCCTGCCCGGCTCCGTCGGGTCCCACACGCACCCACAAATGCACGGGTGGGTTCAGTATTACAGTCAGTAGCAAAGAGTTGAGAAGGGCATTTGGGTGCGTTCTGGCAGGAGCATTTATTGCTTCTACATTGTCGAAGGTTGCAGAGGCAAATACAAACATGATCCTGAAGCTCAGTTTTATCGGGGGGGGGGGGGGGGGGGGAAGCCAGGACTAGGGAATGGGGAGCAATGGAGAAGCTCTGGGGGAGTGATGAGGGATAGAGGCTAACAGCCAACAGGGGAATCCAAACTGGGACAGATTAACATAATAGAACAAGCATCCCGGGAGAAGCCCCTTTGGCTGCCCCAACACAAAGTGGCTCCTGTGGTACTGGGGACTCGTCTTACTGAGAACTCTCTGTCCCTTCACCGGCCACCACAATCTTACTCTCACAAATGAATCTTCAAGCACTTAAGTGTTCAGATACTCTTAGGCATTCAGAGATGACACAAAATATCTTGGCATACTCTCAATTCTCCACCATCTCTTTCCAGCTGAAGCTGTTGTCACTTTGGCTTCCTTTCCTCTTCTTTGGCTCTGGGAATGGAGCAGCTCCTGGGCAGCTGGCAGGGGCTGTGCTGAGTGTGAATCGAGGGCAACCAGGTTCCTGGCAGCCTTTTTTTCTCTTGCTGTGAATGTTTTTGCTCTGTCCAGCTGCCAATTTTCTGAAACACTCGGAAATGTAACAACATTTTAAATTATGTTTGGTGGAGAGAAAACCATCAGTGAATGAATAAACCAGGATATGCAATTGATGAGTAGAAACCCACAACATTTTGGTTCAGAGGTATTCCTGGGTAGGAAATTCAAACAGAGGCTACAAGGAGGGGTCTCTTCACTCTTGAATAAAGAGGAAAACTTACACAAAACAAGAGTAGAAACCTGTGGTTATGGAGGTGTAGTAGTTGGAGATCACTTACAAAAGAATTATCCTCCAAAAGCAGCCAGGGCTGTGCAACACAGACTGCACTAATGGGAAAATTTCCATTCACAGTTTGCTGAATGAAGAAATGGAGATCTTATTTTTTGTCTCTTTTTTTGTCTCTGTAGTACATATTTGATTGTGTATGTGTACACAGGTTGCTTTGTAAATGGTCGTAAAGGTACTTCAGTGAGTAAAGGGATATGAACTACCCTCCAAAACAAGACTGAACTGCATCTACTTTCACAGGATTTGTCAAAAGTGACTTCAGAGAGCCTCAGCTTGATAGAGCTTTACTCAGTATTCTGGAATAAATTGTCTTTTGCTAATTCCCCAGTCAGGTGACTTCATCATCACCAAAATGAAAATGGTGTTCCTTTTTAACAGGACACAATTTAAACTGAATCTTAAAACAGAGCAGGTGCTTATTATTCCTACTTATTGATCAAAAGAGCTGTTGCATTAGTTCACTTACAGACTTTTGAACAAAAGCAAACAAAAAATGCCAGCTTTGCTTTATCAACTGAGGTTTTTCTGCATACATGAAAACTGAGAAACCCCAGTTGTCCTCCTTAAATTGCCAAATCTGCACATGCTTTATATTTTGCTAAAATTTCTGTGTTGATAGTGCCTCTTGAGAATACCCTTAATAGTATTTCCACGTGAAACTTTTTATTTCTGTTGCCAAAAAAACTGTGAAAGGGGTGGAATCAACTACTTCTGAATAAATTAGACCATATAGTTAAACAAGCAGTCCATCACCAGGTTGGTAGCTACCTCCTTTCATCAACTTCTATATGGATGCATTGTGTTGTCATGTGTCTTTCCTGGAAGATGGAAGCAGTGCTGTTAGAGGTATGACCACTCTTCCAGCAGTAAGGAGCTGAGGTTGAAAATGGAAATAAATACTGTATCTAGAAAGGAAGGTCACACTGGGTTTTCCTCAAACCAGAATTTCTGATTCCTGCCTTTGTGTGGCAAAAAGAAGTAGTTTTGTGGAGGATTGATCTGTTTAGGAGATAGCTGTCTGGAGTCATGAGTGTTTTTTAAACAAAAGCAGAATATCACTTTCTGAATGCAAAGGGTGTATTACTAATCCAGCAATCCTGCGAGAAACTCTGAGCTACTACTAAGTTTTACAGAAGCCTCCCCTTTAGCGACATTTTGAAACATCACATATTAGAAGACCTTTTGTTTAACCAGTTGATGGGATAAAAATTGTATTGAACCAAAGTGATGAAGAAAACACTTCAAGAAAATTATTTCTTGAGGGGAAATAATTGAAACTGTTTTGCGGGGAAAAGTACACACTGTGTACAAATATTTGACTGGTGCGGTAGACATATCTCTTGTACTTTTCAGAGTGAATTGCCTTTAGCAGTATTTGCTGCAGGGTAAGCTGGCAGTTACTCAAACAAAAAGAACTGTGAATCATTGTGGTAAGAGGGGAGATAGTGATGCCACTTCTGATATTTTTTCATAGATCTTTATTTGCAGGGTGTGGTAGTGTAAGGGACATACTGCTAATTTATTATGCTCTTACAGTCTGCAAAATATTTTCCGTGAGTAATAAAACATGTGTTACCAAAAGTAAAAGGTTTAGCAGGAGCATAAGGTTTGTAGTTGTTACAAACCTGTTTAAACACAGAAGAGCAAAGAAAACTAAGTCTCTGTGAATAAAACAGGTCTAATCCAGAAAGGTTCGAGATATACCCCAAAACTTGATTCAAACCAAATGAGGTTAGATGTTGATGCCAATAAAAAGTGATATATTTTATTCAATAGTAAAAGAGGCAAAGAGAAAGAAAGAATGAAAGAAAAAAGAGAAAAAGAAAAAAGAAAAAAAAAGAAAAAGAAGAAAGAAAAGTGTGGGGGGGGGAACATGGGGAGAGTGACAGGGGTTAGGTAGAAACATACCACCCTTCTGAGGGTCCTGACGATGTCTCGTGGCTTCCCTCCGTCTGGTCTTCTTAGTGGTGAGGGTCCCCAGCCGCCAAAAAGTGTAGAATCTCATGGATTAATATACGTTTGGGCCAGGTGGGAATGCCCACGTGCCTCCCCTGGGGAAGGCAAGTTTGACACTGTCCCTTGCAACACTGTGGATCTGTTGCATCGTGTTGCAGTGCTCTGGTGCCGGTTCTGGGGACCCCTTTGTGGGGGGCCTTTGATAGGCCACAACACCCCCTCTGCTGTCCTTCACATGGGTGCGGCTTTTCCTGGGGTCAAGGGCCCTACAGCTGAGCTGGTCTGCACAGTGGAGGATGGGCGTTCATTGCCTTTGACCAGAGGTTTTTTACCACACACCCAAAACCTCTCCTCCCCCCACCCTTTGGTGTGAGGGTCTGTTCGAGCCTGGCAGCTGATAGCCCCCGGGCTGCGGTCTCCATCCTGAAGGTGCTAAGCTTGATCCCTCTGTGAATGTATTCTTCCCCCAGCCCAGACCTGAGTCACTTTATCTTATCTCCATCAAAGTGCAGTCCAGGGCCTTAGTGAGGACGTGGTGGTCTTCTCTGCAGCTTTTGTACAGTTTTGCTATAATAGGCAAAAGTCCTTCATGAGGATGTTTAAGCCAGAAATTATAACATTTCAATCTCTGACACGAGTATACCTCTAAAAGCTTCTATAAGTGTTTGGGAGACTATCTTAAAGGGTCTTAAATACTGGCAATTGCAGTAATAAGAAAGAAATTTACTGGAATAAATTTAAAGATTCTAAGAAAAAGGTACAATTTTGTTGTAGTAGAAGATAATTTAATCTAAACAGAAATACTGAACTTTTCCATTCCTATCTTTGTACTGTGTACCTCAGTCAAATATTTACTTAAATTTTATTAAGTATTTAAATTTTTTTTAGAGAGGAATATAATTTTTCTTCAAAGAACAAAAGTCGGTTCTGTAACATTACTGCTTTATGTCTCCAAAGTATATAAATTTGCTCTGAATATATTAATTTATTATCTGTTTCTGTGTTTTGAAAACTTGGTAATATCATTTAATAAATCAATTGTTGAGTTTGGAAATGCATGAGTCATTCTCTTGGAGAGGTTTAAAATACCTTGAAAAGAATGTTATAATTTCTTTTGTTAAGCTCTTAAGAAAAGTGCTAAAATAGGAACCTATGTAAGAACAAGGTGCTGGTCTTAGAGTATATTAAAATACACCTCCACATTAAAAAAAAAAAAAAGGAAACAAAAAATTCAAAAGACCAAGGGAAAGGCCAAGCATTCTTTTAACTGAACTTTGAACTCGGTACACAATTTGATTCTTAATGGGTGGAAAAAAATTTGCTAATATCTTCAATGTACTTTGCAGTTGCATTTCATACAGTCTAGACAGAATAATAGAATGGATTCAAGTTCACTAGATCAAAAGCTGGGGTATCACCAACTGGCCATTCATGGGAACAACCCCTTCAGCAAAACCTGAAAAGTAAGTTTAGATCTCTTGTGTCTGTAAACACCCCATTTCTCTGTCATAACTGCACAGGTAGGAGGCCTTTTGCGAAGTCTTTGCTCAGATCCACATTCCCCTCAAACCTGAGGACATGTATGACATGAATGACCATTTATCTAAATAGCTCAGACTATTTTAAAATACTTGATGTGCTGTTGTAAGTTTGGGCCTTGCTGAGCAGACAGTCCCTGTGCCAACCAGCACTGTGACCTCTATAGCATGCCAGCAAGATAAATACGGGGCTGGTGTCCTGTTATCTTCTTGGCAAAACCCAGATTTATTCTTCTACCCTGGAGACTTCATTGGAAGGGATTGGAGGGAATGGCTGAGGGGAAATGCTCTCAGGCTTGAGTTGCCATCTCCTGTGGCTTTTGTTGTACTTGAAGGGGCAAATGCCCTTTTAAAATGGTTAACCAAGATCCTAAGAAATAAGCATGGGGTTTTGTCAGCATTTTATAGCTCTCTGTGCACCTGCAATGGAGTATAAGCTAATAGTTACCTGAGATCAAGGGCTGCATAATAAATCTGGTGTCAGACTTCCCCTTCCTCCACAGAGTTACAGAAATTGTGGCCTGTCAGGTCCTTTCAAATAATTTTACAGCATAACGTTTCAGTCAACATTTGGCTGCAGACGAGTTGTTAAAATAAAGCAATAAAGCATAGCAATCATAAAACAAGAAAGCTTGATTAAAAAACCTCCTAACAAAACAAAACAGAGTTAGGAGAGCTGAGGTGCAAAATGGTTGAGTTCTAATGCAGGAGTTTTTTGGGGTGGTGCTTCAAATTTATCCACAGTCCCTGTTTTGAATTTATCCCTTTACTAAGTGCTGTTTGCCAACGCTTTCCTACCACAAACCCCAGAAATAAAAAGAGGGGGGGAAAAAGGCAGGGAAAAGTAGATTGCTTTTCAGTGGAAATGTACACATCATTTTCATGCAAATGTACCTTCTCTGTGCATATTTGATGAGCTATTTCACTCACAAAAGATTTTTCCACTAGTTGTTGTATCTGCCACTTAAAAAATCTGTTTGCTAAATTACAAAGTCAGCCTTCACTGCGGGTGTACTGCCAGCCACTTCTTTCACAAAAGATTTTTAGTCTAATTGTTTTATCTGCGGCTTGCTAAATCTGCTTGCTAAATTATACCTTTCACTGAACTTCCACCAAGACCTTTTCAGGAAGCCATTAGTAGTTACTGACATACAGAATAGATTATGCATCTTGGATTGTGTGATGGGAATGTGAAAGACAGGTGGACAAACAGTGGATCAGACAGAAAGACTGCATCATAACCAGCTGTAGGATCTTATATGGAAAATGTTGTAATTCATTGAATATTGTTTTAGATAAACATGCTTGGTGTTCCCTAAGAATAATATAGGACCTTACTTTGCATGAAATGACCAGCAGGAGGTGATTCTGCCGCTCAGCTCTGACCTCATGAGACCCCACCTTGATTCTGCGTCCAGCACTGGGACCCCCAACATAAGGAGAATGAGGACCTGTTGGAATGGGTCCAGAGCAGGGACGTGAAGATGATCAGAGGGCTGGAGCACCTTTCCTATGAGAGAGGCTGAGAGAATTGGGGTTGTTCAGGCTGGAGAAGCACAGGCTTCAAGGGGACCTTCTTGAAGCCTTCCAGTATATAAAAAAGCCCAAAAGAAAGATGGAGAGGGACTATTTACAAGGACATGTCATGACAGGACAAGGGGGAATGTCTTTAAATGGAAAAAGGATAGGTTCAGATTAGATATTAGGAAGAAATTCTTTACTATGAGGGTGGTGAGACATCGGAAGAGGTTTCCCAGAAAAGCTGTGGATGCTCCATCCCTAGAGGTGTTCCAGGCCAGGCTGGATGCAGCTTTGAGCAACCTGATCTACAGATGCCCAGGTCCTACTCTAAGGCTGTATCACGTTTGAATCATCTGGCTTACCCTTAAAGAATACTCAGCAAATAATTCCTGCACATCTAGGCTTTTGTCTTTCCTCATTTTCTAAACCGAATGCACTCATAGCAAATAATAACTCTTGACAGTTAAAAATAAGGAGTGCTTACCCTGCCTGCACATCTCCCTTCATTTCCACCCTCACACCAAAGTTGCGCTGCGCATTAATTTTCCTTTCTGAATAGATTTTTTTCAAAGTAGAAAAGGCAACTCTTTAGGCTGTCAATACTGCAATAATGCTAATAAAATGCTACAGGGGTCAGGTTTCAGAAGAGTATCCTGCAAATGAATACTAAGCTGACATTTCTGTTCCTTTCAGAGGCAGCTTTAATACATCAATGAAGAAAATATATGCAAGTATGTGTGTATAGATCAATGAAGGTGCCTTACATTACGCCAGACACTAGTTAGTTTATCAGACCAGCTCAAATAACTGTTAAATCTTTTTGTTTGTTTGTTTTAATGGGAACCATGTAGTACCATAAAATACAAAAATATGTTGAGGAGACAGAAAGAGATGAATCATGGAACTATAACCAGTGCCAGTGGTTACACTTAAATTGTTTTTGTATGTGTTCACCTTATTTGTTGTGGGCATGTCTTGTACTTTCATCTTGATGTATAGGATTCTGTCTCCAAATCTAGACTACAGAATATCTGATTCTAAAATATTTCACCACTGAAGAACTTGTAGTAAAATTAATAATTGCTGAGGGGAGAAATTGTTGTTCAATTAGCCTAGAGGTGGATGGAAAGAGCACGATGGATTACTTAAATAGCTAGGATTACAGAAATGTTGCATCAGTAGAAGATTATGTTTTCAGGTACATCTAAAAATGCATTTCTTCCTGTATAAATATTGCTGTCTAAATCCACATTTAATTAAAAAAAACAGAACCAAAAAACACCTACTGCCATACACACAGTATATCAACTACCCTGAATTCTTAGAGCACTGATTTAATCTCAGGCTTCTGAATGTAGTTGGATAGAGCTGACTGTATTCCTTCAGTGAAATTTCTTGTCTATTGCTATTTTGCAGTCTTTTATTCTAGGTGTTAACTGTGTTCTGTGTATTTTAAGATTTGGGGTTTTATTGTCATTTTTGCTCTCAGATGTGTGAGAACTCTTGTGAATGGCAGACCATTCCTTGTGTGCAAATTTTGACATTGCTTCTTTTGACTTCACTTAATATTCATCTCTGATGGGATTTGACAGTATTATTTTTCAGCATTTCATGAAGACAGGGAGTAGATTTCCTAGTTCAAGATTTATAATTATGCAGTAAAGAGAGGTTCAGTTTCTGGAGTTGTGACCCTGTTGAAAATGATGGTAGCCTTATATTCAAGAATTTTGGAGCTAAATTTCCAACTAAAGCTACAAAAAAACCAAAAAAAAAAAAAAAGAAGAAACTCAGATTAAATTATTTTAAAATGTCTGGTTTATGATGGATTAATCACAGGTTTGGGATTAGGATTGTCACAGAATAGCTGAGGTGATTTATTTGTAGGAAAGAACTATAATATAAGGAGATTTGTAAGTTGACAATTAAAATGTCCTGACATTCTCTTTATTTATTGTCTTCATTTGATGGCTAATGAAGCAGCTGTGGTTTTTAGACTGGGGGAGATGCAGGAGGAAGAACTAAATATAGCTCTGTTTGTGTCTTGAGTAGCTCTCGGTACCAAAGAGGCACCATCTGTAATACAGGATTTAAGAGATCCTGGATCCAGTGCTTTCTTGGTTTTATTTACTTATACTACATGGATGATTGGAGGATATGCCCAGCCACTGCCCTGGAGGGACGTCTGCTGAGATAAGGAGATTGAGCAATCTCCCAGCAGGACCCCCCTGGGAAGGCAGCTGCTTTCAGTTACGGCGAGAAGACAGACCCAGAATCCTCTGGGAGACCCTATGCAGATCCTTTGTAACCCATTGGCCTTTACCCTTTGACACCCACCCCCTGTATCCCTATAAAGCCAGCCCTCTGCCCCTGCAAGAGAGAGTGCTCGTGCCTGGTCTCCCCTTTGCTGGAGTACGGACCAATAAAGTTACCTTCGTGCGGAACAGCTACACGGGCCTCTCGTCTCTCTCCCTGGTCTGGCCTGGAGGCTGCCCTGCAGAGCTGAGCTGGAATCACGAGCTGATAATCACTAAAGAGCTGACAGCTTCTGCACGGGCCCTCCTGCCAGCAGCTGAGGGAAGACACTGGGCCTCGGGAAGACGATCCTCCACGGGACCATCTCTCCGGACTGGTCACAGCTTCCTCGGTCAGAGCTACTGACCCCACCCCAGCTGTAACAACTGGCGCCCGAACAGCCATTGGACCCTGGACCTTGGACTCCTGGCCTGAGCTGCGTCTTGACCACGCCAAGACAGAACCAGCTGTTCATGTGCTGATCTTCTGAAAAAAGGACCTACATTTTAGCATGGCCTTTTGTAGGTGGACAGTTCGAGATCCTCGCCTCTCTCATCTGGGACAGAAATCCCTGAGGATCGAACTGGCCTGACCACTCCCCCCCAGCAGACTCTGCACGGGCCCTCCTAGCTAGCAGCCGAGGGAAGACACTGGGCCTCGGGAAGACGATCCTCCACGGGACCATCTCTCTGGACCGGTCACAGCTTCCTTGGTCAGAGCTACTGACCCCACCCCAGCTGCCACAGATGACGGTTCCCCTGTTCCTGTAGGTACTGTAAAAGTAAAGGACCTGAATAGTTCTGTGATCCATGATAAATTTGATGCTTTTCTATTAAATTCTTAAGTCATGATAATGTCCTGTAACTTCTGTGGTAACAAGATGCTATTCTTTTGAAGAAATAAGATATTAGATACTGTTTTTAACATTTACTAAGTAATGCATGAAATTAAATTTCATGCTAATAGAATTTAATTTTTCACCATCAGTAGACCACAAGCATGAACATTTTAAACATTAAACTAAGTAACAAGACTAAAAAGAAATGAAAGTAAGGAGACCTATTCTTTGCTGTAGTCTCAAAAGATCTTTTTAGACAATTTAACCTGTTTAAAGAAACAAGACCAAGCATATGTTGTTTGTGAAGGAGACTTTAGGAGACTTTTACATAAGGATGAATTAAGAATTGAAATTTTGATTTATCTATTTGTTTGTTTGTTTTCCTTCATAGACATGAGCTCGGTTTATCATTTCTGTGTATTTTGCTTTGATATTAAATATGACTGTAAAAACATAGTGAAATTTATATACAGCTTCTTCCGGGTGGTTTAATTTAATCATCCTTCCAATTACTACTTACATGAATAATTCAAACACGGAGTGGAGAAAAAAAAGAGAGATTGTAGTGCATATATTTTTCTATAGATGGTAAAAAGGGATTGTTACTCTCCTATATAGTAGTTTAAATTAAGTAAACAGAAATTACCTTCTGTGTTAAGGATGGTCTTCAACTTTTCCTTGATGAGATAAGAGATCGCAGTGGTTAAAACTTTGCTTGACCTTGGAAGCTGCCCTTTGCTTTGAGTCTGTGGTCTGAGCTTGGGCAAGTTGAGTACAAGGGTTCTTCATTTTCTAAGTAAAGGCATGCAGTTCTCCATATCGGAGCACACCTTTTTCCAGTAAAATTGGAAAGTTCCTTAATATTTTGTCTCTGACCTTGCCATTTGTGGATGTTCTTGTGTCTTGTTCATGGCTGAGCAGCACAGTATCTACTTTACATTAAACTATGTTGAAAGCCATAAATTCTGACCCAAAATACATCTGTTACCTTATGCTTGGAGAAACCCAATCTGATATCTCTGTGTTTAGTACACCTGTCATAAGTCAGCACTCCTTCCCTGCAGTGGGTATTATTCTGCTTCAAAAATGTAGCTGAAGCATATGAAGACCATTTTCGCTTCAGATAATTTCCCAGTGCTTTCAACACATAGTTAGGAGGTAACTCACCTTCATTTTCTTCTTATCCATGTTTGGCATTTTCAAAGGAAAAAAAAGAATTCAGGGAATGATTCTAAAGGCTCTTTATGTATTTTATCTATTGTAAAGTGCGTTCAAAAGCTTTAGAGTGGGCGCCAAAATGCAGACTCTCCTCCCAAAGACGTAGAGTCATTTTCTGTTCTGCTTTTGTCTTAAGAAAACAGAACTAAAGATTTTTGCGCTCTTGTTAACATTTGTGATTCCACTGTAAATTCTGCAAGATTTGCTATTTAAAAAAAAAATACTAGCTCCTAAAGCTGTGATTGCATCAGCAATATATAAATATATAGAAAATAAAATACATTTTTTAAAATATCCTTTCTGTATAAAAAAGCATTAAAGCATGTGCATGAAGGCCTTCAGTTTTATCTCCTAGACTGTAATGGTTGCATAGTAATTATCAGGGACAGACACTTGGGAAACATTATTTAATCAAGGAGTTTTGATAGTCTAATCACTCCTCTACAATGACTGTGCAAATGCTAATTCTGGTGATGTTGTTTAATTTGAAACCATACGTTTCCTTATTAAGTAACACAAAAAAGTTAGTGGTGTTAATAATACTGTTGTGGCTGCAGCATGAAATCTACAAAACTAAAATGAAGGGAGCATAAAATAGCAAAATACTTCCAGAATAAACACATTATTTCAGCATTTGGCCAGAACTAAAATATGTTTTCCACTGCTAGCAGATGCCTGAACAAAGCTGATCCTGGTTTTTCTTTTCTAGGAGAAATTAATCTTTTTGTAGACTAATCACTTACAGTTGTTTTGGGGGAAAAAGCATTTTCTGTGTGCAGCCATTCCAATTTAAGATGCTTTTAAGAGAAATCTGTGTCAGCAAAATTACTGTCCTTAATGATTTTTCTATTATATTTCTGCTTGAATTACTGTTGATTAGGCAAGTTTGAAGTTACAGCTTGATCCTTAAAAGTATTTTTGTAGCTGTAGATGTGCATTCAGTGATCATAGTAAGGCCTTAAGACATATTCTTGCACCAGCAAAAATCCACTTTCCTTTTTCATAGGACTCATTTTGAGAGCAAAGACTTTCGTCTTCACGGTTTTTCTTTCACATGTGAGATTTTGGGGCTGGGGTTGTTTTTCTCAGAGATACTGTTGCTGAAAACAGATTAAAAAACAAGTAAAACTAAAGCATCCAACTACCTCTGAAATGGAGACATTTTTACCATTCTCTCAGCATAAACAATAATAGTGTAGAAAAGATACAGGTTATTCCTGTGGAATATGCCTGAATCAATTAAGAATAACAATTATGTTTTCCAGTATCAGTTTGAGAGTATTCATGTTTTTATGCAAGGATGTATTTGCAGATTTTCTTTACCTATTCAGTAGGGAAATTTTTGCACACAGGTTTGCAGGAGGATGTTGCAGTGGGGATACTGCAACATGCAGTATCATGTTGCAGTATCATATATATCAAACCAGGAGTCCCGTGGAAAGGAAATATATAGGACAGACAGATTCTTGATAGCTGTTTCAGAGATGTTTATTTCCCCAGCCGCATGGCCGGAGCTCTGCCGAGGAACTGTTCCAGTCACGGGACCAAGGGTCCTTCTGCCCGCGCAGGGAACACAAACCAACCAATGGGAACGAGGCTGAGCAGGGGCAGGGAAACCCCGTGTCTCCCCTCAGGGCCCCTCTGCCAGGGCTCCATGGCAGGGGAGGGACCCCAACATCTCACCTGGTTTTTTTTAATAAAAGGAGAATGAAAACAACTGGATAAACATAACAAGAACAGTTTCAAGACAAAACAAGCCACCCTCCTGAGTCTTTAAATGTCCAATCAGATTCTGTGGAACATCTTAGGGCTGACAGAAGGGAGACAGAACTCTCTGAGCATGCTTTGTGGGGAAACTGAGGCAGGAGAGGGTTTAACTTCTTCCCTCCCCCTTTTCATCCCCCACTCGGCATTGGAAAGGGATTTTTGGGGAAACAATTGGCAAAAGCATGGTTTTGTGAGGGAAACCATGGATGAAAAAACGGATTAGGAATACACTGGGGGTAATAGGACATAGGGTAAAAGGGAAAGGTGGGATTAGGAAAGGGAGACTGTAGGGGGGGCTTACAATGGAGATATTGTCTAACATGACTACGATTTTTTGCATATATACTGCCTTTTACAGGAACACCATCAGGCCCAGTGACCTGCGATGCTTGTAACCCTTTTCTACCTTGTATAATTTTGAATTGCACGACCTCTCCATCTCCCAAGCTTGGGATGCATTTTTCAGGGTTATTCCTTCTAATAGCAGTTCTATGCACGAATATGTCTTGCTGGTTATCACACCTTGTTATAAAACCGTAATTTTGCTTAACATTATACCATTTTACTATCCCTAAGATCTTAGGTACTATGATCTTTTCCTTTTTCCGAGTGGCTGCTGTTTTCTGTCTCGCTGCGTCTTTGCTCTCTCTTTCGGTCGCTCCCGTGTTGGAATTGTCGGGGCTGCTGGTGCCTGCGCGCTCTTCCCGGGGTCGCGTTCGGGGCTGCGCGGGCCGGGCTGGGCCGCACCGCTCAGTTCTCCGTGCGTCGCCTCCTCTGGTCGCAGCTTCGCTGCCGATGCCAGGCGCTGCACCCACGTCTCGGCCGGGCCCCCGAGCGACGACCCCCCCGCGCCCTGCTCCAGCGCGCGTCTCGGCTGGGCGCGGCTCTGTTCTACCGCCGCCCGCCGCCGCCCATGTGCCGCCCCTCTCGGCCGGGCGTTCACGGGGCTCGCTCCACCACGCGCTGCGCGCGGCCGGGCAGGCACCGCCGGGTCCCGCTACTCCTCGCTCCACCGCCGACACTGCGGCTCGCTTGGCTCCGCCCGCGCGCGGGAACTGCCTCGCTACTGCTCGCAGAGCACTCGGTGCATGTGGCCTGGGCCGCACGGTCCCTGTGCCAGGCTTCCCTTTGCCAAGATACAGCTGACATTGCTCAACAGTCTCGGTAATTAAATAATATTCACGAAAATATTCTTCCATCGGCATATATTTTGACTCCAGTATTAACTGTGTCCAAACGGTTTTCCAAAAGCCCTTGGTAAGAATTAAATCCCAAGAAACATAGAAAAAGTTCTTAAACAACCATGCCAGGAAGTGTTTCAGTTCTTTTTGAGCTTGAATCAAGCTAAAATTTACAAATCGTTGTTCAAGAATCATTTTAAGTTTAAGATAAATGTCCATATGCAGCTCTGAGAGCCAAGAGTCTTCCCACGGTTCCTCCATAGTTTAGATATGGAACAGCAAAACAAAACCAAGAAGAGGAATCCAAAGTTTCCAGGGTTTACTCACACAAATCAGTCGCTTAGGGATCGGGGATCGTTCTACTCACAATTCTCCACCATTTGTTGCAGTGGGGATCCTGCAACACGCATATACCGAACCAGGAGTCCCGTGGAAAGGAAATATATATATGGACAGACAGATTCTTGATAGCTGTTTCAGAGATGTTTATTTCTCCAGCCGCATGGCCGGAGCTCTGCCGAGGAACTGTTCCAGTCACGGGACCAAGGGTCCTTCTGCCCGCGCAGGGAATACAAACCAACCAATGGGAACGAGGCTGAGCAGGGGCAGGGAAGCCCCGTGTCTGTGCCCTCAGGGCCCCTCTGCCAGGGCTCCATGGCAGGGGAGGGACCCCAACACGAGGAGGGTTGCTTTTGTGGTGTAGTTATGATAGATGCTATTACATTATTCGACTAAACCAAGTAACACTGATGTTATACAAATTACAGAAGAGATGAAAAATATGAGTTTCATTTGGGCATATCTGTCATTTGATAATGTCAGTATCATTTCATATTTGTCTTCTAAGTTTAATAAAATGTTGAAGGTTTTTTTTTTTGAATACGTGACATGTACTTTGTAATCTTTAAAAATGGTTGAAGTCTTGTGTTTGGACCTGTTGTTACATCCATGTGTGCATATTGCCTTGCTGTAGCTGAAATTCAGGTATCCTGTACTCTGACTCATATTTAGAGGATACACTGGAAGTGGAATCCTGCTGCTTTTTTATCACTTCTTTCCAATTTATAACAATTGACTCTCACTTATAACTTTTTGCTTTATAACTTTTTTTTTAATATCCTGCTATTTTGATTTGGTATCTAAATATCTTACAGATATTTAAGGACCTAAATAATAAAAACTGCTTTATTCTAATTTTTTCAGAGAATGAGCTTCTGAAGATCCATGAGTTCACTGAATCTTTGAATACTTTGAAATCTTAGTTTTTTACATGTGTTTTACAAGGTTTTGGACTTTTTCTTCCATATGTCATTTTCTTTGTGAATTTAGAGCTATGTCTTCTGTTCCTTTAAAATTAATATTCTTCAATGTTTGTATGTGTTGTGGCTTGACACTGGCCAAACATCAGGCACCCATGAAAGTCACTCACTCATCCTCCCCTGCCACAGCTGGGCAGAAGAGAGGAAAAATTAACGAAGGGTTCATGAATTGAGATAAGGACCAGGAGAAAACAGTCCAAGGGCAAAACAGGCTCAACTTTGAAGTAAAAAGTGAGTTTATTACTAACAAAATCAGAGGGGCATAATGAAAAGCAAAATAAGCCCTTAAAAACACCATTTTTCCCCCAACCCCTCCCTTTTTCCCACTGACAGCGCAGGGAGACAGGGCGTGGGGGTTTTGGTCAGTTCATCATCCAAGGTTTTCTTCCACTACTCAGGGAGAGAAGTCCTTCCCTTGCTATGCCATGGAGTCCCTTCCCCCAGGAGACACTTTTCTGTGAGCTTCTCCAGCGTGGTTCCAATCTCACAAGCAACAGTCCTCCCAAAACTGCTGCAACATGAATCCCTCTTACGGGCAGACAGTCCTCCCAAAACTGCTGTGGCATGGGTCACTCTTCCATGGGGTGCAGTCCTCCAAGGACAGGCTGCTCCAGCCTGGAAGCAGAGGCCCCCTCTCTCCACCGGGTCTCCCACTGGATCACAGCCTCCTCCAGGAATCCACCCCCTCCGGCATGGGCACCTCCCCCACGGGCTGTAGGTGGATCTTCGCAACCCCCATGGATCCCCATGGGCTGTAGGGGGACAACTGCTTCACCATGGTCTTCACCACAGCCTGCAGAGGAATCTCAGTTCTGGTGCCTGGAGCACCTCGTCCCCCTCCTTCTTCACTGACCTTGGTGTCTCCATGTTGTTTCCCTCACATGTTCTCACCTCCTCCTCTTCTCTGGCTGGAATTAAAACTGGGTGCCCCACTTTGTTTTGATTTTCTTCTTAAATATGTTGTCACGGAGGTGTTACCACCATCTCTAATTGGCCCAGCCTTGGCCACCAGCATGTCCATCTTCAGAGCCATCAGGGACTGGCTCTGCTGGACATGGTGGAAGCTTCTAGCAGCTTCTTACAGAAGCGATCTCTGTGGCCCCCACTACCAAAAACCAGGCTGTGCAAAACCAAGTACAGCATATGGGATTTGAGGGATTCTGTGGTTATTTATTCAGTAAGGTGTAGGACAGCAAGACAAATATTTTGATACTATTTCAAGTGAAAATAATTTTTACTAAAAATATTTATGCACACAGCTGTTTTTACTTACAAGAGCAGCTCCAGAGATAAGCAATTACACTTTCACTGTCCAAAAGACTGAAATGAAGATTTTTTTTAGTGTTAATGTTTTACAAAACACCCTGTGTAGTTTCAGGTATCAATACTTTTCATCCTCCCAGGAATCCAAAGACTGAATCTTATCCTGTTTCTGCTAGTAATTGCACCATTTATATTTTCCAGGACAATTACAGAAAGTTGTTGCTCCCATATTCTTTCAGACTATGCTCTGATACCTTCCTCAGGCCTTCTTGTTCTTAGAAATCATAAATATTAGGTGGGAAAATCTTACAGGGATTTCATGACACAGACATATCAGAGACAATAAGTAAGAGATCTGTAACCTGGATATAGTGGTTGCCCTGGTATAAAAATGCAGGCAGTTCCCATGATCCATGGGTAGCTTACCTGGGTTGAAAATTACCAGGGCTGTGGATGCAGAGACAGGGAGGTGGTTCCATGGCGACCCTCGAGTGAGGCAGGATTTTTTAACACAACTGCAGCACCGTGCATGCAAAATTACATTTCTTCAAAGAGCCACTCTTTAACCAGAATCATAAGCTGATAAGCTCTGAGCTCATTTCAGGTTTTTCCCCAGACTAACATCATCCAAACACTTTATAAACTTACTTTCTATAGTACAAATTGCTAATGATAATATTAGAACAAAAAGGAATTCTCTTGTAATGATAATAAGAGAACAAACAAAATCCTCTCAAGTGCTTTAAACTAAAATTATTCATCACCTCTGGCTCAGTAGTAGGCATCCCAGGATGGCGGGATTTATTGCATAAATATGTAAGTCTAAGATAGTAACTATGGGTGTCTTTTTAGTAGCACTGAGGAGGAGTAGAAATCTCTGGTAGAAGTACCAGACTGGCATATGGACACCACCCACTGGTTTATGCAAACCAGCTGTGATGACACAGGAAACTTGCAGTGACAGAGCTTAGCAGGACCAGGACCATGGCAGATGGCATTGCAGCCTGGAGACTTTTAAGACAGTAAGGCAAAAGCAAGGGCAAAACTCAAGTTGTTGATTTGGCTGTGGCTGAAACTAAGCTCAAAACAGACAGAATTAGCTGAGTGGGGAACTATCGCATGGTACCAGATCCTAAAGAGCTTGAACTAGTTCAGGTAGAATTAGGACATGTACTGACAGCACTTTTCCACACATTTGGAGTCCCCAGCACAGGAAGGACATGGACCTTTTGGAGTCCAGACAACGCCACCAAGATGATCAGAGGGATGGAGCACCTCTTGTATGAGGAAAGAATGAAAGAATTGGGGTTGTTTAGCCTGGAGAAGAGAAGATACAGGGGTGACCCAATTGTGGTCTTCCAGTACCTGAAGGGAGCCCACAAGAAAGATGGAGAGAAGCTACTAACAAGAGCAGGTAGTGACAGGACAAGGAGGAATTGGCTTCAAACTTAAAAGTAGTAGGTTTAGATTAAATATTAGAAAAAAAGTCTTTCCTGTGAGGGTGGTGAGGCACTGGAACAGGTTTCCCATAGATGTTGTGGATGCCCCATCCTTGGAAGTGCTCAAGGAAAGGTTGGATGGAGCTCTGAGCAGCCTGGTCTAGTGGAAAATGTCCCTGCCCGTGGCAGGGGGGGGCGGGGGGTTGGAACTGGATGATCTCTTTCAACTCAAACCAATCCATGTTCTGTGATTCCTGTGTGTGCTAACCAGGGAGGCATTAGGCACAAAGCCGCTTCAACACAGAGAAGCCATCAGCAGGTGTGATAAAGCCCTATATTCTCTGGTCTGGGGTCCTCAGGAGCAGAGCAAGATATACCTATGCAACACAGTGAGAAGGCCCATCCAGTAAGATTTATCATCTTTGTCACTATTCAGAGGACTAAGTCTCAAAATGGAAAAGCCTGCAGTAAAATGGGGTTAAATGGATTCCCCCACATACTGTTGCAAGTAGCTATGGGCTCTGCACTTTGTTTAATCAGTGGCAGGTTTTTTTCCACTTGTGTGTTATATGACGCATGCAAGTAAGCTAAAAATTTATATCTGTACAAAGGTATCCACTGTGCTGAACTCAGCAGTTCCTTGAAGAACAGATGCTAAGACGATAAAGAAGCCTTATGCAAAAGAAGTGAATGACAGGACCAATGCTGAAATATTTTGGGCTGCTGTTTTCTTGCAAGTGAATTTAAAGAAAGGAACAAAAGAAAACAATTTTCCTCAATTCTTCTAGTATAAAAATATATTCTTACTGAAGTAATATGTACCAGCCTCAAATTTAAGAGAAACATTGAAAGGATCTGACCAGAATAAATACTATCAACCAGAAATGAATTCCGTGCGGGACTGGTTTCTGGTAGAGCAAGGTGAAGTGTTTATAAAGCCCATCTGAAAGTTACTGATGTGGAAATATCACAGTGGATGAGTTAAGGAAGAAATTGGTTTGTAGAAGTAAGGTTTTGATTCTGGTTTCATTTATACTGGTGCAAATTTGGGCTAGTTTGTTAAAGCTAGTTGAGTTACACCAGGGGGAGGATTTAATTTAAGGTGTTCAAGCAGGTCTCTGCTCCTTTTAATGTTGCCACACTTTCAGGCTTACACTGAAGTGAATCAAGGGACCTTTGTGGAATCAGAATCAGATCTACTGTATTAAATGACTTCTGGGAACTTGTTTGTGGAAATAAATTTACAATATTATGCAGAAATACCATAAGGGTACATATTAATTATGACTCGCACATGAAGATTTGGCCGAATAACTCCCATTAACAATAATAAGAGTTGCAGAATTAATTTCCTTCTAGGTCCTGCTAAAAATTCACCCAAGGACATTGTGTTCTATACCTTCAGATTTATATTCCCTTTATATTAGCAAATAAAAATTTGCTTGTGCAATCATTCCTGGAAGAGTCAATCCTTAATAGCAGTTTTATAAGCAGATAAAATTATTAAATTACAGCCATATTGGCAGGTTTTGGTTTATTGCTTAATTGTTTTCAAATTTCCATTTGATTTTTATTGCAATAACTGAAAATTGTTTATGGGGGTTAAGTGAGGTAAGCAATGAAATATTTACATATATTATCATCAAATAGATACTTGTTATTAAATAATATTAGCAGAAGATTGGAAAAAGAGAAAGTTTTTAAAAATCTTAAAATTACTTTTGTGCAGAGGAGAGTTGTAAACTGGGTACTTAAACCAGTCTGATTACAATATAAATAATGAGGCTGAAAGTGCCTTTCTTTTACTTACTTTATTTGTCAAACAACATCCCACTCCCACTTGTCTTATTCTACCATGTTAATTCTAGAAAAGAATGTTTTTTTTAATCTTAATTAATATTAATATTTAATATTAATTTTATTCTACCATGTTAATTCTAGAAAAGAATGGTAAAAATGGTATCTTAATTCTGAGATTGGACTGCAGAGGACTGTAAACCAGCTGCGTTTTGTTGATGTAGAGTCTATACCTAACTTTGGATCAGATGAATGGCTTTAAAGTAGCCATTATTGTGGCAAACATCTGATTTCATGGTTGGTCTTTTCAGAAGATTTCTCAAATCATACCCAAAGAGAGTCATGTTATAATAAAAATGGCGAGTTGAAGGGGAAATTATGATTGAAAATTACTGAAATCAGGGCAGCCAAGATAAGGCGTAGAACAACATCCAGTTTTTACAGATCCATAGGTGGTGGGGTGTAGCACGGTTCTTTGACGTTTTACGCTCATCAGCTAATTCACTGATTGAAATTCAGATGCTAATCCTCTACGACTCTATGAATCACTTCCTAAAGCACACTGGGTTCAAAAACCTATGGGCAGATTATTGAAATAAAAAGAATGCCTTCTCTGTTGACAGATAATCACTTGCTCCAGTGTTGAACATTTTCCATATGTGGAAAATGTAAGAAATTTTCAAAAACCCCAGCATGCTGACATTTCAAAATATAGTCTTTAAGCATAAAATAGTGAAGTAGTATTAATGAAGAGAAAATTGATGATAACATAGTTTCAGTCTTCTGGAGTAATTTTAATGGACAGTAATTTTCTAATTAATTCATAAGGTATGGTAATGGGAACTGCTGTGGGAAGAGTGAGATGAAATTGCAAAGGGTTCTTGGTGCATATTGAGATGAAATTGAAAAGTGAAACATTTTAGGACTAGGGATGTATCAAGAGGAGGTTGTATCTGAGTAAAAATTCACCACTGATTTCACACATGAGCACACACAAGCACACACCTACATGGCTGCAGCTACGTTTGCCCTCATGTGAGGTCCTGACTTACGTTCTAAAATAGCCCTCACAAAACCCCTAGCATTTTCCCTTCCCTAGTTATTGTTTCCTATTTTATGAAAGTCTTTTTTTTCCTATGAGTGCCCACATTCCTTAGGTTTCAAAAGGGTTTTAAGTAACTTCGGATTCTCCTTGCAGCTGTGGGAACTGAAGTAGGTGAGGGGGTTTTTGTGACCTATACTTCCTTAGCAGCATTAAACTATTCAACCTGTGCCAAAATAGGATTTTTTGTTGCATATCAAAACAGAGGAGAAGAGAGATTTTTGAATTAACATTGTTTTTGTTGTCTCAAGCTTTCAACAGCTTTGGTTTTCATTTGGAGATTAAAAAAGCATGAGCAGCCTCTCTGCCTAAACTACTCTCTAAATTTGTATCTTCTTACATCATTTTAACCTGGTATTTCTTAGAATTTCCAAAGGTTGCTGCAATCTTTGTAGCAGGATGTGTATGCAATGGATGTATGGAATCTTGAGACACAGGGCAGGATGGAAAAATACATGTATATATGTACTTTTTGTATCACCGAAGTTATCTACAGTGTCTTTTGCATGTCAATTAAGAAAGCACAGACCTTTTTGGATGCTACTGAGCAGATTATTTTCTTTCTGTGTGTCAAGGTATCCTATTCATCCATCCCACAGCTGAAAGAAAATTCATATATCCCCTGCCAAATTCAGCTGCAGCATAAATTTATGTGAATTATATTTACTTAAGGTGTACAGGAATCCAACAGGTATCAGAGAAAGATCTTGGGAAGTTTTCTTAATCTATCAGTCTGTTTTTCAGTTTCAAATAAATAGAAATGTGTTTAAATTGTCCAATTTACTTGAAAACTTGCTACTTCAGAAGGTGCTAGAAGACTCTTCTTTGAAACGGGAGCCACACTTACGGCATGGTTACCTCAGTTCACATGTTCTCTTATCAATAAAAAATTAAACATCATAGTGATGTTTAAGAACTACCAGTGAATGATACGTTATTTGTGGATTTGCTTGCTACAATTTGACATTGATTTTGCTTAATCTTATTAAACTAAAATGACTTGTGAAGGTATCTAAAATAGAGAATATAGTAAAGTCAACTAATTTTGTGAGCACAGCCCAGATAATAAGAAAGTGATGAAATAACTGCATTTAGCAAAGGTTCTATTTATTTGGTGCAGTTTGGGAAGGAAAAGAGAAGCAGAAATTAGCCTAATCTAACTACAAAGCTTCTCTTCATTAGCTTGGCTCTGTTTCACCACTCAATAATATTTTAGAGAACCTCAAAGAGATTTTTCACCAAACACTTAGAAGATAATCCCAGTGCTACATCAGTCAACATCTCTGCTCCTGTCCAGTTTACACAGCTGCTTGGTGAGGCTGAGAGCTCAGATCAAAGGGGTGCTTACTGCTTACAACTTTCCCCACCACTTCCTCTTTCCAAAACAGGAGGCATCTGAGTGGAATATAATTTGCTTTAAACTTGATGCTGAGATTTAGTCAATACCCAAGAAGGAAAGTTATCTTTTGCAATCCAAGTGTGAAAGAACAAGGGTAAATTTAAAGTGAAATGAGGTGAATATAAGCTTCTGTAATTACAGTATGCTTCAAAGCATAGAAGGAATATATTTGTTTAGAAGCAGTTTCTTTGATTCCTTGTGAAATGCTGTGTGTGGACTTTGGTAAAAAGTTCCTGCCAAATGTATTTTCAACTCAAGTATTAGCAAAACTGAAAAACAGCATGCCAGAAGCCCACAGATCTAGTCTCAGTGGTTCAGACACACTAGTTTCCAAAATGAGCATGGCAAATTGATTGGTTGTGCTGTCTCTGACCATTTGATATACTCTTTTTCTCAAAATAAAATACCTTCCCTGCTGCTTGGGTGACGTCTAACCCAGAAATATCAAGTGAAGCTGTGTTCAATCCCCTTTTCATGTCTCCTCACTATTTAAGGGAAAGAATTTACCACTTGCCTGACTGGGGGTTAAATTCTTCTGTTGTGATTTTTCATGGTAGAAAGTATTTTAATTTCTCACCTCTTTCTTATGAGGGACTTTTTAATTTTATCTTACTGGTATGAACTTCTTATTTTATTTATTTTACTTCTTATTTGTGTCTCTTCTGTGCTATGAGGACATACCCTGATGACTCGGTGACCCCTCAACCATTTTACTGTTTCCTAAGGAATTTGTTATCTCGGGAAGATAAACGGGCATCCTGACATAGAGGGTTACCTTCCAACCTGCACCTAAGATAATCAGGTGCAAATTACTTGATTAAACACCAGATGTATAAATACAGATAATAGTTTTTAAAGACCTACAAAAAGGTCAGTTGCACTGATCAGAGGCCTGGTCAAAAAGCTTTGAAGAAATAACAGCTATCTTATTATTTCCCTGTCATAGTTTTTTTCATGTCTACAGGGTACTAAACTGCAGAAAAATTTCATCTGGAGGTATGTTATTATCAATACTTCATTTTTAGCAAATAATACATTTCCTGTGAGGATTCTGTGGAGGGGTTTTTGTTTGTTTTGTTGCTCTTGTTGTTGTGTTGGGGTTTTTTTCCCAGCTATTTGGACCCTGGGCCTACCATACCTGTGTTTTATTTCTGTTCCAATACAAACTTATTTAATATTTCTGCATTTATATTTTATTAGCATTGGGATAGGCTTCTGTTCTCTATTTTATAGAAAGCATTTACAAACATCAGTTCTAGGCTGCACTTTTTGTTTACTCTCCTAAAGAACAATGCAGGAAACAGCTGAGTCTAATAGGCCATCTGCTGAAGTGTGAAACTGAAGGTACAAATATAGCAAAGATGGCTTGTTTAGAAAGATTTGAATTCTGTTAAGAGATATGCCTTATTGTCTCTATCATAGCAATATAATACTTCCTAACATACACTTAAATAGATCAATACATGTAAAATAATTAGGTTCCATAAAAAGAATGATTATTTTGGAATGATGGACATTGCAGTAACAGCTCCTCTCTTGCAGATTTCATCCTAGTGACATATTAGGCAATAGACCTGGATAGACAGCAATGAATACAGCCATTGCAACAAATAAGGCAACAAGATTTTTTATTTCTTCTTGTGCGTGAGAAATCATCATTTCAGATACATTTGAGTGCCATGGAGTGAAAACATCATTGGCGTAAGGAGAAGCAAAGTAGAAAATGGGGAATTTACTGTATTTGTAGCTGAATATATAAACCTATTTTCTAAATAGCTTTCCTGAAGAACACCCATGACAATACTGGTTCTCCATTCCTTTTCTCTACAGTAATTTCTTAATCCATTTTAGAAATGGATCTTGGCACCCAGAGATTCAGAGACCATATTTTAGCTGATGTTCATCTTCAGGCTGAGGAAATGATGATGTGCTGTGGTCCAAATATGCCATGGCATTTTTTCTTGTACTGGAATACAAACTAAATGTAGTGAGTTATTTTAAAACATGAGTAGTTCTATATGGGAACTTTCTATATGGCACATATGTCAGAAATTTTCCATTTACTTTTCAGAGAAAGAAATCCCTTTGCTAATTCTTTTTATCAGGAAAATATTTTTCAGTGATCAAGAAGTTTGTACAAACAAAAACGTTCTGTGGTGATAGCTTCATTTGTCTTTTTGATAGGAATGGGGACAAAAGGCATTCCTGTGTACCTCTTTGAGAGCATGGCAGCCTTATCGGTATAGGCAGCAAGCTCAAATCATAGGTTCAGATTCAACTCTGTATAAAAGTAAATGTTGATTAGCTAAAAACGAATGATCTCAGCAATGCAGATGGTTGTTCAGATACTTACTTGGATTGGGAGACCTAAATTCAAAGTCCATAGCTAAAACCTATCTCTCTCAGATCTCCAGTGAGATCAGCTGTTTGTGATTGAACACTTTCTCTTCTGTTAAAAGTTCCACCCATGAGCTCAGAAAACTGCTTGGTAGTAGTTTAGTTGAATAGATACATTTCCTGAAAGGATTTCACTTGGGTAAATTGACATTTTCTCTGTCTATTTAACATACCAGACTTATCCAAAGTCTATTAAAACAGCTCACTTTTGGAAACTAATGCAGGACTTATGTCAAGTAAACTTCTTTTGCTTACAGCACTTGAATCCTCTCAGTAGAATTCTCTCCATATTCACAATACGTTACCATAAACTTAATTTCCTTACTTATTTTCTTTACTTTCACTAAACTGATTTTATTTTATTATTTTCAGTACTTTAGCAGTTAATATATTTTCTTAATTTTAGCAGTTTGCATTAATGGAAGCTGATATCTCTCTTTTTAACATAGAACTAAGCTCAAAGGAATAGTTATAATAAGTTCATCTGGTTTTTTCAATGAATACTTAAAACATTAATTCTATTTTCATAACTGCTAAAAGTTTTAGATATACTATCTTTTCTTCCAGTGGAGAATACAGGTGTCTGCAACTATCACTCTGCAACTTCAAGTAGCTTTTATATTTCCCTCGGGCTTGCCTGTATTTTCCTCTCTACTTTCTCTTGTAACTTTTTAAAGAATACTTGTAATAATGCCTTTCATTTGCATTTTTTAATGCTACTTGAACTTTTCCTACTGCTCACTTGTGAGATGGTTTGCAGTTTTCACTGCAGAAGTGAACAAAGAAGTGGGCACTTTGGGGTGATTACTCTGAAGTATTTTCCCTAGTTTGTCTTTGTGATGCAATCATTTTGATGGTTTGGGGTTTTTTTCTGTTTTCTAGTTTTGAGTCCACATTGCTCTTGGGAATTGCTCTATGTGACAAGTTTTTGCCAAAGTTATCTGCAGTCAACCACATATCGAACTGTCCATGACAGAACAGTGAGTAATGTGGTGTATGCTGGGTCAGTATAGTAAAACTTTAGGTTCTGTTGCATTGTGTCAAATTTCCTATTCCTTATAGGGGATATGGAAGGGTATTTTGGAGGGGTTTACCTACCTTGACTGGAAATGGAGACTTTCTGCTGGGGTCTCTGCCATCGCTTACCATATGCCTCTGTTCACAGCTGATTGCAGTCATTCCTGTCCCAATGGTTTTCAATCAAAGTCACCAGAGAAGAGAGAAGGGACTGGTTCTGTGCAGAGGTGCTGCCAGGAACTTGGCCACTTAGGCAGCAGGAATACCCCAAGCAGGTGTAGGGAGATGGAGGTGAGAAACAAGTGCCCTGTATTTTAAAAATTACTCTTTTTTAAAATCCTCTTTGATATAAATTTGCTTTTATGAGTGAAACCCAATGTTGTCTTCAAGGCAAATGACAGGACCACATCCCCAGCTTCCTCTGGCCTGCAGACAGCAGCAGCAGCGAGTGCCTCTCAGAGCATTCAGGCATGTGGATGTGGCTCTGCTCTTCTCCCTCGTCTGATGTCCGTACTGTCTGCACTCTGGTGGTGGTTGTGGCTGTGGTGTTTTTCTTTTCTATCATAGCATCACAGAATAATTTAGGTCAGAAAAGACCTTTAAAATCATCAAGCCCAACCATTCCCCCAGCACTGCCAAGTCTACCACTAAATCATGTCCTCAAGTGCAACTTCTATAGAGCTTTTAAACCCCTCCAGGGATGGTGACTACACCACTTCGCTGGACAGCCTGTTCCAGCATTTGACTACTCTTTCGTTGAAGAAATTACTCCTAATATCCAACCTAAATGTCTCCTGGTACAACTTGAGGCCACTTCCTCTCACCCTATCACTTGCTACCTGGAAGAAGAGACCGACCCTCACCTCTTTACAACCTCTCCTCTAAGGTAGCTTTAGAGATTGATCAGGATTAGCTTTGTCTTAATTCGAAGCATGACTTTGAAAGCACTTTCATTTATCACACAAATAATACTGAACAGTATGTGTTCATGTGCTCGTCTATCTTTCTCTGGACTAATTCAGAGATAAGCATTTCTTTATGGTATGGGTTGCCTCTGCGTCCTTTTTGGAGCAGTTCCCACTTTGCCCGGTCAGCTCTGGACGCAGCAGGCTGCGGGGGCCAGCCTCCGGAATCCGGAAGACCAGAGGTCTGGCTCATGGGTCCTTCCACAGGACCGCGGCAATAGAGGCAGGTGGTGGAAGAAGGAGGCAGACTCAATTGTGGATGAAGTCCAGAAGGTTTATTGTGTCTCCGAACAGGGGACCTCACCCCCCGGGGGTGTCCAGCAATGAGCAACTCTGAGTGCACCTGCCAGGGGTTTTATGGGGGGGTGGCGACGGGGGAGGGATGACAAAGGCATCGAATCAGGGAAGGAGAAGGACGGGTCTTCGGGATGAGGGACACACAAGGGAACCTATCTTGGGAAAGGAAGGGAGGGATCCTCCCCCCAAGACCAATCACTTGACGCCCCTGCCAGAACTTTCTAGAAGCTTGGGAGGGGTGCCGGAGCGATTGGCAGGGGTCTGGGAGGAGACAAATAGAGAAAGCAGGGTTATGAACACGAAACCAGGAGGGTATAAACTGGGATGGTACAGTAACACGAAACCCAAAGGGGAGACCCGGACTGAACCAAACAAGACACACTCCCACAATGGGTGATGCTCAGCAATAAATTCAGTTGGATAAAAGTAAGAAAAAGGTGTTAAATTAAAAAAGACAACTATTTGAAATGTCTTTAGAGTCTGGAGTAACCTGCTGTAGACAAAGGTGTGGTGATTCATGGACATTGATTTGGAGCTGTTTCTGGAGGAATGGTTGGAGAAGGATTTGTGTACATTATCATTATTCCATAGTCAGGATCTTAATGAGGCTAAGTTGCGGGAAAAGTGGAGAAAGTACTACTCACCTAGAAAATAGGGACTTAATGGTGGAATTATCCTATATTTATCACTATCTATCACTCTCTGTGAAGGGGAGCTCTATGTTTGTTTTTTCATTGTCTTGGTACAGTAGCTAATTTATTCACCGGTTCTAACTCTTGTGCCAGGCCATTTCACCACATTCCTTGTCCCTTTATAGGCAGCTCTTAGCAAATAACTAAAGCAGAATATACTGCAAATCCCAGTGGCTTCTCTGTTAAAGTCTTTGTGAGAGACTCTTCATGAATGCCATTTTCCAAATTATTTTGTAACTTTATGTCCCAACAGTATAAAGAAGCCATCTAGAAATTTTGCTTTTCACTGTCTCAAAACAGACACTTTAATGCAGCCTTTAAGAGTTTTTTACTTATTAGTAAATTAACATTATAATTTTGAAAATTGAATTGAACGTTAGATATTCTCCAGGTTTAAATGATGACTGGAGCACTTTGTCTGAAATTCTCCTCAAGAGAAGGTTGGGGGTTTTGTTTGGTTGGTTGGTTTTGTTTTGGGGTTTTTGCCTTTTGGGTTTTTTTTTCCTTAATTTATTGCTTTTTACCTATAGAAATTGTAGTCATGTTGTCTGTCTTGGCCCAATGCACAATTTCTGGGAAGTGAAATTAGAGAAATATTACCGGTGGAAATGGAAAATGTCTTCCTTTAACCATTTGCATTTTCCAATTTGAACGTTTTAGTTCTTCAGGAAAAGGTTTTATTCAGGTAGCAAAGAAAAGGGGAGTGTAATTTTCCAGAGGAACAGACAGCACAGACTTATATCACTAGTGTTAGCTGAGGATTCTGGGGGACAAGGGAGAGGGTTGCCTCTAGCAGAATAATCTCCCCACCTATTTTACAAGTTAAGGCTTTATTATCTGCTATCATTTTGACATAGAATTTTCGTTGGAAGTGTACCTGAAGAAGTTAGCAAGGGGAAAGTTCCTAACAAATATTATAATTATCATGCTTTCAGATATCTTGCACAAAAAAAAAAAATTAGCTGTGATAAGTCTATGCTAATTTCATAGAATCATACAATCAGAGATTTTGCCACACTAAAAATCAGTAACTGAAAACTGAACTGTTACACAAAATTGTTTCCAGTAGCTTGTTTTTATACTAAAGTGATTTTCTTCTGAAGACTATGCAGAACACACTATGCTTTTTGTCTTCCAGACACCCCCACATATTCAGAAAAACCTTTTATGTAACTTTAAAGTGTCTTTTTGCTGCAAGTAAGTCCCTTCTAAAACATAAAAATGGAAATAAAATTGCATAAATTTGTCTCCAACCTGCACAGATTCATTTATTTCAAAAAGGAACAGATGTTCAGAGTTTACAGTAAGGCCCTTCAGTGGCTCAAGGAGGTCATGTATTACTAAGAACTGGAAAAAGAATGATTTGATTAATCCTGTTTGAAGGAAATTCCAGTAGGTATTACTTACCCAACATTTACTTTGTCAGAAGTCACCCTTGCTTTTAATTGTGAAGCGGGATGCTATTGAAAGAAGTCTGTATACCTTTACGTCTAGAGTGTTTGAAACATCTTACTTGGAAAACATTCTTTTGTGGATAAATAATCAGTGTGTAGCTGACTTAGTGTGACAGTTTGTCAAGCGCTATAAATATGTTTGAAATGTTCTGAAATTCCTTTTAAGGATGACCTTTTTCTTCAAAGGAGTGCTCAGAAGCTGTGCTCATTGTATACATGGCATCAGGAGAGATAAGCAATTTGATGTTCTTCTGGTCTTCAGTAGGTTCCCACTGGATTATTTTGTAAATTAATGAAATGACAGTAAGCATTAAAGTGTAGCTTTTTCAGTAATCTTTCTGCTGTTTGTCTGAGGCAGTGAGAGGTTCATCATACGCAAATCTCTTCAGACAGGTTTACAAGAAGAAAAATCCATATTTAGAAGATATCCTGAAAGTACTGAATAGAATTTATCTTTGGATTTTCAGTGTTCTACAGGATGAATATATGCTCTGAATCTGTCTCTGCTTCTCTGCTAATATACGGCTTTTTGCATGTGCCTGTCTGAAAAACCTTGTTTGTGTGTAGGTGTATAGGTATAGGTACTGGAAGAAATTAGTCCCTGGGGAAAACAGTTTTGTGGGGATTGTTTGATTTTTTTTTTTTTCTCTGTGTGTTTTGTTTTGATTTTTTTCTTTTTTTATTTTTTTTCAGTTTGTTTTTTTTTAATGCAGCAAAAAAACAAACCCCAAAACATAGAGGATGTGTTCTTGGGAGAAAAAAAATTATATAGAAATCTATATATTGAAAAGTTTTAAATTCATCACAGCAAAAGGGTAATCATTTGCTTTATTCTCACAGAAAAATGCATTTCCTAGACAGTCGACAGGGTGTAGGGGCAGATAAATAGCTGAAGAAGTTGGCTTTAAATGTAATCTATGATACACGGTGACTTTAATTTAAGGCAGTAATGCCAAGTAAAGTCTATTCCATTAATTTTTTGGAGGCCACTGTAAGGAACTCTGGTAGACATAAGATGAATATTATTGTTCCTGGCAATGAGTAATTATGCCAAAGCATTTCATATTCCTTTATTTAAAATTCTGCAAAAGACTTACAAGTCTAAAAATGAGGGCAAATGCTCTCGATGTTTTCAGGCCTTCATTCAATGTAGTGCACGTCCATGTTCACACATATGTGTTCAGTCTCCATCCTTCTGTAAAAAATGCCCTATTTAGTATTTTTATTGAATATTGAAACAAAGGAAAGCTTACAGTGTTTATGCACTGCTGCCTTGGAATCTGTTTGCATATTTCCAGTTCTGTCCAATGCTTTTCGTTTTGAAAGATATTTTCAAATATATTTTCATTTGAAAATAAAAGCAGGCTCAACTGTTATTGTCAAAGAATAAAAATATTATCCTATATTTCTTGTAGCTCAGTTGCAAGTGCATCAGAACCACCTGCACTGATGAATTTAACTTATGTCTCCTGTCATTTACCCCCTTACATGTTGAATGTTTCCAAGAAATTAAAGAATCACAGAATTGTGTTTATTTTTAAAAGGAGTTTTAAAAATATTTATTTCCCAAAATAATAGATGTTTCTGATTAACACAGGAAGGAGAAATAAAGACCTCTATCCTGTGAACATGTGTGAACATGTGCGATCTGATGTCCCCTTTTGGATGAAAATAAGTGATTTATATTCCTGATAGTTGGAGTTTGTTTTGTTTTCTTTCGGTTTTTTTGTGGGTTTGGATTGAATTTGGTTGTTTTTTCTTTCTTTCAGAAAAATTAAAAATGTATTCAGCTCTTATACATTAATGAAGCAGAATTATTTTGAAATAGTTTGCCAAGGAGTTACTCTTCACTGTAAGTTTTTAGATATCTCCAAACACTGTGGAATTTTTTTATCAGACTGAAAATGACTAGGTTGCAGGAACTTAAAAGCATCAGAAGTTAACATACTTTTTTAGAGGAAAAATCTTATGCTTGAATTTAAGAAATGGAAATTAAGGTCTTTAAAATTCTGTATTCAAAACAAAATGGAACAGTAGAGGCTGAACACAGGGTACAAGGGTGAATGCAAATCATTGTGCAAGGGACTGTTGCAAAGGAGTGGATATACAAGAAGATTGGAGTATAATTAAAGGCTGGCACGAGCATTTTGGTAGGAGGATGTTGGAAATAATTCAATCCCATTACAAAAGCAGTAGTGGATGCAAAAGCTTTGTTACTGGCTGGGCAGCAGCAGTGAACTCCTGAAGATTTGCAGTTGATGTGGGTGTATCAAAAACTGGTTGAATAATACGAACTCAATTATGGCTATTGTGAATTTCACTTTGTTACAGCACTGAAAAAAAAGACCTGGGGTGAAAGAAAGAGGAAGGAATAAGTGCAGAGTAGCTTGAAACAGTAGCAAACCATAGGATATTGTAAATATTTAATGTATGAACTGAGTAAGCGTGGCTGTTTTCTATATGTTATAATTAACAATACTGAAAAAAGGCTGCCTAATTTCTGCACAGGGAGGAATGCTCTTGGGTGTGAGGTAAGATGAACTTTATCTTTGTGATACATTTGTGCTAAGTTTTGCAGGCTGCTCCAGGTCTTCTAAGCCTTTCTCTCAACTACATAGACCTGAAGCCTTTAGGTATGGTCCTGGGCATTGATGGAATTTATTACAGATCCTCAGGTGAAATTAGCACAAGGATGTGCCAGAAATCTTAATTTCAGACAGGTTTTCACTGTCTGAAGGGCAAACCCCTCAGTTTAGCTATCGCCCAAGGCCTGAATTCTGGAGGGAAAATTGTTTTGTTTTTGTTTTGACAGATTTTTCTGTGTCAGCAGAAGACACTAACTCTGTCCCCCTGCCCATGGGGAGAGAAAAGCTTTTTCTGTGGGGAGTCTAGATATTGTAAAACTTGTTTTGGTCTCCTGGTGTTCCACAGACCTACTTGAACATGTTCTTTATCCTTTGTGTTTCTATTTCTTCCATTTGAATGAGAGACACTATCTTTTTCTTGCTACCAGAGGACAACAAAGATATCTGTGGTTTATGGGATGGCAGATGTATGCAGACCATCTAATAGTATGCAGTCATATTATACTTTTTAATGTATTTTGGAGCCTATCAGTTCTGGAGATTTTCCTACAATAGAGAGATATAACAGTGTCACACAGCTGCTTTCTCACTTCCTGCACCCCCCTGTCCCTGGTGGGGAGAAGAACAAGGAAAAAGAAATCAAAACCCGTGGGTTGAGATAAGAAAAGTTTTAATAATTGAAAGAAATAACAGTATTGATAATAATAATGATAAAAAGAATTTAAATGAAAAAGAGAAGGAGAGCAATAAAATCCCTGGAAGACAAGTGATGCACAGTAGAGTTGCTCACCACCTGCTGACCAATGCCCAGATGGTCCCAGATTGGCCCCTCCTGGCCAACTTTCCCAGTTTATACACTGAGTATGACATTCACTGTTATGGAATATTCCATTGGCCAGCTCGGGTAAGATGCCCTGGCTCTGTTTGCTCCCAGCTCCTTGGGGACCTCTTTGCTGTCAGAGCATGGGAAGCTGAAAAGTCCTTGACAAGTACCACTTAGGAATAACTACAGCAGTGTGTTATCAACATTGTTCTCATACCAAATCCAAAACGCAGCACTGTACCAGCTACTAGGAACAAAAAGATCTCTATCACAGATGAAACCAGGTAAGCCAAAGCCCAGCACTTTGTCTTAAAGCCCATTAGCAGGGCAGTAACACTCTTCAGGAGCAATTACGCCTGCTTTTCCCTGGTTACAGAAATACTGAAGTTATTTTTTCAGTTATTCTAGTCTTTAAGTAGAAATCAAAGCAAAACCCATCTACTCAATGACACTGCTTCCAGTGGTACTGCCGTCAACATTGGCATCTTCATTACTAGGGCAGAATTCAGTTTGCAGATATAGATTTTCTTCTGCTCTAAGTTACAGAAACATTGCCTTTGGTATCATTAGCTCTCATTATGCCTCTTGTTCAGTCCCTTTAGCACTTACAAGCTTAACATGTTGGCTGTTGTCTAAGGAAGCAAGAAATGGAATTATAACAGAAGACTTAAATAAGAAACAAAGATTGTTGGGGAAGATGGAACAGGAAAACCTTGGAAATATGATTGCCTGACAAAAGATTTAGGGAATATGAAAACTACAGGCAACATCGAAATGAAAGCCACTTTTGAAATACCAGGTCTTAGTTACTGAACAACTAGAAAACAATGGTATGGCCACTGAAGTAATCCCCTCTTGATGAAACAATACCCTCTGCTTGCAAACAGGTCCAAGGGTCAGAGCAGACCCAACTAGCTCAGCAGAAGGGGTCCAAAGAGTAGTTTTTAGAAGTTAAGATGTAACACTCTATGGTAATATAAGAACTCTTATAGGCTGTATGTAAATGCTATAGGATTTGTATCTTGTATTAGATTGGTTAGTGACAATTAGAATATTCAGTACAGAAGATGATTTATTGTATTGTAACCAGGACTTCAGACATTCTGATTCTGATTCTCTCTCTTCTTCTCTATTCCTCTCTTCCACTTCTACTTACTTCCACTCTTGCTCTTACACCCTCTCTCTCCCACTTACTCTCTCTCACCTGCTTACTCTCTTGGGCCTGCTCAGAGCTGAGTCAGGCAGCTCTGAGCAGTGCCCCAATACCCACGCCCTTTACAATAAACCGATTGTGTCCCAAGACCTGCCTATAGAGATCTCCATCCGTCTACGTCCGCCCGGTCCCGACAGAACCCCGAAACCCAGCACCTACAAAAGATTATGAAGCACAGTCTGTAAGAACAAAAATGTTGAGCTGCTTTACTGGGCTGAATGTTTTGTCCTATTTCTGAAAGAGAGTTTGCTAATACAGGCATTAGTTCACAGTAAAAGCAATGCTTCTGACTGCATTACTGCTCTCTAGCACTATTCTTTCTGGGTTTGAGTAGTGACTAGAGCTATATCCATAAAAACAGAGAAATTATCTCCGTGGTAATGATCCGGTGTGTCCTACCCTCCATATGCCCTGAAACATGAGAATTTCCAATATTTGGCCACTGCCTAGCAGCAGTTAGTATCATTTCTATCCTTTTCAGTTGTCTAGTCCATTTTGTGCAGGAAGAAAAGGTTTTTCTGGTTGTGTCTGAAATTTTCACAAACACATTTCAGTGTTTCTATGTTGTTCTAGTCCTGATTGTAAATGGTGAGTAAATGGAAAGTGTGAGGCATGTGAAGAGTTGGTATTACACATTCCAGAGGGGAACTGTGATTTTGCTGCAGTGAGATATGTAAGCATGTGTATAACAGTAAAAACTTGACTTGTCCTTTTGGTACCTTTCAATTGCAATTGTGGCTCTTGTCCTACCCATTTTAGGAGCTTTCCGCGTACTTCCAAGACTGCTTCTTTTATAAGGGTTTTTTTTTAGTGGCCTATGAATGTCGCTTGGAGGAGGAGTAAAGATATTTCAAGAGCCTCTTGCATTTTTCTACTGTAACATTAAGCATGTAAGATGCTCATAAATATGCAGTTAACTGTCGAGTGCATAGACTCTGAAAATGTCAACCGCTTGTACTGATCAATTTAAAAAGAACTAGAATTTTGCCTTGGTGTTAATCACTATAACAATTCTGTTGACAGGAAGTATTTACCCATATTACACTAGCTAAAGAATAGAGGAGAATCCAGCAGTGCTGTGCAAGGTGAAAGAGATACGGAAAATTTCTGGGGTTATTAGAAATACTGACATCGGATACTGAAAATAGTCTTGGGCCTTTGGTACTCATAATGTATGCCCTCAGGTTCTTGCTTAGCTCCTAGCTATGTTGTTATCAAGATTTCTCCTAGTTTTAAATATTCCACATTCTTGTGTAGCATGATGCATCTTTATTTAGTTTTCTTTTTCAGAAAGTGGAGAGCACATTTATGTACATTTATCTATCTATCTATCTATCTATCTGGTACTGCTTTGCTGAGAGCAACATTATTACATGTAAAAAACATATTATGGTCTTTCATAGTTACATTGAATGGTTTGGGTTAGAAGGGACCTTAAGGATCACCTAGTTCCAGCCCTCTGCAATGGACAGGGTTACTACCCAGTAGATCAGTTTGTTTAAAGCCCCATCCCACCTGGCCTTGAACATTTCCAGAGATGAGGCATCCACAACTTCTCTAGGAAACCTATTCCAGTGCTTCACGACTCTTGTAGTAAAGAATTTCTTTCTCACATATAATCTAAATCTCTCCTCTTTCAGTCTGTGGAAATGTCTTTGACTTTTAACTTCAAATGCTTTTTCTCACTCGAAAGTTGAAAAAAATGTCAATAAAGAAAAACCTGTTTAGGTTTTATACAGAAAATTAGTTCTGATGGTAGCTTTTTACAAAATAAAAGTTTTATTTCAATGTTTTCATTAAATCACATAAAATCATGTAGCTTGATACTACCATGGATGAAAGCTTTAAGAAACTTCATTTTGTACAATCCTTTTGATTGATTTGATCGCTGTCATATTTGATTGACATGTTTCTCAATATAAGTGGAAAACTCAATGAATAATCATGTCCTACAATACAAGAACTACTGCCCCAAACCAATGAAAGTCGTGGGAAAACATCTTTGTAAATTGTTTAACACACTGCCAGGAGGAAATATTGCATTGTGCCTGACCCTTTTGGCTAAAGACTCACAGTCTGAACAAGGATCATAAGACAAAACCAATTATTCCAGAGTTTTGTTTAAAGGAAGTTTGCCATAATAGGAATTTTTCTTTTCATATGCATTTTAAATGCAATGTCATGTTCCCCAGTGGTTGAAATTTCAAGATTAATTACAGACAAATTTATGCCATTTTGATAAATTTTATTTCACTTAGAACAATATATAGTTCACATATTGAGCATTTTATTTCAGTAGGTATTCATGGACTTTTCTCACCAGTGCCAGCTTTTGTAATACAGTTTTAAAAACATCAGTGTGAGACAACTCTGTTTGTGTCTTGATGCAAATGTTCCTATCTCCATTCTATGTTTGCATAGCCTTTCTAGTACTGACACAAAGTGCTGACACAAGGTAGAACTGATCTACTCATATACAATCGTTTCCAGTCCAGTGAAACTTGGTGACAGTTTTCCACTGAGATTTAAGGTCTTTTCCTTTTCTCCCTTCAGCATTGCAGTTCATGTTTGTGAACACATGTGAAAGAAATAGTGATGCCAAAGATGGGACAGGGGACTGCGTGGCCTGCTCAGCTGCTGGATGCTGCAGATGAATTCCTCCCAGGGAACAGAGGCTGCCTGAAGTCACCCAAGCTCCACAGGCCCTCAGGGAGCTGCTTGCCTTCCAGCTGCTTGTCGAAATGTCTGCTAGGTTCTTACATCAATTAGATGACCTCATAAAATTAATGAGACATGTTTTTACAACCTTCTCCCAGACAAGGGAATAGTAATTGCTGTATTTTATATGAGAGAGTGTTTAAACCATCAGCGTGATAAAAAATCGTACAAATCCAGTGTAAATACTTCAAGTTCACAGAGGAATTAATAATCTTAAAAAAGCATCAAATATGCAGAGTTAACTAATAAATGAAGAATGAATAATTCATTCAACATAAAAAAGGAGATATATTAACATTTTACCCACAATTACTCTTTGACAAGCTATTACTGAACCACTAGACTTTTAGTTTTACCACATTTATTCAAAACCTTGCAGCAATATAGAGACATGTAATGATTTTGAAGAACAGCTGTGATTTGCCTTTTTGTATGGGTGTTCCAGATTATAAATATATAGAGAAAGACTTTTTGTGCTATTTGTTTTCAATCATTCACACTGATAGTAGTTGAAGGAAGTTAGTTGTGCTGTAAACTAACATACACATACCTTAAATAATAATATTTACTGAAATATTAAATTTTTTCTTGCCTCAAATTTCCACAACCTTTCTGCCCTGTACAAGCTCTTCACTTGTGAAATAACCAGTTTAGTTTGTATCTCTAAAAAAAGTTTAACAAGGTTGAAAAGGTCTTAATGTAGTTCCTCAAATGTTTCATTTTTTGGAACTCAGTTATCTCACTTCACAATAAATCATGAACCCTTAGTATTACCCGTGATATAACAAGATGATTGTGAGAATGTATGGTAAGCAACCATGAATATTTATTTGTCCATAATCCAGAGTTGCTAACACCCAGATTTTAAGATTCATGCATCAGTCCTCAAAAGAGAAAAATCCAAAGGGTTCAAATTAGATAAGATTGCTTCATAATAATAAAGTTTAGGTTCTTTGTATCTTCCTTCTGGTTTTTAGCCTTTATATTCAAAGCTTTTCTTTGTTACCCAGAGGAATAAAAAAATAATTAAATCTAAAATTCTTATATTGCCATGTAAGCTCGGGGAACTGATCTTTCAAGAAAAATACCAATTCTAATGAGTCTTGTGGTAAAGCTCTGGAAGGTACGATGCACTGTATGTTTTTTGCGTCTAAATTCTCAGAACATTTTCCCTTTAATATTTGTTCCTCACTTCTTGGTATTTTTTTAATAGTATGTTTGACACCATGTATCCCTTAGGAAGGCATTCATTGGGAAGCACACTCATGTTCATTTTGAGTTCTCTTAAATATATACTTTTAAAATCAGCACTGTTTAAAAAATTATCTCCTAGGCAGGTCAAGAATTTCAACAATTCCTCTTGGATTAGTGGATTTTCAGGTTATTTTAAGTTGGAAGATATGTTTGGTATCTTTATGACATAGGAATTTTCCCCCTTATTCTTTGTACAGAAATAAAATGTCAGACTTCACTTGTCTGACGAATAATTGTCTTTTTTCTTTGCCTCTCCCTTCTGGCATCTAATAGAATGCATGAGGTGATTAAAAAAGAGTTCATCAGGACTAGAAATGCTGAATGTTTTTTTTAAAGAGTAGGCTAATATATGGGAGGAGAAAAGAAAAAATGTAGGGAGGAACTGAGGAAAGATACATAATTTCTTTGATAATTTTTATTCAAGGAGGAAAGGCAAGTACTTCTGAGATCAGCTTGGAGATGGCAGGAGACCCCATACTCTTACTGAAAAAGCCTTTCCAATGGCAAAAAAGAAGGCACCCAGGTGTCATCTTCTTCAACCTAGCTTCATTTTAAATAAAATTAAAAAGTTACATGAGGCCTTTATCCTTTATGGTCACTATCTGCATTTTGGAAATGAAGATGTGACCTTTGCTGTAGCTTCTAAGTATTCAGGAAAATATTTCTGTTTCTGTTTTGGTTGGGGTTTTTTGCTGCTTGAAGCTTTGAATTTATTTCAATATTTCTTTCAGGAGAAGGACATGAGCATCAAGCAGAGGCTGACTGCCTTGAGATCAGACAGAACAGTGTTAGGATAATCCACATTTTCCAGCTGTTCAGTTGATTATTTCTGGGAGAAATTTAAAAACAATTGAGGTAAGGTCTTGCTAAGGAAAATATTGTGCACTGTATTTTCAGTATCAGAACTTGGACAGTCCATGCACAGAAAATGAGAAAGCCAGTACATTATTGCATAGCCCTCTTACTGATGTAATGTCCTTTTTGTGTCTGAAGAACTGAAAATCTTAAAGGATTTCAAGGTCTTCAGAGCAGAAACCATCAATCAGCATCTACCCAGCCTTTGGGTGTTACTGGCATTCTAAATACCAGTATAGTAAGGAAGTATTTGAAATGAATAAAGAGCCCAGTTAACATTTCCATTTTATTCCAAAATGGCAAACTTGCACAGGTTAATAAACTGAGAGATTTCCTGATAGGATAACAGGAGGAGGTCTACAGATATTCAGCTCAGATATGAGCTCTACAAAAGTTTCCTATACACACTGTAGAAAAAGCTGCAGTCACTTGAGGCATTGATTTGGACAAGAACAAAGAATGTCAGCTATACTCTTTTATTTGTGCTCATAATATTGAACAATATTATATATTATTTCATATTATAGTATAAAAATGTTGTTTGCATATCTGTAAAAGTATTGTAAACTTTTCAGACAGATATTTCCATTTTAATATACTTAGATGATGCAGGAACACAGTAGTCAGAGATTACACAGGAACACAGATGTCAGCACACTTTCAGATGAATTGACAGGTTCAAAAACCTCAGGCAAAACTAGATAGCATTTAACAGCACCCTCTCTCTTCAGAGTGATATTTGTTGCTCAAGTCCAGTTTGTGTTTCTCATCAGTTCTCTCTACAGCAGTGCTTTATCTTCTGCATGGGCTTTGTGACCTGAAGCTTGTTGAAACAAGTCGAATCTCCCACTGGAATCTGCATTTTAGGTACTGACAGAGATGGATTAAAAAAAGATGAAAAAATGCTTCCATATCTTTTGCCACTGATAACTGAGCAGTGGTTTGGAAACCTGTGCAGAATTGACTTACAGACAAAAAATTTGAACTGCCTTTGAGTATCATCGGTAAGTCCACAAGATGCTACCGATGCTATGTAGACCAAATCTGTGCCATGTGACTACAGAATGGAATAAATAGGCATTTAGGAATGAGATTTGAATTAATGACAGCCTGTGTATCCCAAAATGTGATAAATTATAGGTTGCTGCTGGCAGCAGGAACTATTCAAACAAATATTTCTGCATTATGACAATTTCTTAAGTCCTCTATAGAATTCAGGCATAATAGGAGAACTGCCTACAGGGGAGATTATTAGGAAACTTAGAAAAAGATTTTCATTTTGTTATTTGAGCAATGTCTGTAATTATCAACGTAGCCTATCATTTACTAAGTCGTTAGTTGCACATACGAGACCTTCATCTTGTACTGCAATTACAGTACATAGAAACAATATACTTGTTATGGGTGACTGCACATAAGTAGGTGATTAAATGTCATTAAAGCTGTTTTGGAAAATATCTATTTATGAATAAATATTTTCAGTTTTCCTTTTAGCAAACATTGATAAATGACCCTTAAAAACAGATGCCAAATAAGAAATTTCTCTATAACAGCAATATTAGTTTAAAGCATGTCTTGCTAAGCCCATTAGAAGCCCTATTGAGATTTGAAACTTGGCCAAAGATGAAACATTCTTTCCACTACATTTTATATCATGTCTCTTCAAAAGCTGCTTTGTACTCACTTCATTTTTTATTTTTATTTTATAAAATTTCAATTTATTATTGCCCTCATATTTTCTTTTAGTTTGTTTGACTTTGGAGGGGTGCTTGGTTTTTTTACACTAATTGCTTTTCATCAGGAAAGCACTACAAATATTGTTCTAACATGAATGTGGACAATCACAGGGCTTTAACTGCATACCTATCAAGTCTATATTTCAATGTAGCAAGAACACCAACATTATCTTTTAGAACTCAGTAGGAAAGGCCTGGAAATCTGCAATGAAGCTTTGATTTGATTGGGAGCTTGAATTACCAGAAAACTGTGCAAGTAGGCTATATACAAAAAAAGAGAGCATTTAATTGTGGCCACTCGTAACCAGTATCTGCCCGCTCCATTTGTTTCAAATGAGTAAGAAAAAATATAATTAATAGAAGGTACCATTGATCAGAGTAAATTCTGTAAATTAATGTACTTGATACAATGATCTTTTATCCACGTGTAATTTTTAGCTGGGTTATGTATTTTTCTGTTGTGTTAGAGATACCATATAATTTTCTACAATTTTACTATGCTATCCTTTTTACCGATGGAGGATTTTAATGCAGGGAACTCATGGCTGTCCCTGTTTCTTTTCCTCCTAGGTGTTCTTTATGTGTGGTATGGGAAAGGGAAAAGCAGCTACCAGGCAGTAGCTACCAACTTTATGCCTGCAATTGTTTATCAGCTGAAAGGGCAGACTGGATCTGTGCTGGACAGCTGCAACTAGAGTATAAATATTTCAAATATTTCATGTTGTCTCAGCTATGATAGGTGGCTAGAGTAAACTTATGAACCCAGTCAATCCGTCAATCCTTTTATTCAATGAGCTAATCATGAGGAAGTTTCTCAAATGAGGATTTATTTGCTTAATCTAGTGTAATGCTCCAAGTTTACTGTAGACCATATCTGATACCCTTCCCCACATGATTAATGAAATGTTCCGACAGCGATCAATGTTACGTGGAGAAATGGATCATTGGTGAGAGTGAAATGGCTGAATCCAGATTTGTTTCCTGAGTGATCTGCAAGAGGAAATAAAATTCCTTAAGACAGTAAATGTGGTTTATTAAGAATGGCAGATTAAACAAACAAACAACAAAACCAGGAAAAATCCAAAGGTTTGTCCTGTGGATTTCTTTTTTTTCTGTAGAAAGTATCTTTATTTGAAATGGGCTGTCTCCAGCACTTAATTTCATTCCAATTCAGCCAGCCATTCACCAGGAGGGTCAGGTCCGGTATTTACTGACAGACTGTGGAGCACAGGGAAGGTTTATTCTCCTACCCAGCTATTGACATCTATCTGCAAAAGTACAGATGTATGCACTTCTGTGTACATATATCTGTGCATGTTGTATGTGGATGCAGAAAAATGGTGAAAATAGATATATCTATATCATGGAAAAAATAACAGTTGGCTATAAAATGAAGAATGCAATGTTGAGAGATAATTACACAGGGAGCATGTTAAGAACTTTGTAAACATTTAGTGTACATAAATGTCACTTTTATTCAAGCTTTGCGTTTGGCAGGCATAATCTGTGACAGAAAATACCATTTGCTTTTTAAAAAATTATATTCATACATTTCCTAAAAGAACAGTCTGGAAGAGTTCCACAGATGACATGCAAAACTAGCTGTCTACCCAACTTGCATTCCTCTTAGCTAATTTTGGTGGTTAATTTCTCCAGGAAAATTGATTTACACATTTTTAACATCATTCATATGAATAATCAAAAAATGCATGCCATGCCTGTTAGTTACATGTACTCTGATGATATTGAAAGGACTCTTTAAGCCTTCTCTACAATAAAAAAAGTAGGTATTGGGGGAGATGGTAATAAACAGTGGATGAGATGCTGGACATGCCCCTGCCGTGTGCTCTGGGAGCCCAGAAACCCCCGTGTGCTGGGCTGCATCCAAAGCCCCGTGGGCAGCAGGGCAGGGAGGGGATTCTGCCCCTCTGCCCCGCTCTGCTGAGACCCCACCTGCAGTGCTGCATCCAGCTCTGGGGTCCCAGCACAGGAAGGACAGGGACCTGCTGGAGCCAGCCCAGAGGAGGCACCGAGGTGATCAGAGGGCTGGAGCAGCTCTGCCATGAGGAAAGGCTGAGAGAATTGGGATTTTATCAGCTTGGAAGAGAAGGCTTTGGGGTGACCAAATTGTGACCTTTCAATACTTGAAGGGTACCAACAAGAAAGATGGAGAGAGACTACTTACAAGGCCCTGGAGCAACAGGATAAGGGGCAATAGCTTCAAACTCACAGGGAATAGGGTTGGACTAGATATGAAGAAGAAATTCTTTTCTGTAAGGGTGGTGAGGCCCTGGCACAGGTTGTCCAGAGAAGCTGTGGCTGCCCCATCCCTGGAAGTGTTCAAGGCCAGGTTGGATGGGGCTCTGAGCAACCTGGTCGAGTAGAAGGTGTCCCTTCCCATAGCAGGGGCTTTGGAATGAGATGATATTCGAGGTCTCTATAATTCTGTCATTCTCTGATATGCCCATGCAGTTCAAGTTTTGCTTGCTTTCTAAAAACAATACAATTCTGTGCACAAGCTGATAACCTCTTCTTACCTGGCAGACTGCAGGACCTCATGGATACAGATGTGACCTCCTGCAGCATATTAGACACCTGGGGTATCTCTGCATTTTGTAGCCACTAATGTAACTACTCTGAAGAACTTTATAAGGCAAAAACTATGGAGTGAAACAGATGCTACATAATTATTTAATGGGAGGTAGCAATAATGCTCTTTCTTAAAGATTTGCAGGGTAATTAATTATTTACCCATTGGTAGTAGTAACCAAGCAATGAAAATGTCACCTAAGTCCAGGGTTTGTATACAAGTTCCAGCCTACTTATCTTATACATTTTACTTATCTGATACATTTTAGTGGTCTCAAGCTGAGAGTTTTGAGTATTTAAATTTAATTTTATGAAACATATACTTAAATCAGACTATGGTAAACCAAACAAAAACCCTCCCAAAATTCCAAAGAAATTATCTTTAGTGCACTATTTTCTTAAATAGTAAGTTAAAAGTTAGGGAAAAAAAGGTTATTATCATATTAAATTATCCAGCATGATTCAGGTATTTAATGAATTTTGATTTTTTTTCTCAGAAATGACATTTATGAGAGCTGGCTATACTTGTAGCTCATGCTGCTATGTAGAGTGGAAGCATCTGTTCTGTGCTGAAAACTGGCACTGCAACTCATGGGGGTGTTAAGCATGGATGAATTTGGACTGTTATGCTGAAACTGTGCTTCTTCAACAGCACTATGCTTGTCCTTGCAAGTAGCTGAAAAAAGGGTAAAAAAGAATGCAGACTCAATTCTTTGCTGCTACTGAAATGCAATTTGCCATGAGAGAGCTCCATTGTGAAGAGATATCCATTTGATGAGTAAGTTATCAGAAGATGCCAACACTCTAGATCATTTTTAGTCTTTCAATTAGTGAAGAAAAAGAGATTTAAAGAAGAATTAATTTATATTTTATGCTTTGCCATTGTGCAGATGAACAACCTTCTGTAAACAAAATGTATTCTTTTCCAAGCGTCTTCCTGTAGCTATTCAGATGTCCATTGTGAACCTGATTGTTTCTTCCCTTTCAAAAAAGGAAGTTTCCCCCAAGATACCCAGCTACTCACAGATTTGACTGCGCTATTCATGGTGAATGAACAGGATGGAAAGGACAAACTCCAAATTCTCCTCATAGGGCAGGTGATGCCCACAGCTGTGTATGAGGCTCCACTCCGGTCTGTGATGAGGACACAGGTCCTCTCTTCCCTGATCGTGACTCTTCAGTGCCCCTCAGTTGGAGCCTAGGAAACAAGACATGGAAGGAACTGACATGTAGTCATCCTTTTCCAAATTATTTTCTCAGTTTCAGACAATCACCAAGAAAATTCTTCAACGAAGTGGAGCAGGATTGTTACAGGCTTGTAGGTTATTTCTAAGCAGGATGAATGGTCTTAATCTTACTCAAAGGATAACAGAATCATTTAGGTTGGAAAAGACTTCCAAGAACATCAAGTCTAACCTGTGACTGATCATCACCTTGTCAACAAGACCATGGCTCTGAGTGCCACGTCCAGTTCTTGAACACCTCCAAGGACGGTGACTCCACCACTTCCCTGAGCAGACTGTTCCAACATTAAGCCATTTTGCACAAAAATAAGCTATTTACGGAGGCATGGGCAAGGATCACTTCCATGACATCCCCAACACCATATCCCTACAAGGCATCTTAGTGACATTTGAGCTTTGACTTACTGAGAATTTAAATACTTGAAAGCTGCAATAAAACGGGACTGAAACTGTTCCATGCTCTGAAGTCAGAGTATGCTAGTTTGGAAGACAGTGTCTTGTCAAACAGATGACAGAGCTGAAACTTGGATCTCCCATACACTTGGCAAATTGATCCAGTTTATGTCCTATTACAGAAGAAGAGATGGAGAGATGGAATCACCAGTGGAATCTCACTTTGCAGTTTTACAAAACCAGCCTTTATTTTCCTTGCTTTTATGATAAATGTTTGAAAATGAAAATTTTTCTCTTTGGTGAAAAGGAGTATTATTTTGATGAACAATGGAAAAGGAACTTTAAATTCCTCTTTATTTTTTAATTGAAAAATCAACAAAGTAGACTCAGCTATCCCTTAAAAAAAAAATCCTTCAATAATTATTTGTTCTTTAAAATTACATAAAACCAAGGATTCTTTCTGAGTTTATTTAAATTCCTGAAATACATAAAATGGGACAGTGGATTTTGAAAGTTTTGACCTTTTCTCTTTCAGCTTTATTATTTTGTGGTTTGGCTTGTTGGCCGGTATCTCTTTTTTCACACAATTTAGTGAGGCTGTAAACTGCATGGAAGGGAAAGACAGAGCAACCAACATTCAGAATATTGAAAAGGTTGAGGTAATAAAGCAGCTGCACAGATTGTAAGAGATATTAAAAATCTAATACTTAATTTCAGTAGCCGTGGTTTCAAAGGACAGAAGACAATGGTACAGTACAAACTTCGTCTCCCGGAAAATATTTCAGTGGGAATTGATGTGATCAAAACTTGAACGATGCATACTGCAATTTTAAATTGGTAATTTCATGTGGTTCAGAGGGGGATTAGCACAATATAAAGAAAACATGGACAAACAATGCAGAACTAAGACCACTAAAATATATGTGGATTAAGATAAGGCTGTTATAGCTTTCTCAATACATAAGGCTATATTTTAGTCTTTCCTTGCCTCCCAGAAAGAACTAACATGAAAGAAGTAGCTCTTATCACCTGGGTGAATGAAGTTTCACTGCCTTTCTTGTTCCAGACTGTGTGAGCTCTGAATAAATTCTTTTCTGGGACAGAATCACTTGTAATGTCCTTTCTCTTGGAGATTCTCTGGACTCTAATAATGCTTGAGCTTGTTATTCAGCACCATGCCCAGTGACTTCCTTGCCCTACCTGGCTTTCCTCTTTCACAACCTTTGTAGAAACATAATAAAACTTTATCTTTCAACCAGGCTGAAATTAGGTAGCAAGTTGTAAATGCTGTGGTGTGTATAGGCACAGAAAGGTTTTGCAAGTAGAGAAGAAGACAACAGAAAGATAGAATGATGGAAACTTCAGGGAGAAGAGAAAGACCGGAGGGCCATAACTAGGGGAAAGGATAGAGAGGATCAAGAGTGTTTATCAAGGTAATGAGTCTAACAGTGTTTGAAGTGCCAGAAAAAAAGAAAGGAAGATTCTTGAGTTCAACAATATTTTTTGTGCATACACATTTTTGAATTTTCAAGTGATTTCACATATTCCCTGGATGTTTACACTGTATCTATCTATCTATCTATCTATCTACCTATCTTTTACCTCTCCTATGAGGAAAAGCTACAACATTTCCAGTTCCTAGAATGACTAAAAAACCTGGGTTCAATAGCAGTCTTAAGTACATGAAACAGCAAGAAGCAGAACTAAGGAACTTGAATTCAGCTATGAGGAAAGGCTGAGAGAATTGGGATTGTCCAGTCTTGAAAAGAAAAAGTTTGGGGTGACTGAATTGTAGCCTCCAGTACCTGGAGGAAGCCCATAGGAAAGATGCAGAGAGTCTATTTACAAGAGCCTGGAGTGACAGGACAAGGGGTGATGGCTTCAAACTGACAGAGAGTAGGTTTAGATTAGCTAGTAGGAAGAAATTCCTTACTGTGAGGATAGTGAGATACTGGCACAGGTTGCCCAGAGAAGTTGTGGATGCCCCATCCCTGGAAGTGTTCAAGGCCAGGCTGGATGAGGCTCTGAGCACCCTGGTCTAGCAGAAGGAGACCCTGCCCATGGCAGGGAGGCTAGAACTCGATGATCTTTATGATCCCTTCCAACTGAGGCTATTTTATGATTGATTCTATGACTTTTTCTTATGTTTGCTATTTCTTTTTCATGGAAGGATACCCTTTGTACTGAGAATACCCAGAAAAAGTACAAACAAGGAAAAACATTCAGACATAATTTACAAAGATATGAGGAAGAGACCTGAGTAGTACCATCACAAGTCTCCCAGTAAGACCTGGGGAAAATGGTGACTCACTATGGCACCCCCAGATTCTCATTCTGACCTGCAGTGTCTTAGGGCATAGACAAAACATCTAACAGGAAAGAGGCAAATTGTCCTAAGATTTATGCATAACAATTTCAAAGTTATTACTAATTACATGTTCTTGTATTCATTTGAACAATTGCATTTCAATGATAAGTATCAGTCTAGTTAAATTATATGGTATTGTTATGATTTTAAATAGGTCACAAAGAAATCCTTGGCTCCATGTCTATAATGAGTTTCCTTTTTGTCTCAAAAAGACACCAAAAGTAACTGTATGAAAGTAAGGGCTTGAAACCACAACCCATGACCCAGGAAAGGATGTCTTTGCCTTCTGGCTTTTGTGTATTTCTGCATGAAGTTAGTGACAGTCATTCTCTTGTATACTTTTGGATTAGGAAGTCAAAGGTGAGAAGAGACATAATTTACATACTTTCCTTCTATATATTTTTCTCCCCATTCCTATTTATATTGAATAATTTACTTAAAATATAGCAGCTTAAAAAGGATAGATTAGTAAATGGCCTAATAGATGGGACTTTGTCTTCATACCCAAGTATCTGTCTATGAGTTATTTTGGTACTATTTCAGTCTATTTTTCCAGTCTGTAAGGAGTACTGGGATAGTGGATTTTGTGTACTTAAGGATGGGTTCCCTCATTCCATAAGAAGGAGCTGAGTGATGTTAACAGCCTCAGTCTAGGAGTGTTTTTTCTTGAGAAGGAGTCCCAGTAAGAGTACAAAAATCTGTATTTGACCTCTGTGTTACTGCCAGATACTGAAAATAGTTCATGCCTCAAACATTGGTATAAAGTTTTAAAGAAGCTACAACCCTCCTTGAAGAACTTTAGACTGTAAGTCAAACTACTGAGATTAGATAAAGGGAAAACCCATTCTTTCATCAACCTCAGGCCCGGGGAGAAACAAACAAGTAAACAAAGAAAAAAAAGAGGCAAACCCAGCAGCCGTGCTAAGACTCATCCCTGGCTGAGTTTGGGGAGGGGGCGACTACAGCCCACAGCCCACAGAGACCAGGTGTACACAGACTCCCCCCTGAAACAAGGCAGGTCAGGGGAGGAGATTTCACATGTAACCTCTGCTCAGGGCAGTGAACACCCATCCTCCCTTTTACACAAACCGGCCCCAGCTGTGGAACCCCCAACCCCACAGACCACATCCACGGGACATTCATGTGGGAGGCAGCTGAAGGAGAGTCATAATCCATCAAAGACCCCCCAAAGTGTCCCCCAGAGTAATTTCTGAAGCCTTGCACTACAGGAGTGCACATGATGCAACAAACCTGGAGTCTGTTGCAAAAGACAATGGCAAAGTCCCCCCTCCCAGGGAGGCGCCTGGGCTTTCCTAAGTGGCCTGAGCATACATGAACCCATTGGATTCTATGCTTTTAGGGGGACCTGAATTACCAAGAAGACCAGCTGGAGAGGATCAGTGGAGCATCACTGGGATCCATGGAGTGGTGGTATTTTCCTTATTCTGTCTGTCACCTTCTTTCTGTCCCCCCCACCTATTTTCTATTTCTTTCTCTTCTTGTCTCTCCTTTTCTCTCTCTCTCCCTCTCATCAAATAAAACCCATACTATTGTCACTGGCATATGGTCTTGTTTGCACCTTAATTCGGGCAGAGGCATTTCTAAGAACTTTAATAAGCAGATCTTAACAGTTACCTTGTTCTGCTGGGCTTTAGCACTATAATTTCCTTCAGGATTGCTTTCATCTACGATCCATGAGCTTTTTCACTTATGCATCTTGTCTATTCTGACAGGTTTGTTACCCCCAAAATGTTCCCTCTCATACTGTAGCTCTGACAAACTTCTGAGCCATTCCTTCTTTTCCCTGAGTCAATCTGACATCTTACTAATGAGAAGCTTTTTGATCAGCACTTTTCATCATCTCAAACTCTCCTGTTGAGGAGCAAAACTGAAAACCATGGTGATGGTCTTAATTCAGAACATTAATAGCTCATACAGACATTTTCTCCCTCCTATTTATTTCACTTCTTTCTTCTTGTTTGTGTTTGCTTGTTTGGTTTTTGTCTTTGGGGTTTTTTTGTTTATCTTTTGGAGGGGGTGTTCTTTCTTTAATTGTTAGTTTTTAATTTTTAGTTTATAGCAGATTTCACTCACATGCTGATGTATTGACAAGGGCAGGAAGAGGGAGAAGGAAAAAAAGTGTTTTCTTAGATTTTCATTTTCCTCCAGGGTAAATACTTGGCCCAACTTGACCAACTGTCCCTTTTAAACTCCAGCTTTCTTAGTGATGTTCTATGAACAGTTGCATTGCAAGGCAGGCTATATTTTCAAATAAATTTTTCCCTGGTTTATATTTTTGTCCTTCTCTTGTTGAACCCACAAATAAGATACTTCATAAATAATAATTGTTCAATATATAGAGAGTCAATTTCTTATTAATAAATGTCAGCTGTGGAGAGATTACACGGCACCTCTTCCATCAGTGCACTTGTCACTGTATTCTGTACATTATGTTATCAACTGTCCTTAAAAAGCAGTGTAATCTGCTGATGTGGCTTGGGAAAATGGAAGGACTAGGGCTTATCTCAGTGATGTCCTTGAATTCTGTTGTGTCTATGACCATTTATATCACTACAGTTTGCCTCTCTGCTTGCAAAAATGAGGACACTGCCTCCTGCAGATGACTCTGGTTCTCTGATAAAATGTGCAAAGTAAAATCCCGACCCCGTTAAGTCTTTATTAATGTAAGTGACTTTAGTCTTTTGACTCAACAAATTAAAGAAGTATTCATAATCCTTCTTGTTACATACATAGGGCTCAAAGTGCACAGCAGTATTCTTCCCACTCCCATACAAATTTAAATTATATATTGAAAACAGGTCTTGTCTTACTTTACCAAGAACTCCAACCACTCCTTTTGTCATCCTGATACTACAAAATGCTTTACTTGTAATACATTTTTTTGTAGCTGGTTAGGATGCTGTACTGGGAAGTTTCCATGAGGCTTTTTTTACTTGCATTAACTTGTTCCTGAATTGAACTAACATAAGTGTCAATACTCTAGTGTGAAAAGGAAACACTTTTTGTTCTTCAATCTATATTTTCCTCAGGCAAGGACAGTAGTCAAGGAGCTACTAAGCAGTATTCCAACAGTATCATTTTTGTTCTCTGCTTAGAATTACTGCCTGTTTTATCATCTTAAGGACCTTGTTCAGTTTTAGGTAATGTCAAAGGGAACCTTTTGAAGGCCATCAACAACCATTTACAGATTTTCATGAAACATTAGAAATGCCAGTTTACTCATCCTCTGTTGATCCACAGCATTCATAACATAATATGCTATATGGAGTTCTGTGTATTTTTAATCCTTTAAAAAATATATGGTTTAACCATGTCATAAAAGCACTCCGTTATTTTTGATTGTATGTATCCAATTTCTAACAATTTTGCTTTTTCTTTACCTTCCTAATCCTCTTTAATTTACTAAACTCTGTCTTCCATAAATTTTTCTAGAAAAGAAGAAAGACTTCTTCTCATCCCTAACTAGTTTTTTTCACAATATGAGTACCTTCCAGTCTCAGTACTGGAAAACCAATTCTTTTTTCCAATCAGTTTATGTACTTTAGAATAAAGATGCTTGTTACTGAAGTTTTTATCATGCTTTGAGAAGCAGGGAATGAAATTAATTTAGATTAATGTTTATGTTTATTAACCTGTTTCAGGATATTTTATCGCAGTGAAATAATAGTGTGGGCTTTTAGAGAATAATTTTAATCAAATTGTTGGTATCTGATTCATAGTTCTTTGAAAAGAATATTGATTGTCACTTTTTGTCTGCATTCCTGCTACCTAAAATACCCTGTAATCTAGTGACAATGAATGGTGTAGTTACACTGATGCAGACTTTAAACTTGAATGCCCACAATTCTTCCTACAAATAAATTGTTTTCTTTTTGATTTCCTGGGTATATATTATGAAGACCGTTTTGTACATTCTTTAAGTAGTCATTCTCATTCGGTGTTAAGGGAGAGGTACATTTAAAATAACTGAGCTTGTATTTATTTGAAATAGTCTTTCATTCAATGCAAATGCCATGGGACAGCAAGCCCAGTATCACTGGCAAATTTTTATGCTTTTATGTTTTAGCTCAACAGTTACCTTTTTCTAAGGTGAAGACTAAAGTTTCTTGTAACATTAGTTAAACCAGAATGTCGTATTTGATGCCTGCTACAGGAGCAGCCTTCAAGTCAAGGAAAAATATAGCTAGAAAAGCAAGTAAAGCTGTTTTAAAAATAACATGGTCCTTTGTCGAAATATTTACCTGACTAAATAAAATCTATAACATTTTGAGGAAAATACTGAGGTTTTTTTTTTTTCATTTGATACACAGCTGCTCTTCAGGGCTATGAGAGATGATTTTCAACATGGTGGCTTTTGATTCTTATCTTAAGGGTGTCATTTGTAGTGGACAGCACCTTAGTGAATCTGTGTGAAATGTTCCATTCATTATAGGATTTTGTCTGAACTCCTTCATTGTATTTTCCCCCACCATTTGTAGTACCTAAGTGCTTAAAAAGAAAACTGATCTTTACAAGCAGCTCAACAGAATGCTTTGATGACTCTCTAGGTAGAAATAACACATTTTTTGTTATCGTTTTGTCATTTTAGCATTCACACATTATTTTTATGTAATGTTCTATCACACAGATTTTCAGCTAGAAAATCTCCCACCTAATGATAGGGCAGTAATTTGCATTAAGGGGCTCCTTTTGTCCATTGTGATTAGCAGCAGCACTTCTCTAGTTCAAAGTGTGGCTTGCCATGACAGTTACATGTGATGAGCAGTCTTGTTTCTTTGCAAAGTCCCAGGACATCACACCACTCATGCATTTTAACTAGCAATTTAGCTAGCATTGTTCATGTGGAAATCCATGTGTCTTTTGAACATAAGTTTCTTTGTTAGCCATCTCAGAGATGGGAAAGCAAGATTGACTGTGCCTCGAGGACAGACAGAATGAAAACTGTATTTCATCACCCAGTTTGGATTACTTGGTTTGCTATAGTCCCAGTAAGAAAAGCATTCAGGCTCTGTGAAGGGAAATTTTAAATGCTGTTTATTAGACTTCCTGGTCAGGATCACTGTACTCTCTTGCCCTTGGGCACTGTGTGTTATGCTATGTCCATAGGAGCAGTGTGACAAGCCCAGGAGGTACCACTGAAGGGCAAATGTGTGGGTTTAGGAGGCTTCAAACTATGAGGGACAAGTGCATCTTAAAATACAGGTCCTGCCTAAGCTTACACTGCAGCACCTACCCCAGTCAAAATCCTCTTTTTTTTTTTGTGAGAGTAAAGTTGCAGGAAAACAGTAGTTACTTACACTCAAATTTCTCTCAAATCATATTTCTTATTTGGCAGTGCTGCTACAAACACCTGAGAACCTTCAGCATGAAATTTGTTTTCATATCAGATTTGTTGATCTTTGGTTTTGCAGCTTGTCCTCCTCTACTAAATTGCTATGCAAATTGAGAGTGTTTGACATGCTGTGTGCTTGCACCAGCAAGGGACCACATCTCAGTCCACCTCTGAGAGTTTTCTCTGCAAGGAGAGAAGCCAATTCTGTGTTAAAACACAGGAACATGACATAATCTTTTTGACATCTCCTGCATTAGGGAGCTCAGTACTTTGGAATAGGTTTGTTGGAAAGCCTCCAGGTTGCATTGGATTTTGTTGTTGTTGAGTTTCAGCTAAGGCAGCAGGTCTGATATGCACGGGCAGGGAGAGCAACAAAGGATGTGCTCTAACAGGCCAGTTTCTTCACGTATGTCTCTTGGCTGGTGTTTTAAGATAGCCAGATCGAAACTGACTTTTTTCCAGTTCATGCAACCTAAAATAAGACACCAAATGAAGCACTGTTTCACCTGGGATTAAGAATACTTGCATAGTCTTTTTAATGTTGGAGGGATTCCTATCCTCGCAAGTTGTTTGCTTTATGAAAGTTTGTGGAATCACAGATTAAGCTACTACAATAATTCAGTATTATAAGTATTCTAAGGAAATATTATGGAATGAGAAGGCATTCTTCAGTTTGAGTTGTCAGAGAGACTGTGTGAGTCTCTCTGCATCCAGTGCTTGGGCATTATGAGATTCCTTTCAGAATGCACCAGCCTGCTCAGATACTGTTTAAAAAAAAAAAAATTAAAAGGAGAAATCTAAGCAAAGAAATAATTGAATGCATTCATCCTCTGGTATGTATAGCTGTTTGTGGTTTGTTATTAGCCAAAGAATGATCAGGATGGTACTTGACATTTTATCTAAAATCTATACCAGCATGATACTCCTCTAATTAGAATGTTTCTGGGTCTTCTGTACGTGTGTGGGTTGTGTGGCTTGTAGTGAATAAAGTCATCAGTGTGGAGCTCCTCAGTAGTAGCTCCATTCTGTCAGTTAACATTCAAGTGTTGTTCTGTCTTGCTGTGTAATATAAGAGAGATGATTAAATAGAGAATCATAAAATGATTTGAGTTTGAAGGGACCTTAAAGATCCTTTAGTTCCAATGCCCTGCCATGGGCAGGGTCTCTTGCACTGGACTAGGTTGCTCAGAGCCCCATCCAACCTGGCCTTCAACAGTTCCAGGGATTAAGCACCCACAGCTTCTTTGGGAAACTTGTCCCAGATCCTCGCCACCCTTGCAGGGAAGAATTTCTTCCAATTTTTAATTTAAACCTACTCTCTTTCAGTTTGAAGCCATTCCCCCTTGTTCTGTCACTACAGACCTTATAAATAGCCTCTCTGCATCTTTATTGTGGGCTCCCTCGAGGTAATGAAAGGCCACAGTTAGGTCATCTTAAAGCCTTTTCTTCTCCTGGCTGAAAACAATCCCAGTTCTCTCAGCCTTTCCTCATGGCAGAGCTGCTCCATCCCTCTGATCATCTTGGTGGCCTCCTCTGGGCTGGCTCCAGCAGGTCCCTGTCCTTCCTGTGCTGGGACCCCAGAGCTGGATGCAGCACTGCAGGTGGGGTCTCAGCAGAGCGGGGCAGAGGGGCAGAATCCCCTCCCTGCCCTGCTGCCCATGGGGCTTTGGATGCAGCCCAGCACACGGGGGGTTCTGGGCTCCCAGAGCACACGGCCGGGGCATGTCCAGCCTCTCACCCACCAGCACCCCCAAATCCTTCTCCCAGGGCTGCTCTTAATCCATTCTCTGTCCAGTGTGTGTATATATATATATATATGGTTTGTTTAGAGGGGCTAGAGGCAATTCAGGAAGTGTCTGGATTATTAGAGCATTAAGTGTATACTACTGTGTGTAGTGATAAGTCCACATAATTTCTCATATTTTTATTTTCTTGTCAACATAAAGTATGTGGTTACTTAATCTTCATTTCTTTCTCTTCTGTAACATGATAATAGCTACTTGTCAGTTATTCTTCCATGGATCACTAGTATGGAATAAAGATATACCATGCCTGTGCTTTCATTTCCCCTCTAGTATCCTTCTATTACAGTTGTTCAGGGGTTGTATTTCTGAATTTATTACCATTTTTAAAGTCCAAAAAATTGTTTAAAAGCAATATTTTATGGTACAGTAATTAATATCAACACATGCTTATTGTCAGTTTTAAATTTACAGCTTTGAAACAATATTAAAATACTTGAATTTAAATTCTTTTGAGTTTTCTCTTCTGAACCTACACCTGCATGTAGTCCTGTAAGATAAGGGCAATCAATGAGCATGGCAATGTTATATAAAATTTTAAGTCTCATTCTGGATGGTGTCTTCATTACATGCATGAGTAACATTCAGACTTCGGCATTCTGATATGGTAAGATGAGAAATGTTTAAAATCCTAATTTTACCATATTTATTCAGATAAAACTCCTATAATTTCCAGTTGTGAGTGTGTGTATCAAACTAGACTATTCAAATTTCCTGTGACCTGCTATACAAGAGTCCCTGTCCAGGTGAGTAAACTGAGTCAATTCTGAACAGAAGCCATCTGACTAACAAACTTCCAGGGTAATGTCTCAGATATGCGTTAGAAGACAAAAATCTATTCATGATTACTTAGAAATGTGCAACCCGCTCCTACTATGTACAAAAAAATTCATGTCTCTTTGATCAGATTTACTTAATTTAGATAAATTTAGAAAGCAATCTTAATGAATCTTAATGAATGAGAAGTCATTTCACTGGGTATCATTGGGTGCATAAATGTAAATCCACACTGTAAAAAATTATGCAGTTGCATAACTTTCAGGCAATACTCCTGTGACCAAGTATATAAAATAAACTTGTGAGTACATGAAAGAAAAGTAGCAAGGAGCAAAAATCAGATTTTCCATTGTGTCTTTTAAATTTTGTTATTGAGAGAAGCATGTGATGTAGTTAAAAATTAAAAGACATTTCAAGCACTTGAAAGCCTTATTTATGTTCAGGATACCTTCTTTCAGAAGAGTTATGCGTCTCTTGGAGATGAAAGGTATCTAGATCCCTTGCAACCAAAGCCCACTGAAACAGAAAGCACTGATATATAGATGAAATATCCCCTCTGAATATAAACTTCTGGCTCCAAGAGTACAGTTTTGTTGTTAAGGTACAAAAAGTGTTTGGTCTGCAACCATCCTGTGCTGTCTCAACTAATGTTTGATTTTAATGTATAGTGATAAAAACTTGCTGGTGATCCTTGTAAGGGAAACATGAAACCTCCCAAAATACAGTTGATAAATAATAATAGCTAAATAATCGGGTTTAGTGTCCCATTTCCTTTTCAGTCTGGTCCTGGATGAACAGTATTTGTTAGATTAGTAATTTAAAGGCCTGAGTGCTATCAGCCTTGATGGTAGGAAGTATGAGTCTGGTCTGGGAGGAAAAGACATCCTGTGATCCCATTTAACCGTAATTTTCTCTCACTTTCATGTGGGGGTTTTTTCCCTACCCCTTCTTACTGGAGAGGGTAGTGTTTTGAACTGAGAAAGATGTGATGTCCGCATTGAAGTCCCTATGTCAGGTGTGGTGTATCTTTATTCAAACTTAGAGATGCATGGAAAAATAACCAACAAGTAGACAAAGAAATAAGGTTTAAGTAACCACATAAAAGAGTTCCAGACTCAAAAGGCTTGACATTGATGAAACAGCCATGATATTTTTGCCCGCCATCCTTACACAGGGGGAAGATAGAAACTTCAGGTTATAGTATTTAATTGTTGATAACATGGCAGTTAGAAAACAATGGAGAAATTATTTCCAAGTACTTCCATGTAGCTTTTGCTTTAAGTCACCTTACTGGTGTCTTGTCTTGTTTTATTCCTTGCATGTAAATCTCATTTATCCAAACATTAACATTTAAGGTCAAATTCAACCAATTGCCGAAGTTGCAATTCACTGCACTGAACTCAATAAAGTGTTTTCCATAAGTTTTCTGTAGGAAGTGCTGTCTTTGTCCCTTCCATGTCAGAAGATGTCAAGAGAAAATCAAAAAGCAGGTTTAAAATTTAATTGCTTTCTTTTCCTTTTTAAAAAGCGGACAAATATTACACAGTTTGTTTTCATATTTACTGTCATGTATACATTTTTTGTTGTCTTCACTTGTTTCCTTTAAAAAGTCGTTTCAGTCCAAATGAGAAAAAATTAACAGAAGTAGTATAACCTGGAAATAAGCTCTTTACCAGCAAGGATACCTGTCAACATTTTAAATGACAGATGTTACCTACAGGTTCTTTTCTCAGAAAGCAGGTACTGCTGTTCAGATAAACTGTCTATTTAGACTGTTGGTGAAAAATACAGGTTGCATTGGATATCCCATCAATGGGCAGGCAATACAGGGGCTCCTCAGCCTGTCAGGACTCTTTCTTCATGTCTCCCTGAATCCACTTCTCTCTTTATTAATCAGAAGAAGGGCTTTTGCTTACTTTATTCCCGATAACTAGTAGGGGCAAAAAATTGTTTCAGGAAGAAGAGATTTGCATTTGAACAACAATTAGTCCATCCTTGAGAATGAGTGCAGCTATCAAACATTTCTGTGCAACACTATGTTGCATATATACCAAAAGTTCTTCGTCTTTTCTTGTGTCTTTGTCTCTTTAGTAAGACAGAGAAAACATTTATATTCTCATACCACAGAATCACAGAATCCCAAAATGGTTGAAGTTGGAAGGCACCACAGTGGGTCATCTGGTCCAACCCCTGCATAAGCAAGATCATCCTAGAGCACATACCACAGGATTGCATCCCGATGGTTCTGGAACTGTGGGAGTGTGTCTTGTTTGGTTCAGTCCGGGTCTCCCCTTTGGGTTTCGTGTTACTGTACCATCCCAGTTTATACCCTCCTGGTTTCGTGTTCATAACCCTGCTTTCTCTATTTGTCTCCTCCCAGACCCCTGCCAATCGCTCCGGCACCCCTCCCAAGCTTCTAGAAAGTTCTGGCAGGGGCGTCGAGTGATTGGTCTTGGGGGGAGGATCCCTCCCTTCCTTTCCCAAGATAGGTTCCCTTGTGTGTCCCTCATCCCGCAGACCCGTCCTTCTCCTTCCCTGATTCAATGCCTTTGTCATCCCTCCCCTGTCGCCACCCCCCCATAAAACCCCTGGCAGGGGCGTTCAGAGTTGCTCATTGCTGGACACCCCCGGGGGGCGAGGTCCCCTGTTCGGAGACACAATAAACCTTCTGGATTTCATCCACAATTGAGCCTGCCTCCTTCTTCCACCACCTGCCTCTATTGCCGCGGCCCTGTGGAAGGACCCACGAGCCAGACCTCTGGTCTCCCCGATTCCGGAGGCTGGCCCCACAGCCTGCTGCGTCCAGAGCTGACCGGGCAAAGTGGGAACTGCTCCAAAAAGGACGCAGAGGCATGGAACGTCTCCAGTGAGGGGGACTCCACACCCTCTCTGCATGATCTGTTCCAGTGCCTGGTAGCTGCACAGGAAAGAAGTTCTTCTTCATGTTCAGGAGGAACTTCCTGTGCATCTGTTTCTCTCTTTGTCTCTTGTCCCATTGTTGGGCACCACCGAGCAGAGCCTGGTCCATGCTCTGACCCCTCCCTCCCTGCAAGCACTGACAGACACGGATGAGGGCCCCTCTCCCTCAGCCTTTCCTCCTAAGAGCGAGGCTCCAGTCCCTTAATACAGAAGTACAGAACAGTAATATATAAATAAGAAGAGCTTCTTTTAAACCACAAGATACTGATCCCATTCTTGTGTGTGTAGGAGCTTTTTTGGAAATAGTAGTACTAAAGTCATTAGGATCATGTGGGAGTTAACATTATTCAACACAAGAAAGGATAACAGAAACTAGGCTGTAATGTGAATAACAAGATTCAGAATTTCAGATTATAGTGTTTACATCTCAAATCATCCATTAAGCCTTCTGGCAACTTGGTAATTAATTCAAAATCAATAGAGATTCTACTTCAAGGAGCTGAAACAGAGAAGAGAGTGCTAAAGCATGAGGGAATAGAGTTATGCAAGGTGACCTATTGGAAATTACATTCTAAATGCAGAAAATATAATCTATAATTTTTAGAATATGTTCAGAGTAGGCAATTTAGATAACTAAGTGCATATAATTTCATAGGGAAATTTCATGTCTGTCTCTATAACAGAAAGAAATGTTTTCCTTGAAGCTGAAGTTTAACAGTACATGACCATATATTTGTCTTCATAACTCTGTAAAAAAATAAAGTGTATTTTTCATATTTTGAGCATAAGGAGTATAAAAATACTCTAGCAAGATGTAACAGGAATGCAAAACCAGACAAACCTAAAAACTACCAAGCAATAAGACTTATCATAAAAGATGATAACTTCTTCCTTAAAGGTTACGTTTGTTTATTATCCAACCTCTGACTTTACTTGCATGCACCAATTACATATTCTGTATTTGTAATAAAGGCATTAGAAAACTGAAACACACTGAAGGTTCCACTTGTTATTCTGATTGAAATCACACTTTTAAGTATTTAATAAAAGTTATGAAAGAAATAAAATCACATAATGCATCACTTTTTATTCATTATAAATTCTACCTGGTAATGGTAAGTGGAAATACTCTAATCATAGAAAAGGAAATTTGTTCTCATCTTGTGCATTTAGAAGATATGAGTCATTGTTATTCCTTTTTCACTTTACAAGGTCAATTTGCTTTCTTCCTTGTGCGCAAGAGTAGGCAGACTTCCTAAGAAGCAAAGAAACACCAGAAAAATGCAATTGTAAAACCATAAGTAGTAGCATAGCAAAATAATACTTTTGGATGTAAACTCCAAATTAACCTAAAAGCAGGATGTCTGAGATTCAAAATCAATTCAGTGCCTTTATTTTTTAACATTTTGTTTTAAATTAAACTCTTTGTAGTTTGAATATTCTATTCATCCAAAAGAGCTGTCTGCTTGCTCACTCTGTTTAGCAAAATGTGTGCATATTTTTGTCTATGTTGCTTAGACAACAACATCTGGCACTAAAACTTTTCCTTTGCTAGTATGATCTAACGCTAACCCCTCCCCCCCAAAAAATAATAATCTGTTTCATTTATACAAGAGCTAGATGCACCTCATTGCTCAAACTAGACTTGGATACACTGTGTAAAAGTGCACTACATAATATAACTGTGTGATAGTTTCTGTCTAATAACAGTTCCATGTACTTCTCTTTTTTATAAAATCCATGCCAGAAGAATCCGACTTCAAGCTAGCTGAGAAGAGGTCTATGGATCTGTGGAGTGAACTGAACACAATTAATATATTTTACAAGTCAGGTCTTTAGTAATGCTCTTAGCTATCTGTGTGTTCTGGGAGAATCTTTATTCCTTGACAGATATGTGGCTTATCTGGTCCCTTCTTGCTATTGACAATCCCTGTCATAGAGCTGACCTCTTGTGAAAAGAATATGTAAGTTACATTTTGTTATTTCTTTGACACACTGTTCTCTGGGTAATACCACATTCAGAAGGTAGGAAATGTCCAAAACCCAAAAAAATACTAGATCCCCCAAAAACATATTAAAAATTAGGTTAATGATGCTGATTTATAATTGAAGGTACTGTTGGCCAGCAAAATTAAATAAAACTTGTTTGCAAAGTTATGGGCTTGTATTGTGTTTTCATGAAGGAATAGTGAACCACGGTGGAATAAGGAGCTGGTAGTAAATCAGGAACTGCAGTTCATTCCTGTGCCAGTAAGTATTTGTGTACTTTGGGGAAAAACAGAGGCAGTTAGATTTTAAGAAGCAACTGCTTCTTCTGGGAGGAGCTGTGAATCCCTGAAAACGTCTGTAAAACCTTGCCATTGACTCAGCGGGAGACTACAAGCTGGCTACTCACACACACAAACACACTACACACCCCCTGTTCCTACTTCAGCTCCAAGGATCCTGATGTTTGTTTCCAAACCGACCTTTTCATTCTTTTCACTTAGTGAGTCAGTGCTGTACTTAGTCGGGGCTTTACAGCACAACATGAGTGAAGAAGTGGTGCTGATGTGACTCATTCACTGATGTTTGGTCATAGTTCCCTAATTGTGAAGGAAATACTCAAGAGGTCAAGATTGCTATGTTAGGAGCTACTGTGTTTTCTACAACAATGCTGTAGCACACATCTAAGTAACTGAATAAATGTACAAGCCTGAGGACAACCTCCTTTTAGGTGCCACACAGGAGAGAACTTGAACTACTACTTGTTCAGTGCTGACTAGTTGACCCATGGTCAGTGCTACTTCCACACAAAAAACTTAGAACTCTGTCTAGGGGCAGGGTACTTCGTGCTTTTCCCTTTTCTTAACTGGGATGTTAAGAAATGCTTAAAAATGATTTTTTAATTCTACTGAAAAGTCATATAATGTTATTTAGCCATTACTAGAGAAGCTGGATTGCTTTCTTTGCATTTAAATTTGCAGTTATAAGTGCAGAAGCATGGCAACAAGATAATGGATTTTTTTAAAACTTTGAAAAGAAATTAAACTGTCAGCTTAGATATTACAGCAATGATCACCACGGTACTGTAGGAATTAAAAGCACACCATGACTTATGAAAGTGTAGAACATCATTGCAAATCTCAATCTTTCCTCTTCCAAAATAGATGGCAAACAAAATGGTTGATCACCCATTTCTCATGCAGTCTAGCAGAAATATTGCAGCTGTGTATTTTGGAGGCCCCTCATGGTATGACATCCACTTAAATTCAAATAATTGTTACTATTACCAGTTTTGAAGTCATGGGAAGAAGATTGCTGTTAATGACAGAAATAATGAATAGTATAAGCATGTGTGATTTAACTACAGAATTTTTTTTCTTTTTCTTTTTTTTTCCTAAAGAGTAATATCCTTTTTGTGTTATATAAACCTAGAATAAAAATCTTTGCAGAGAAACATTATCGGTCTCGCAGGAAGGACAGTTTTAATGGGAATTTCATTTTCTTTCCAGGAAGCATTGAGGCTATAAGACATAGTGGCTGCAGCTGTCTTTCTCTGTATGCAGAGTATTTCCAGCCTGCAGTGACTTTCTGTGCATATGACTTTGACAGCTTTAAAAGCCTTTACAGAGTTCCTCTCCTTGAAGATGTGGAAGTGTCTAGACTGTTATAAGATTTTAAAATTAAAACAGAACTTTGAAAAGTTAGGTTAGCATTTTTGCAGAGCTGTTGTATGTGAGACTCACTGAAGCAGTCTCTTAAACCATAAAATCATATTAAACTAAATTTGAACAAATGTATTTTCTCTCTCCAGCTAGCAGTATGATGTCAGACAGTAGCACAATTTTAAAAATTATGACTGAGAAAATACTTGGTTTCTATAATGCAGAAAATACATTTATGTGATATTTAAAAGTGGGTTATCTTTGGATACATGAAAACATTTATTCTCAAGTAAAGCTTATGGATGACTACAGCAGTCTAGAGAAGAAATAAAATATTTCAACATTTTTTACCTTTCTGGCCTTTCAGCTATTGAAGGCTGAAAAGAAAGGCTTTCTTGTCTTTTTAGAAGCCGTAGAAAAAAGATTGCAAGAAGAAATTGAAGAGAAGATTGATAAATTACATGAAAGACATGCTTCTGAAGATAAGTAAGTAAAGAAATATGGTTCATTCACAATTGGAACAATACATCCCTGGTTCTATTAAGAGCTGTTTAAAATATATATTGCTATTTTTTAAGTATCTCTCCTCTGTTCAGACATATCTAAATCTATGAAGTTTTGAAATGCAACTCTAAGCATCAACTAAGGAGAAAACTCTGCTCTAAAAGAGCAATACCCAGGCCCTTACATATTTGAGACAATTCTCCTTCTTTGCTATCATTTTTTCTAATGTAATACTGCTTTGATTTTCATCTTTTATAGCAGCTTATGCAGAATGATTTCCAAGTGAAATAATTATAGAATTAAAGTTAGCATTGAACAATAGAACAAATTTGAGAGAGGTTTGAAAAGATACTGTTTTCTTCAGAGATTTCAATTGAGATTGAGCACTGAAGAAGTGAACAGTCATTGGAAACTTTTGGATATGAAGAGCTGCAAATAAGAGATCCATATGCTATCACTGCTAATTCAGTCATAGAAAAAAATAAGGGAATAAACATTTGCTGGATTGCCTTGGAAAATAAAAGAGGTAAGACCAAGGGACAGTCTGGAACAAACCCATGGTAAAAAACCCCCAATAAAAATATGTCCAAAACCTAACCCCACCAAACCTTGTGAGCAAAACCAGCAACAATGACTAAAGAAACCTTATTTTCTCCCTTCCTTCCCTTTTGAGAACTAGTTTATTTGTTGCTGTGGACTTTGTCTGTGAGCTCTGCCAGTCTCAGTGGTGATTGTGTGAGGAGTTAGGGAGGAGCACACTTGCAGAGAGTAAGTTCTCAGAGGAGAAGGCAGAAGACAACACGACAGAAGTATTTCACAGATAATGTCTTGGCAGGGTGGCCTCTTGCAAGAGCATCTTCTGCATATGTATGTGACAGGGAAGAAAGTATGAAAGAAATTAAAATCAGGAATGCATTGAAATAATTGAGTTTTCTAATGCAGAATCCTGCTTTCCTCCTCTGAAAGTGTCTAGAATCTGACAGTGCGAAGTTTCTTCTCTGACTCCGTGAAGGTCCAGCAGTCTTGAGAGAGGCTGGTCCAAGACAGGGGAGTACTGTAACAAATGAGATGTGATATAAGCCTCCACTAAAACTGGCTTCTGAAGCATTAAACCACCCCCGTTCATCATCTTCTGTCCCCAGAAAGTGGATTGTGTCCTTCACTGCAACTAGGACACTGTTGTCTTTGGTGGCAAAACAGATATATTATTTAGAACACTCAATTTCAGCTGCAGCTATAGGCTGACAAAAGTGCTGAAATCCACTCCTTGAATATGAAACTTCACTTTTTTGTGTGCTTTCTCAGAGCATGTCTGTTTGCATTTCATCAGTTCTGCCCATGTCATACTGAGATGGAAAGAAGAGGATAAATTAATTATGAGAACTATTTGTGTGATTTATGCATTATGCAAACATTCTTACTGCAGTTACTGATGAATAAGCTGTACAGTGGCAGCACTGTTTTTAATTTTGCATTGTTATTTTATTTAAGTTTACAACTGATATTAGTACCAAAGTCCCTGGTTTTCATGTAGCCAGAAAAAATTAGTATTTTTTTTGTACAAGCACACCATCCTACTAATTAAAAAAAAAATAAAGGTAAGATATTTGCACTCTTAGATTAATATCACTGCAAGAAAAGGCCCCTCAGTACGTATAGTCTTTCCTGTAATTAGTTTTTAAAAAATAAAAATACTACATTTGAAGGGAAAATAAAAGACAGAAAACCAGAATAATTAAGCAAGAAGAGACCTTCGGAAGATTCTAGTTAAAGATCCTGCTCTAAGTAAGGTCAGGTATGGGATCAGACAAGGACTTTTTCTCTTGTATACCATGGAAAAGATATTTGCCTGATCTTACGTGACCATTAGCAGCTTGGTAAATTACCTAAATTGGGAAGCATTAAAAAACGAAAACAACAGGCCCTCAGAGGGGGACACATCCACAGCCAACTAGCTCCATGTAGAAAACTGAGCTCACGGTAGAACCACTGCATGTAAATTCTGGGCTGCCAGGCAGGACAGGATACCTTGCCCATCACAAGTGAGTGCCCTCTTCCTCTGCATCAAAACATGGAAGCCTTCAAGGAGGGGGGAGGTGGTGACAGGGAACAGAACAGGAGTTGTGATCTCCCTGCCCTACCTGTCTCAGGACCAAGGATTTGAGTTGAAGAGAAAAGTGTACTAAATACATTTGCAGGTAACTTGGCAAGAAGGAGGAAAACAGGATGAGTCAAGAGAGCAGAAGAATGAAAATGTTGCCTTGACCTCTCTAAATACCTAGGAGAACTTTTACTTAAGGAAGTGGAGAAGTTAGTGCATTTAATTAAGTTTATGGTATTCAGCTGCTCCTCTATTAGCTGTTGTATGAACCCTCTGAATGGGGTGAGGTGGAAAAGCAAAGAAGCATAATCTTTCAAGTCAAGTCTGTATAGTACAGAAACTATAATTTCTTGATTACTGCTGAAAATTTTTAATTCTAAAGGTAATGTTTATTTTTCCAGTATGAGTTCATTGTGACATTCAATGGCAAGCAAAGTGCAAAGGGGCAAGAAAGCAAGTAGACTATAACAATGATTCATTCATTCTGTTACGGGATTCAAATTCATGCAAGAGAAAATAAACTTGTGAAATTATAGTACCGAACAATCATTTTCATCATGACAAGAATATGGCAAGGTTTAAAAAGTACTCAAAGTAAATCTAAATAGGTGTATAAATAAGGTACTAGATAGGGGTGTAAAATTGAGCAAAGATTACTCTTCCAAATATCTCTTAAGTATCTAAATTTCTCCAAATATCTTCAAGGGAACAGCTAATCTCCATGAAACTAATTTCAAACATGTTTTCCTTGAAAGTTTTCTTCCCCAGAAAGTTGAGTATGCCTCACAAATACTGAAGATTTTTCAAGCTTAATAGAGAACACAAGGATAATAAATCCAAGGATAAATGCAAGGAATTTGGTTTTAAAACATAAGAACTCGGTAGCTCTGCATCCCTTAACAGACCTCATTAGTTGAATTCATCCTTTGGGAAATACAACAATTCATTCAGAATCACAGAATATCAGAATGCCTGGGGAAGGGACCTCTAGAAGGTGTCTACTCCAGTCCTGCTGTTCACCTAGAGCAGACTGCATAGGATCACACCCAGGCAGGTTTGGAATATCTCCAGCAAAGGAAACTACACAGCTTCTCTCGGCAGCCTGTTCCAGTGTTCTGTCGCCTCACAGTAAAGAAGTTCTTCCTCATGTTTAGCTGGAACCTCCTGTGCAGCAGTTTCTACCCATTGTCCCTTGTCCCATTGTTTGACACTACTGATGAGTCTGGCCCCATTCTCCTGACAAGCACCCTTAAACATTTGTAGGCATTGAAGAGGTTCCCTACCAGTCTTCTCTTCTCCAAACTAAACAGGCCCAGCTCCAGCAGTTTTTCCTCATAAGAGAGATGCTCCAGATGCCTCTCATCATCTTCATGGCATCCGCTGGGCCCTCTCCAGCAGCTCCTTGTCTTTCTTGCCCTGAAGAGGCCAAAACAGGACACAGCACTACAGATGTGCCTCACCAGGGCTGAGTAGAGGGGCAGGATCATATTCCTTGGCCTGTTAACAACCTCTTCAAAGCTTTAGCATTGTATGTGTTCACAGTGAGTCCCAGATGTTGCATGTCTGCTATCCTTTTTCTCCCAAGGCACAGATTCATGATTGTTTGTGACCACAGAAATGCATCCAGTGGGAGAGAATAGAGGAGGTGTTAAAATTAACCCCCTGCACTTGTAGGTAGGGATTGTATAACTAAAATACAAACAGAAAATAAAGTGTATAAAGATGTAACGAAGCCACTATAAATAAATCACTTCCTAAATAAAACGGAATAATTAATGTTAACCTATAATGACTCAAAGCCATAGTAAAGAAGACTGAAACTCATTTTAAAAACCCTGTAATATTTAAGCAGGAAAGGCCCAGGACATAAGCCGTGTGTTCTGCAGGTGTAAGAATAGAGTAAATGACCAAATTATCCAAAGAAGAGGGTAATACACTACTGGACATAAAAACAGCCAAATCACCATTCCAGTTCCTGCCTATATTTGCTGACCCACTAGCAAGTTTATCCTGGAAAGCAAGAAAAATGCACTGGGTGACCGATATTTTACTCTATCTGTTGGAGCCTGTTTTACTCTATCTGTTGTCCTACCTGTGACTTTCGTTCACTTGCATGAACTACAGGGTTAATATTTTACCCTTTTCATGGAAAAAAAATTTCTTCATAGACTTAAGAGTTCAGCAACTAAATACTGTAAGTGAAATAATGAGAAAATGGATAAAACTGATGTAGGAGACCTCTCAAACTTCATTTTCACATCTGTGGTTTCTTCACTTCTATGTTGCTTCATGTGTTGTATTTGAACTTTGAAATGCTGTCTTGTACAATTGGTATAATATGAAAAGTGTACCTGTACCAACTCTGTTCTTTTCTAAAATAATGGAAATGTAAACAAAAGTAGACTAGAGATATCCAGGGGGAAAAAAATAGCTAATTAAAGGCTCCAGGGGTTTAAAATAATAATGAGTCTGAATTACAATGTAGATTTTGACTTTTTGTTAAGATCTGACTTGGGTATATATCCATTAAAATATTATCAGGAGATTAGTCTGTCAGAGCCAGGGAAGAATAAAAGGTGTGAGCACACAAAATTACAGCCTTGCAATTTATAGGTAATTTAAAGCTGATATATCTCAGTTTTTCAGAAAAGTTTAAAAAATGTTTCATTGTGCCAAAAATGATTATACAGATATGGTTTTCTTTAATGGAGACCTTGAGGTCTTGAAATTGTGTTCGCTTGTTCTCAGCAAGAGCAAAATAATTTCTTATTTAAAAATATGAGACCATAAAAATATTCTGTCTGATATTCAGAGAATACTCCATTTATGCAGACGTGCCTACCTATCTGTGCACAGGCACACAAAGGGTGCTGACCTTTCATTTCCATATATTGTGTTCAACACAGGTGATTTCCAATGCATGAAGTTATCTGTAAAATTATTAATAGCCCATTTATGGATGAGCAAATCTGAAAATCCTCTGTGATTCATAGCCTGTGGCTAACACCAATTATGCAGCTAAAGAATCCAATTAAGGGTTTATAGGGCACTAGAAAGGAAACATGAGAAAGCACAGTTCAGTTACGCATTACTCACTTTTTGTTGGCCAATCTCATGACTAACTAAGCCGACATATCTAACAGTTAACAGTAAAATCTGACCTTTCCCACTTCATTATAGATAATGATTCTTTTTATACAAACATGCTGCAAATTCTTTTAATGTTAGAGCAGGATCCTTAGAAAATTTCACACTTGATTTTAGGGAAATGGGGTTTCTCTTCTTACCAAGATAAAGAAACTCGATACCGCAACCAAGCAAATATTAAGCAAAGCAAATACAAAGCAAATATCTAAGCAAATATTAAGAACCTTAGGTAATGAGTTTAACATTTAAACTGGAGGTCTATGCTATTACAACCTGCTTCTATTGTCATAGGTCTTTGCCTTCAGTAAGTTGGAAATGGCCTGAATATACAACCATTCTTCTCTTTACAAACTGTACTATTTGTGAACCATAGAAAGTGACTTCTGCAGTATTTCATACTTGTTTTCATTTTTTAAAAATTTCCTTATTTATCTGCTTGTTTGTTTTAAAGTAAAGCACATTGTCTCAGTCATTAAGTCTCTAGGCAGTACTGAATAAATATTATGAAACATCAGTGAGGGGTTTTTGAAAAAAACCTTTTTTGAATTGAAAGAAATCAAGTGTACTTTAATATTTTTTTCCAAATTTCCTTAAAATGTTCCAGCTGCTGAAAGCTTCCAATTTCCTTTTTGTCATCATTGCCGTTGTTAATACGTATTATTTCAAGTATTGCTAGTGAATACTTTGAAGAATTTAAGTAGAACAGCAAGTGGGAAATTTCCAAATTCTACTTTATTTGCTGCCTGGCTAAACATATGTCAATCTGTACAGGTTTTATTATACACCCACCTCTGCCTCTTAATCTGACAAATATTTTCTTCTGTAATGAACAAAAGCACCACTAGTAAATGTAACATTTTGATAAAAAGTGGATTTGATATCCAGGGAGAGGCAAGGAGTGGGAACACAGAGTAAGGGCTCTAGGGGTAAGTACAGATGTTTTCTTATATCAGTTTTCTGTTTAGGAATAAAAGTTCCAAGGAAAAATTTGTTGGAATTTTCCGTCACTTATTTCCATTGAAATTACAACCTGTATTACCCAGAGAGGGTCTGGAGTCTCCCTTATTGGAAATATTCCAGAACCATCTGTCCACAAGCCTGTGCCTTGTGCTCTGGAATGACCCTGCCTGAGCAGGGAGGTTGGACCAGATGACCCACTATGATCCCTTCCAACCTGACCCATCCTTCCCATCATACAATTCCATTTTTCCTGAGGATCCCCAGGATTAGAATGTTACTAATCAGGCTACCTTCTTCTAACTACTTGTCTGTTGTAAAAGAAGCATCAGTTGACCTGTTATGTCACGCACTATGGAATTTATTTGTTTATTAAATTCCTCGTTAAAAATAATGCTGATTTGATCATGGAGAGTCCTATGAATGGTAGAGTTGTTCTCACTGAGATGGAACTGAACTAATTAGGGGAAAAATAACTTCCAGAGTGCACAGTAGGAAGGCAGATGACAGGCAGAGGGGATGGGATAGTGTAGAGAGAAGCAAGATTTTTGAGAGGTACAGCAAACAAAAAACCACAAAAACAATCAGAGGGGCTGTTTACAGTCTGCTGCAACTCCTAAAACCTCTGAGCTAACAGAAATCAAGCCTGAAAGGAAGTAGATGTCTTGCAGACAAGCAATGTCTATTACTATTTATGCACACTTCAAGAGTTTCTTGTTGCCAATAACAGCATGTCCGTGATCTTTATCAACATTACTGGTCAGAAAATCCGGAACTGGATCAGCACAGAGAGCATCAGATACAGAGCCAGAGCTTTTCTACTGTGGCCTCAGGAATTTCTGCGGAATCCCTAACAGACTTTGGAGTTGGGGCAAGGACTACTGTCATGTCTTGCTAAAGACCTGACTTTTGATGGTGATGTGTTTTGCAATCCTTATTGCTGTTCTCTTTAAAGATGTCTTTGGATTATTAATGCATGATAGGTGTGAAGACTAATAAGAAGCAGATTCATAATGGAGGTGCTTCTTAGAGTGAGAAAGAGAAAGTCTACGCTTTTTCATAAATCTGAACATTCATTGGGGCAGTATATTAACTGATAACATTCTTGTACAATTTATAGTGGGTGAAAATAATGAGGGGAAAACCAGTTAAGTGACTGTTCCTCTGTCTCTATCTGCAGCTATAAGGGAAGGGAAGAAAAGAAAGATAATAGGGTATTTTTGTATAATCTGTTGGTTTATATGTAAAGTATTTCCCTACCAATGGGGAAAAAAAAACCAAAAAAAAACCCAAGAGCTCTTACCCATGGGCTTAGATAGCTGGCCTAGTGGAAAGTCTTTATTATTCTGAATTTAGGAAATTTTAATTATTTATTAATACAGAAGTAAACTGTGGAGGTCATGCCTACTGAGTGCAGGCAAAGCCTTTTGTACTTTTCTGTCATTCATTATGTATAGTTTATATTTTTAGATATTAAAAGTTTAGAGAAGTTTAAACTTTTGGGGGTTTAGATGTGTTTAATCATATTTTCAAGATATTTTCTTCACTCATGTCACATGTACAGGAACCTGATATGTTTCGATGGGCTTAAATGTTGTTCCTTTTCCCTATCCTGATTTTTGCTATGTTGAAGTCCATTGGGTGCCATTGTGGTTTTTTCCCTTCTTCACTAGAGAGGATGTCCATTAGTACTCAACTGTTTTCACTTGTAGGAATCCTTGAACCTACTTAAACTACTTATCAGTTTCTATAACCTAAATAATTGTGAGGGACTTTTAAGGTCTTTACTGGATAGTGTTACCTACAGTGTTTTGAAGTTTTATGTCTCTTTCAACACCATCTAATTTGTTGCCTAAAGGATTTTCTGAAATTGTTGTATTCTCAGAAAAAGCAACTTTTATTTTTGGTGTAAATCGTTATGCTTCATCTTTCTTCTAACTTTTCTTTTGACAAAAATAATTAGTGTGTTTACAACCTGTGTGCTGCTGCACAGCCTCTGTTCCCAAAAAAACCCTGGTTTTGGACCTGCCACCCCTGTGTTTTATTTGTTAGAAAATAATTTCTCTCAGTGACAGCAGTGCATGTGACAGGGCCAGGAGAGCACAGGGAGCCCTGCCTCGCAGTGTCCTACTCACGGCCCAAGCGCCCCAAGTTCATATCAGCTCATCCCTAGTCTTGGTCCCAGTAGGATGTGGACCACATCAATGCCTTGCCTCCAGTCCCAGCCCCATCTCCTAGTGGAATCTCTGGCTCCAGCCCATCCCCTGACAGCCCCCAGGGCTGCTGGGAGGCCCTGCTGTCAGCCCTGGCTCTGCCTGTCCTGCTCTGGCTGGAGAGCGAGGGCAGGACCCTGCCTGTGCCTGGATCACCCTGATTTTGAGTGCTGTGTCCAGTTCTGGGCCCCTCACTTCAGGAAAGACATTGAGGTGATGGAGAGTGTCTTAGAAGGACAACAGAGCTGGGGAAGGGTCTGGAGCACAAGTCTAATGAGGAACAGCTGAGGGAATGGAGGGGGCTCAGCCTGGAGAAAAGGAGGCTCAAGGGCATCTTCTCACTGTACAGCTCCCTGACAGGAGGGTGGAGCCAGGTGGGGTTGGGCTCTTCTCCCAGGCAGCCAGTGACAGGACTAGAGGACACAGCCTCAAGCTGCACCATGGGAGGGTCAGGCTGGACATCAGGAAGAATTTCTTCAGTGAAAGGCTTGTCAAACATTGGAGTGGGCTGCCCAGGGAGGTGGTGGAGTCACCATACCTGGAGGTATTCAAGAAGCCACTGTACATTGCAGTGACTCAGCCACTGGTTGACAAAGGTCGGACTCAATGACCTCAGACGTGTTTTCCAACATAAATGATTCTGTGATAGTATAACTTCCCTGCTCAGCCCCATCCTGCCATACTCCCTAACAAGGTGGCAGTCCTGTCCTTTGTTTCGAAATATAAATTCTCTTCACTAGATCAAAAACGTGAGAAGTTTATTTTGAATATTCAAAAGCCGAACACACAAACTGGTGCTTTGAAAGGCCAACCATGCAGGGCTGCAACCAATATGGTTTTGTTTGGGTTATCATCTGCCTGAGGCTTAAATGATGTTTTTGATCTTCTTCTTAGTTGCTTTCCTTTGTAAATCATTCATCAAGAGTTATATTTTTGTACAGGAGAGTAAAAAAGCTTTGTTACTTCAGTTACCTGATGGATATTATAACTTCCAAAATTAATAGATAAACGCTACAATTTTACCAACATTTAGCTGGCATTTATACTTTGATATTTTAGAGCCTTATATTGGTGTTACATAGATAGATGTAAATGGTGTGTAGTATAGTAATGAGATAATGAAAAGTGCCTTCTTCCTGTATCTCATTGAATAACAAAGGACCAGAAAGCTGCAAAACATAAGCCTATGCATAGTTGAATTAGGCTACTAGGCACTAAGTGCAGAACTTTATCACAAGTTTTTGGCTGCTTTTACGCAGAGTCCGCAGGCTAATGAAGAGAAAACTTTGGGGAAAAAAATAATTTTATTGTCAGTACCTTTGCTTTGTTAATATTTTATTCTTTTGTCCAGTTTCCCCCTTTTTTATACATTGTAGCACAGGAAAAAGAAAGAAAGTGGAGAAAAAGGAGGAAAAAACCCAAATAAGGAAAAAAACTCAAAAGGTTTATAGCTGTTACCAATATTTATATCTTTCTGAAGAAGGCATATTTGAGCTACAGTTAATATAAATGGTTCACTGCCTTTTGCAATGGATATTGTTTATTATATTGTTCTCTAAGAGAAGATATAAGCAAAGACTATTACAAAAGAACTGCTGAGTTATCAAGTCTTGTCCAGATTATAGAGTGGCAGTACTGGAATTACAGAAGTGTCTAAAATGCAAAAAATATCTTTTGCGCTTGCTTTTTTCTCCATACTCCATTAAAAGTTAAAGGTGGGAAGGGAGTTTTTGTGACATTTCTTGCACCTTAAAAATAGAAATTCTGCCCCTGTAACATCTCGTGCTCCTTGCCTGCAGTATGAGCAATTAATTTTATCCTTGATTGATGGGAATCCCTGTTACCTTGTCTTTTGATTATTGCAGTTCATACCTGCGCTTCATGATACACTTTAAAACTCTTTTTTATGTTTTAACTTTTTACTTTTTCTTTTCACTTGTTCTCTCATTTTCATGCATTTTTCTAAACCTAGGTTATATTCTGTGTTATTTTCATTTTGGGAAATAATTGGCAGTTTTCAATGCAAAAAACCCTACAAACAACCATTCTTAAAAGAGATAAAAAGAATGTTAAATAATAATACTTAAAAAAAACCCCCAAAAACAAACAAAAAACAAAAAACAAAAAACAAAACAAAACAAAACAAAAAAAAAAACCAAAACCCACCCCAAAATGACAAAAACCCCAAAGAAAACAAAGCAAAAACCCAAAAGCAGAAGATTGTTTCACTCACGTTTCAGGGGTTTTTTTTCTACCACAGAAGCTGATGAAAACTGTTGAAAAGGAAAATGATATGGAAAAACATAATAAGAAGGTGTCATAAATTTCTGTTCCCAACAGTAAAACTGTAACACTTTTCCTGCAATTTTGCATTTCAACCATTTCAGAAGTTGCTGTAGTAATAAACTGGGGTTTTATTTAACTTGAATTCATATAGAGCTATGATCTACCTTGATGGTTAGATTTTATATTACTACAGGCTTATAGCTACAGTAATTCATGCATTATTTTTGTTAAATATTGTAACACAAGCTTGGCTTAGGACTAAAAATATTTTTATGTTTAATAGTAGTAAAGCTTTGTATTTTGAATCATATTGTCAGTGAGGTTTTGGTTACATATTTAGAACGGAGGAAGTGGTACTTACAGGCTTGCATATCACACATTTCTGGATTACAGCACAGTGTTAATAAGAAACAAGTATTTGAAACTGATGCTGCACTTTAGCAGCAGTTTAGCTGTGGAAGGAAAAAAACTATTACATGGATGTAGCCTATTAAAATGGTACTTGTAAGACACTTCAAAAGGAAAAGGTAGAAGACAATTTATATGTCACTGAATGTATCCTCATCCTCTCCTATCAGTGCCACCCAGAACTGATCCTATAGATGTTTCCTTGTTATAGACAACCTTATCTAATTTTTTTCCTACTGAGTACCATAAATACTGTATATATAACAGTTCTATACTTAATTAAAAATCAGCCTGATTGTGGAAGCAAGCTCTAAACTCTTCCTTTAATTGACATTAAATGGAACTATACACAGCAGCAACCAGAAGCTTCATTTGCTTAATGCACAGAATAAAAAACCACAGAGTCACATCAGAATTCAGGTCTTGTGGTCTTATTCCTCAGAAGCTGTTTTGCTAAGAAGTAATAATAATAATAATAGAAATAATAATAATAATAATAATAATAATAATGGAAGCATAAATTTCTTGATGTGTGGATGGGGTATAAATCAATGTTTGTGATATTTCAATGAAATATATAATACTCATGTTTATTTAAACATTCAGAAAAATTCACTCACAAATAACTGTCTTAAGATCCCTTTTGTGAGATGATATCATAGAAAAGTATTATTCAACTGCCATTTTCACTTTCAGAAGAAATCTTGTTGATAGACTGATGTGTTGAAAATAATGCCAGTTGTGAAAAAAGTCAGGAACTCTGAGCTGAAAAATCATCATCAGAGGGTTTTGGTATACCAGTGGGATTTTTTACAATACACATATCATTAAGTTCTGAGAAAATGTCATACGTTTTGTTATCTCTCAATATAATAAGGCATCTTTATTAGTGCTACATCCAAGAGCAGATTGCTGAAAAGGAAAGAAAGAAAGGTAGATTTGATATTTTTTAAATGCAACTCAAATATCAGAATGTCTTACTTGTGGCACTGAATTATCCTTTTATCAAAATTCATGTCAAAACTGAAGTATTAGTATTCTAAATCTATGTTTTTCTTTTAGATCACTGTGATTCTCCCAGCTTGAATAGTTCTAAAGATTAGTGATTAAAAAATCAGCCAAATAATTCAAACTATTTTGCAAATATTGTGCAATGAAATACTACAACTAATATTACATGCACTTGTAAATGTGTATTACTTTTTATTTGGCATTTACAGTAAGACATAATTCTTGAGCAGTGTTTGATTGGAAGAATGGATGTTCCTAGGCCACTTGTTTGCAAGTCAATAAAATTAATTTCCATTCATACATAGATGATGGCTGAGCAGTTGTTAAATGTCATCATCTAGTAAGTAGTACAGTGGACATTACCAATGATCTTTGTTGTGCTTTCACTTTTATATTAGACCTGCTTTTTCCAGGCAACAGAATTGAGTACCTGAAACTAGTGAACTGTACTGCTTATAAGTATTAATTCTAAACATAGAATTTTGGCCATATTTCCTGAAATTCATTTCAGGTTTCAGTTCTTTCAGGTTTTGGCATGCTAGCTGTTGAGACAGTGTGTTCTGACTTATTATTTGGAATTCTGTAGGAATCAGAGACCTGTCTGGTTTAATTAGAAATCAAGAAATCACTCAAGAATTTCATTTTTCATTGACTTTCATAAAATCATAGAATCACAGACTCAGAGAATGATATATATTGGAAGTGATTTAAAAGATCATCTCGTTCCAACCCCCTGCCATGGGAAGGGACACCTTCACTAGACCAGGTTGCTCAGAGCCCCATCCAACCCGACATTTAACACTTCCAGGGATTAAGCATCCACAGCTTCTCCAACTTGCCCCAGTGTCTGACCACCCCCACAGTAAAGAATATCTTCATAATATCACATCCAAACCTACTCTCAGTCTGAAGCCATTCCCTCTTGTCCTATCACTCCTTTTAAAAAGTACCCCTCAGTCCTTTTGTAGCTCCCTTAGGTACAGGAAGGTGCTAGGTCTCCCCTGAGCTTTCTCTTCTGAAGAGGCTGAAAAACCCCAACTCTCCCAGCCTTTCTCCATAGGAGAGGTGCTCCATCTGTCTGGTCATCTTCAGAGACCTCCTCTGGACTGGCTCCAACACATTCACATCTTTCTTATGTTGGAGGACCTAGAACTGGAAGCAACACTGCAGGTGGGGTCTCACCTGAGCAGGGCAGAGGGGCAGAATCCCCTCCCTCTCCTGCTGCCCACAAGGCTTTGGATGCAGGCCAGGATACAATTTTTTGCCTCCACTCCAATAGGTTATTTCATGTGAAAGATATATCATTATTCCATATAGTCCAAAGTTACAGTTTCTTCAAGTGGAAATGCTAGCCCACTCTCAATTCCATTTGCATTTCTCTTTCCTGCCAAAATTAATGATTGAACAAAATGTACATGATCTCTAAGGTAGATTCACATATTCCTTTTTTCCCCCCAAAGAATCATAAGTTGATTAATAGAATTATTGTGAAATGTCTCATCTTGTACAAGCTCAACTATTGATCTTAAGACTGTTACCAAATACACTTTCCATTATCAGACCAAAGGAATCTGTAAGTGGAAAGTGGAGTAGACAGAAGACTAGATGATAAAATATAATTGTAAGAAAACTGATTTCAAACATTATCTTTTACAACCCATTATGAAAAAAAATTCCCCCAAACCCATCCTGTTCTCAGTGACTTATGCATCTGCTTAGTGATTGGAAGTACATATTGAAAATGATTGATTCATACATGATAATAACAACTCACTTGTAAAAATGAGTAGGTAAAACAAATTAATCAGACACATTTAACACAAAAATCTTTCACCAGTAACTATTTAAATATTTAGTAGAGCTGATATTAATTAAATTCCCTGAAGATGAAGATAAAATTCCTAATACTTACAATTTTTCCATGATCATATATGAACACGTGTTCCAAAGATGTGGTGCAGTGGATGTGTTTTGAGATTGATGAGAAGCAAACCATATTGATCTTGTAGCTGCACGTGTGATAATTTTTACATTTTTCCACATAATAACCATATTTAACTCAATGTAGAGATGTGAGAGAGAGTTCTTTCTCATGCTGCAGTCTGGCTAAAAAAATCTTACCTTTTTCCTCTTTTTACATACCTTTGAGGAAAGTGGTCTTGATTCTCCCACTAACTTGCATATTTCCTTATTCCTCAGGAAATTCTATCCCCTTTATGCTGCTGTACAAGAGAAATATTCTTCTATTTCTGTATTTGCTCATGTAATATTAATATGAGTAAATATGAATAAAGCTACTAAGGCTAATATTTAGTTCTGAGTTTTCCTGGGGCTGGATGGGGTCACCCTCATAAACTGCTATTACTACTTAACTGTGGTCCCTTTCTAAGGAAGGTGTTGAACCACAGGAAAACTTTCAGTCAGTATGAGGTGGTTCTCTTAATCTGTTTATATCTTCAGACACAACTTCCACGATCAAGTGTTTGATATGTATGAAATAATTCAATCACTCCATAGCTGTTATCCCTGTTGTGGACTTTTTGGTCATTATTTTTATACTACAGTATTGGATTTTAAAGGTGAATGACAATTTTTAACAAGTAAATGTTTTCAAGTTGCATGCTTTACTGACTGTAACTATTTAAAAACTCTGTTGCATGCCCATGTTGCCTGTAGACTTTGCTGTTATTTTATCTGGATATGTAATTTACCAGTGTTCTTTCCTTTTAATTAACCCTGAATTACATCAAAGAGCTTTTTGTAAGTATCTGTGGGATTTTACTTAGGAGCCTACTGTCCTAAGTATAGACATACAGTCATGTCCTAAACAGTCTTATATAGTGACATGAGACCTGCACCTTAAATATTCTAACAAGGCAGTTGATTCAAATTTTGAAGTCTTGCATCACAATTCTGGTTGTTTCTCAGTTGATATATGTGAATGCTTTTTTATCTGAAACTACAGAAGTCAAGACCACTTCCCAAACTGTGAGGAATACACAGGAAGTAGGCACATGTTTCTCCTACTTTCAGTTATGCCACTACACACAAGAGAAAATAAATTTAGTCCTGTGGTGTGGTTTCTGCACTATGAAAAATACAAAAACTCTAAATTTAGGAAAAATATATTCAACTTCTGAATAAATGGGCTTCTCTGATGTTACTGGTTTTGCAGGAAAATCAATTTTGAAAAACATCTGTCAGGGAAGCAGAAAAATACGAACACACATTATGCTCTTTTAATACGACTTGTCTCCTCAAGCTGAACGTAAAAATCTCCAAATACTAAGTGTTCTATTTTCATCACTGGAAGGGAGAAAAGAAAATGAAGATATGGGCTACTGAACATCTCTGTCCTCTGTCCATAAAGATTTCTTGAAAAACACATCTCCATTATGTTTAGGCAGAGTCAGAATCTCCCTTTGGCTACCCATATGTGAACAGAATTATTAATTTCTCTAATATTTTCTACATTATATGACTTTTTTCATTTTATTATAATATAATCTCTCACCCTCTAGCCTGTCAGATTATGTGCCGTTGTTAATATGTAAAAAGACAACAGAAAACAGTAATGATAAAAGCAAATGTAAATATTTTCTTAGAATGTATGTTGGATTTTTGCTTGTGAAATATCTTTTTCATTTTGAAGAAATCTTATTGTGTGGAATATATTTGTTCTGCAAATCCACCAAAAACTGTTTTTCTGAACAAGTATTTTCAATCATTAACCATTTTGATTAATATTTTACTGCAGTATTTTTCAACAAACATACTGAAAGAATGTTAAAGTTACAAATTCAAGTACAGCAGGTTTAGAGAAATCCAATTTCCACAGTCTGTATGCATATCATAATTCAATAAAGTACCCACAAATTATTTTCTTTATAGTTCTGTCCTCATTCACTTGATGCAACGGCCTTTCCCTTCATTGCCTGCAAATGCCACAGATCAACCAGGCAATTTTCCAGTGTGGCATCTGGTGTCCTGAACTTGGCAGAGGTTACTTTTCAAAATCTCTCTTCTGCATCTAAATAGGAGTTTATGGAGGTAAAGTGCAAAAATAATACTTACTATGTTTCTTTTTTACCACCCTGTTCCAGTCCATAGGAGTTCATGCTTTGAGAGTAAATTGGTAAGTTGGCCTCTCTTCATTTTACTCTATGGTCAACTGACCAAACTTAAATAGGAGCATATAGGCACTGGAAATGTCTGAAGTCGTCTTCCCACAATGCCTCCTAATTATTGGTGGCATGGCAATTTAACAGTTTTCAAATAAATATTTATTTTAAAAATAAATATATATTAGTATATTTGATGAAAAATATTGGTGCAAAATATTAGTTTTGTGTTAGAAAATACTACTTCAGCAAAATACTTCCTTTTATATGGTCTGTGGCATGGGCAGAAAGAAACCTTTATGTATCACATACATTGTAACTACCCATGGAATAGCAATTTTTACATTAAACCTGTATGCACTCCCTATTAACTCTTAGCATCTCAAACATAAATTCAAATGTTGCGAATGTACTTGAATGATTTTACACAGAGTTTCCTTGATATTTTTCCATGGACAGAAGGCCTGGGTTCTTTATCTTGGCTCAATAAATCTGTGCATTGCCCCCCTGCACTTTATTCCCGTTCTGGAGCAGGTTGCTTTCTGGCATCGAACATCAGAAGCTCCTGACTCACCTTCTACGAGCAGGACCTCAAAAGTTATCAAAGGGTGGGATCCGCCACTTCTCCTGGACCAGGCTGTCCTTACCCTGCTCAGGCACAGGCCAGTCTGAGGGTGCAGGTAAATAAATGTAGGTGTTCAAGCATGGGCAAGCATGTAGGGGCTTTGTGTGATTGCCTGAGACCCCTTTAATTGTCTTATTTCCTGGTGTTTTATGAATATAAAAGAAACTGTCACATAAGACATAGGTCCTACAGAAATGCTTGCCTTCTTGTATCAGCCCAGAAGCAGGATATGTAAATTGAAAGAAAAACCAAAAGGAAAGACATTCTCGTTGTGATTTCCAGAAGTGCATTGAATCTGTCTATGTACGCTTAGTATAACCTAGATGAACAAAGCAGCATTCAAGTATCTGAAAACAGGCTCTTCAGGTATTGTGAGGAGCCCCACTGAGGAACAGCAGTCTTCATACAAGTGTGTTAGTCATCGGTCTGCTCTGCCTGGATGTCTCAAAACCCCCACAAACTCCCAAATGACACCAGTTATTTACCTATTCAGAGCTGAATGATCTCTATACATAATAATTCAAATACTTAAAATTAGGTGTCTAGCAGCATTTTAGAGATCCTAAGGTATCCTTCCACCCTAAGATGACCTCTTGAATATCTTCCATAGATCCTCTGTCACATATGGCAGCTAAGCAGATGTTTCAGGTATTCTATGGTCAAGACATCTAGTCTTTATGCATTTGAATTGTTTTGCTACATTTAGAGGTCTAAATTTAGATGCCTGCAATGGGATACTGAAAGATATCATGAGATATTCAGTTGTGTGCTGGAACAGATGAAATTCTTTTGGACTGTTTTAGAACTGCCTGTCAGGATAGGACCGATCCAGCCTAGAAACTGTGGCTTTCTTCTATGCTTTAGCACTAGAAATGGCCCTTTGGTTTGGTGGATCATTTAATCCCATAAGCTATAACTGAATGAATAAATGCTGAATTGCTTATTAAATTATGCATACCACATATATGTATAAGTATGTATGTACAGCTACAACTTATTGAATTCTCTGCAGTCTCTTACTGCTAAAACTGACTTCAGTCTCACACTCAGTCTCATACCAGCCAATACCTGGAAGTGTGCAAGTCTGCCACGCTATCAGGCACAAAATTGCCCTTATGTGGGCACTCTGTTCAGAGAGGATGAGGTAGCATCTGTTTTCAAGCCCCTCCCAACACTCCTTGAATTCTGCTTAGGAATGTGCTTGTTTTGGATGTGTCTCATTGGTACCAGTCAGGGGATGACAGTGGTTAATGTCTTTACCTTGTCCCATCTCTGTTGCAAGGATTTAATCACTGTCTGCTTTAGAATTCTTGGGAATTTGCAGGTAGATTTGTGTGTGTCAGCAACACATGCCATTTTTATAGCTCTTCTCCATGCATACCGATATGAAGATATTTATTCCAATTTTGCAAAGTCCTAGAAGATTCCTAGGCTTCTATTTTCTTATATATCATAGACAGTTCAGTATGTACCGGTAAAACCTGACATCTACCTTTTATGATATTCATAAGTTTTCTTGTCAAAAGTCTCCCAAGCTTCTGGAGTATTTCAGCAATATACTGTCTTAAACTTTCCACTTTCCAAGTCTGGAATTGCAAATGAAGATTACAGTTTTCTTCTTTTCTTGAAATCATTTTTGTCTTTAAATTCTAACTTAATGCACTCTTCATATGCTGTCGGTTTTATTGGATTCTGATGAGCTTTGTGATGTGCCTTCCTACTCTCTCATTCTCTATTATTCATCTCACATTATCCATTTTTATCCAAGAAAAACTGGAAAAAGAATTTGAAGAGGAACAGAAGAGTCAGAAGTCACTGCTAGGACAAACACATTCTTGCTGTGCATTGTGATCCTACTTTCACTGACTGTCCTGCTGAATATTTATTAAAGGCTACCTCTCTGTCTAATTTGAACTTTAGTGGTTATAAGAGAAATGGCAGATCACATCAGGTACAGATCTTCATCCAGGCTCTGCTGTGCAGTGTTTTCTCCTGTGAGAAGAAGCTGGCTCTCTCCTGAGTTTAGCAACGAGGTTATCAATACATACTTGCTGTGAAGTTCAGTTCCAAAACCCTCTGTTGTGAGAGAGTGGGGATAGTTGTAGAAAAGTAGTGTAAGGCAGAAATTTTCATCTTAGTAAGAGGGAACTTATTTGTGGTATTATTCCATTATAGAGCATTTTTATAGCAATGGTAAACATTGGTACACAATTTAAAAAAAAAACCAGGAAACTTGTGTTACCAATCTCACATTCCCCTAGTAAGAGCTGGGGGAAAAAATAATACAACAAAGAACCTGTTCAAACACTTTATGCTTAGAACATTAAGTTTATTTGGAAAGTTGTTTCAGACACTAGAATAATGATAAAAATCTGTTGTTAAAATCATAAGAATGGAGACTCAAAAGACGGGTCAAATCCAGCCTCTTCAGGGCTCTGTATTGGCTTGGGAGGTTGTCTTCTATAGCTTCCCTGACTAGATATCTAGTTCGAGATACAGTGGTTCACATGAAGGTAAAGTACAGCTGAAATGTGCCCTGGTAACTCTGTATGACCCTTATGCACCTCCTGTGTCCCTGCATCCTGGAAGAATGCCAGCTGGGAGGGGGCCAAAAGGAGGTGGAGAGAGACTGTGAGGTGATGGCAGCTTAAGAGTTGTACTCAATGATTCTTGTGGGTCCCCTCCACCTCAATGTTCTGTGATTCTGTGATTCTAACTCAAAGGATTGGCATGTCTGCTGCTAAGGGCAGGTGCCTTCAGAGAGCTGTACAAGCCCTCAGGCAAGATGTCACTGCACAGATGAGAGGGATCTCTGGTGCTGCACATCCACGTTTCCCCATGGGCCTGGGCTAGGGGTTTGTCCATGCCCATGCACATGAGCAAATGTCAAGAGCTACAGCTTCTCCAGGGAGCCATGGGTCAGGATTTGGGCTTGGACGCAGCACAGGGCACACAGTGGTCTTCTCCCTCCTCAGTCACTTGCTGAAAACTGTTGAAAATTTCTCTGGAACAGCATCAATTTGAGGGAAAGGAGAGCTGCATGGCACACACCTACTTTCTGCCCCTTTCTCCTTCGCCTTCATGTGAGTTTTTCCTCCAAATAGTCTCTGATTCATGGGCTCATCAGATGGGTCTTCTGTTTTGCCTTGTCAATCTCTTTGGGGCTTTCCTTACTGACCTCACATACATGTTCTGCTGGATTGGCATTTTATCCTGGTTTCTTAGGCATGCAGGCAATGTTGCCTGAGCCTGGCAGCACCATGCCTGATCTCAGAGGCTGCCTCAGAAGTGTTCCACAGATGTTCTGCTGGAGCTGAAGAGGTTTTTCAGTGTCCACTTTTCATCTGATCTGCGGCTGCTCAGAGATTACATGGGTATGACAGCTTCAAGGTGGCAACTTGTGGAGGGCAGCCCAAGTGTGTCATGGGCAGCATGAAAGGGTGTCTTGCAGTGGTTTCCCCTGGAATGGGGAAGCACCTTAATGGACGTGATAACCAGGACAGGACAGTGCATGTGTGGGCTACATGCCCTGCCTTTCGTTTTTTCCCCAAAGAAGCTCACTGTGCAGAAGAAGGGGCAGTGAGTTGTGATATGAAGGAACAGGAGTGTTACAAGCAGGCCACACCAGCCTTTGGGGTCTCACAGGGATAAAATTCACTGGAGAGTGTTTAAATACCTGTGGATGCTCCCATCACACTGGGTACAGTAAGTGTATGTAGGATGGTATAGCACAGTGGGGGTTTTGACTCCCTGGTGTTGCAGAGGATGCAACAGGAGTGTGAATGCAGCCACAAGTAGTAGCCTCCACATAGTTATTTGTGAATCATATTTTGAAATTATTTATGAAGTATGGGAAGAAAAACCTTCCTCTTGGCTACTACATGGTGGTCAAGATGCTGAGAAACTCTTCTTTCCATGATGTAAGCATCCACAATATGTGAGTACTGCTCCATTTTATTATTATAAGTGGCAAAATGTGCATACGCTTTTCAACTAGAACTCTTTTAGGTCTGCACAATGTTCAATCTCTTGCAGACTAAAACTGTTTGTGGTTTTAAATTCAAAAACATTGCTGGATAGATGAAATATATGTTCTCTGCACATAAGCTTCCTAGTGGTATATTGCAATTCTCAGCAAGGTCTGTCTCTGTCAATTCACTCAACAATCTCAGGTAGGCAGAGTGGAACAAAATGAGTATTTTCTGCAGGTGAATTAATTTCCCTTGTGGTTAGTGGACAGGTTTGTGTGGACAACAAAAGTTATGCACATATATATTTTTTTTCCTTTAAAACCGTGTCTGCAACTAGCACACACATGCACAAAAGGAAAATTCAGAATGTTCGCTCATTTCAAGTTGGTAAACAAGTATTTTGTTCTGATGAGATTTAGCATGGAATTATGGGAGTACAGAGATTTCATAAACCATCTAGGTTGGCTGTCAGACATCTGTTTATGTAATAAGGCATCTAGGGGATGAAATTATGGCTAATGGGACTTTGTAAACAAAAAATTTGGAGTAGTTATATTCCAGCTGTGTAACTTGCTATTACTTTTTCAATCCTCGGGACTTCTGATGTGCAATGATTTCTGCAAACAGACTTCAGTAAAAAAAAAATCACAGAACAGGACTGAAGCTGACTTTATGTTAGACTGAGTTATGTTTGTCTGCTTGCCTATACACAGGAAAAAATTAGTCACATACATAGCACCTATAAGAGAAGCAGTGGAAAGTGAGGCTTTATCTGCATGGGATTCAATGCTTGCTTAAAGTGAGCATTTTCTGCTTCTAGGATGCCAGTCTAACTGTTCCATGGAAGGTTTTCTGATACTGTAGACAATTTTTTATGCATAAACTGTTTAGAGACTGCCTGCTCTCCTTCTAGAACATGATAGAACTATTTTATTTCACTTTGTTGCCTATTTCAAATTGGCAGGATTTGTTCAGGATAGAAAATACAGTAGCTTGCCTACATACATTAAAACCAGTTCTTGGCTCTACCTGCTGTACATGGACCTCTGGAACTAAGAACAAAACACCATCAAAGCACAGCTTGAGTGAGCTTTTACTGACCTCATGCATAGAATCTCCCAGCTTCTTGTCTTACTAATCATGGGTTTGAGTCATACATACTCCTTACCCTAATTTTGTTATTAATTATGCAGTTGACATAAGTTTCCTTACATTAGCTAGCTAAGGACTTTTACAGCTGTTTTTTACACTAGCCTGACATAACATTTTTCTTAGGACAGCCTGTTGATCAACACAGAAGCAAAATGTAGGTGAAATTAAAAAACTGTCTAGAAGGAATCATGATTGAATTAACCTCTACTAAATGGAAATAGCAAGACAGAAAAAGGATGAGAAAAGCAGAAGCAGTATTTGGAGAGAAACAAAAGGAATAGTAAAATAGTAAAATGAAGTATTTCTGTTTATGAAGGCAACAAAAAATTCATTAGAAAGGTACAAGTGTACAGGTTTCAATGAAAATGTGGTAGATGAGGAAAATAGAAGCCATAGGGCAGTTCAGCAATTATGTGGTTAATGGGAGATATGGAAAATATTCATTTAGGCAAATAATGCTCAATGAATCAGTCAGGCAATTAAGCAATATTATGCAATATCTTATGGCTCCTACCTGTTTCGTTAAATTTAGGTAGAAAGAGCCTCAGGTTCTCTTCACATATTAAAATGCTGAGCCTCCAGTTCAATGCTCTTTGAGAAATAAATATTAAAGAAGGGAAGGAGACTAATATCTTTTAAAAGGAGATCTCATTTACAGTAAATGAAACAAACAGAACTAGATCCTAGCAGCTGGTTCAGTTTAGATGAATTCTCCCCATTTGTAAACAACACATTGCTGGGATTAGGATGGTGAAGCCTTTGGTACATTGTGAGAAATGGTAGAACTCATGTCGTGGTTTCATTTTATAATAAAAATCACAATTACAATTTACAAATCTGACTCCACCAAGCAACAATTTCATGTAACATGAAGCCAGATTACATTTCTACTGTTGGTAATAAGTTGACATAATTACTATCAATCACATAATATGTCTGTTGCATCTGGAGTTACCTTCATTAACTCACAAATCACAGCAGTCACTACAAATAAAAAACGTAGTGCATATTTTATTTTAAATAAGCTGTCTGTGAAAAAAAAAAATCAACCTTATGGGTGTGTGTTGTTGCTATAATAGGTGCTCCAGGTCACAGGGTTTAGATAAAAGTGGAATTGGTAATTCAAACTAGGTGTTTTACTTACAAATAGATTAAATTCCTTGCCTGATTATCTTTCTGGTTCTTCATGTTACAGCTGATAGGAAGCAGCATAGGGAAAACAGATTGAATTCAAACAATGGATTACTTAAAAATTAGAACAGAGCAGCAGCAGAATAACAGTAATTAGCGCAGGCAGGGAAGACAACCGGCCCAGGTATATACTTGCAAAAAACCAAAAGCCTGAGTCAGAGAAATGTTGAGTAGCTCGCATATAATAATTATAGTCCTCAAATTCATTCTTCTTTTTTCCTGTTTCAATGACAGGACTACTAACTAAGAGTTTAATAGTATTTAGAACTTCTTTTTGTGCATGTGCATATATGTCTGGCATTTTTTTGCATGTATTTTGTGGCAGTGAATTTTTGTCAAAACATTAAGCTCAAAGGTTTGAAGGTCACAGAGGACTTGCTTTGATTCCAGCATGCACTGCCCAACCATTTGTTTGGCTTCATAAAATCTAAGCCTTAGCATAGACTTAAAAAGGCGAAATCTGTGAAGGGTTTTTTTCCCAAATTTTAAGCAAATTGTTCCAGTGAAATTTCGTCCTAGTGTTTTGAAGCTCAGACATATGGATAGTTGTGGCTGAATTTTTTTAAATATGGAAATATCTGATTTCTAGAGTATAAGTACTCAATCAGGTCATGCTGCATCAGACACTTTGTTAATGAAGATATAATAGAAGCTGATTGAATAGAAAACTCAGAACAGCAGCAGTTCAAGAATGTGCTGTGAAAAGCTCCTTCTTAAATTCACAATAAATTGTTATAACCTATTGTGGCATTAAAGGACCTTCCTTCTTATGTTCTCAAAGTATTCCATTGAGGAGCTCCGAGGCACACCTTGGCAGCCCAGCGTGATGCTCTGTGGTCCTCTCACAGAGGTCCAAGCAAGTTCTGGAAAGGCTCCTTGGGTTAATTTGGAAAAGCCATGCAACTGCCATAGCATGGTCAGGCCGTCCTGCTGATTATTTGCATGTCCCGGTGGAGATAATTAACTTCACACTGATACAACTTTGCTGTTCTTGTTATTAGTGCTTTGTTTGGCACAAGCTCAGATTTCTCAGCTGTCCACTTTGTGACACAGAACCTACTCTTAATTTCCATAGTCTCTGGACAAAACCTGTGCCACAGTAACTGGGAGGCCAAGGAACAGAAGCAGGAAGGATCACACTGAGAGGCAACAAAGGGAAGTCACTGTGAGAGCTTTAGGGCCTTCTGTGACTTGTAGGTAAGTCCACATTTAAAGTCTGTCCTGACAGTGGGCTTCTATGTTTCTTTATATATGTTTAATTTTATGGAAAATAAGTTTAAAAGACCGGCACAAAAATTGATAAGAGAAGCAGAAAATGGAAGGTTATTTTTTTTTGGTTCAGGGAACCAGGAGTAGTTTGTAATACACACAGACTATTTCTGCAATATTTTAATACCTTCCTTGTGAAAGGAAGGCAAACCAATAAATGATATAAGTTTTATATCAGTTTCTAAAATCATTAAAAATTTCAAAGCTTCTTAAGGGGCCCTCTAACATTTGAAAAAGTATATTTATCCTCTATTTCAAACCTATCTTCATTCACTGATCTGTCAGAATCATCAATAGTCATTCAATATAATGTCTAAATAAAAAAAGCCCATGGAAACATTTTGTGTAAAATGGAGATTAGTTTCCTGTATTTTTTTAATGTTTCAACCTTTACTTGTAAATGCATAATGCTATTTATAGTGTTAATTAGTCATTAACCACAAGCACTGTTGAATAATTTTTTCAAAATAATGGTCAGCATTATCTGATATAAAGAGTACCCTGGGCTGCATTAGGAGGAGTGCTGCCAGCAGATCCAGGGAGGTGATCCCTCCCCTCTGCTGGCAGCTCGTGCAAGACACCTGGAGTGCTGGCTCCAGTGCTGGGCTCCCCAGCACAGGGGTGGGGAGCTGCTGCAGAGAGGCTCTGATTTGCAGGTTTTCCTGCCTATAGGGAAGTTGTGGATTTAGGCTCATTTAATCTTGCATGTTATTTAAGTGCATGTTTTTCAGAAAAGGATGAAGTATGAATTTCCCCATTAAAAGATATTTAATTGGGTTGTTTTCTTTTTTTATATATTTTGTTTGTTTGTTTGTTTATTTTTTAATTCCAAAGCACCGAGACCCAGTGTTTCTTTACACATTTTTTTACTGTACAGTCACAAAAATTTCATGCATATAATCAAATTTCCAGAATGCAAACCACAGATAAAGGGAACAGTTAATAAGAAAATACCAGTTATTAATCTGCTAACATACATAAAATATGTATTTTCCTTGTCAAAACTCTTGCCAGGAAATTTAAGAAAAAGCATTTTGCCAATGTTATAATTTTCAGAAAATGTGAATCAAAATAATTATGCAGGATTTACAGAAAATATTTATTATTGGTCTAACTGGAAAAGTGAAACAGGGATTTTTTGGCCTAGGGTGATGCTAAATAGTATCTCTTTGTAAAATCCTCTCTTCACCTTTAATTGCCACATCGACTACTATTTAAAATCTGCAGAAAATATAAATAGGCCAAGTGAGATGTGCAAGGTTTCATTTGTGTACTTATTTTTAATTGTTATGCAGGTCTGCTTTGCTATTGAATGATTAATGATAATACTTTGAATGTCTCAGATAAATAATGCGGTAAGAGTTTAGAAAAGGTTTAACCAATATTTATCCTTTACTGCACAGTCAGTAAGGTTGGAAATAGTTGTTTGGAGTTTTTTTAGTTTAAATTGGAATAGATACTTAAATCTGAAATGTTGGTTTGGGTAACACGTTGGAAATCTCCCACTTGAAGGGTGTGCTTTTTGATGAATTCAGGAGCTGCAGAAATACACAATTTCCAGTTATTAAATGTTATTACTTTGCTAAAAATGACACTGAGATGCTGATATTTGTAGTGTGCCATTAAGATACCTGTGTGTGTGTGTGTGGTTGTAAGGAGAGTAGTTTCTTACTTTTCCATTCCCAAAGGGTTGGTTCTGTGCAGTGATAGCTTGGCTGATAAGAGATGAACTCAGTGACTGCAAGGCATCTTGCTGCTTCTCCCTACATACCCGCTGTTCCACTGGATTTGTATTACTGCCACTGCAAGTCACCAGAGCACTTAAAGCACTGAGTTTATTTCTAGTTTAACGAGTTCATAATATAAACTAAACATCCAGGAGAGTTTGTTAGTACAACAGACGAGAAATTAGGCAGAATAAGGCTTTGATGTGAAATACAGAATTTGGAAAGGGAATATGGTTGTTGATATTCCAGAAACTATCAAACACAAGGGGTTAGCAAGAGCCTGAGAAAGTTAAAATTAGAGGAAAGTATGGAAGGATCAAAAGAAATAAGGAGAAACTGCATGAAAATCCACCTAGACCTGATGGGAACCTAGGATTGTTGAACAAATTGCTTAATTCCTTGGCTTTTCAGCTATTATTCCAGACAGTCAGAAAAAATAACTATGTTAGTTACTTGTGTTCATATGCATTAGGAGTCAATGACACTCAAATATTCTGAGGCTTTCTGAAACTCTGGGTTTTTAAAGAATATTTGGAGTAAATTTCATTCAGCTACCAGAATTTTTTATGAAACAGAGTTTTTGAGGGATTGATGCTAAATTTTGAAATTATTTTGGTACAATGTGTGAAGAATTAATGGGCATCTATTTTGTGGAACAAAGGTGCTTAGAGAACCAGTGGTTTATAGTGGACAGAAGAATTATAGATGCTTTACACAGAAAAATCATACTTGTGATCTCTGCCCAAGGAGTTTAAAATCTCATTTTGGCAGCAACATGAAGAAAAATATTAAATACTAGTAGACATGACTAGATAAAACTATAAAAATTTTACAGTTAAAAAGGAAAATAAACATGGAATTACTAATGCAGCATGCATAGAAGAAATATTGTTTGAGAGATTGTGTGAGGTCACACAATAAGCCCATAAATGCTCTTTGTGAGCATCCAATTACATTTCTGCTTTTCTAGCTTTTTCCTTTTTCACATGAACATTTTATTTCCTCTGATTTCTCAAGCTTTGAGGAGACTGTCGTATTAAATTTATAGGTTTATTCAACATCTTACCCTAATATTATAAAACCAGAGTGTACTATATGATTAACTCTGCTGGTTACAACTATTCTTTTTAAAAAGTCATTAGCACCTCACAATGATCGGAATATCTAATTATTTAAAAGGTAAAGAGCAAGGCAAATTAGTATGTTTGAATATCTTATTCTTATACACAAATATATATATGCACACACGTGCGTGCATTTATATATGTACATATATTTTATAGACTAAATATGGAGATCACACACTTCAAAGATGGAAAACTGTAGAATTACGGTAATGTAGATAACTCTAACTCAAACCCTTCCATTGCACGATTTAAAGGAAGAGACAGGAAGCAGTTACAGGGAGTGTAACCTTAGCTGGCTTCTATGACGAGCTTTATTTAAGAGCTTGCCATTTTCTCCCCATGTACATTTAGGTCGAAAAAATGAGCTAACAGCTTGGGGCAATACCTTGATTGCTGTAGCAATTGTTACAGTGGGGATTACTGCAACACGCATATCAATCAACGAGGCCCGTGGAAAAGAAATATAAATGGACAGATTCTTGGTAGATGTTTCAGAGATGGTTATTTCTCCAGCCGCGTGGCCGGAGCTCTGCCGAGGAACTCTTACAATCACGGGACCCGAGGGTCCTTGCCCGCGCAGGGAAACGCAAAACAACCAACGGGGAACGAGGCTGACCAGGGGCAGGGAAACCCCGTGCCTGTCCCCTCAGGGCCCCTCTCCCAGGGCTACATGGCGGGTGGAGGGCCCCAAAACGCAATAGCTAGAAGAGTTGTAAATGAGCAGTAGCAAGAGATGGAACAATTAGTGAAAACTGGTCTAAGAGCATAAAGAGCTCTTGGCCAAAGATCAGACACAGTTGCTGAATTTCTTCACTAATTGGTACCTGCTGATCCGAGTGTTTATCTACTGTACTTTTGGAGGACATATTTTTAGTTCCATATCAAATATGGTTCAAGAGGACTTTACAGAGCTATTAATTTTCCTCCTTTTTCTCTCGTCTCTTTGCAAAGCTAAGGTCTTAATAGTTCTTGATATAAATTTTAGATCAAAATGGACAATAATTGATAATAAAGTATTCCAAGAATCACCTAGTAATTTAAGCCACCAAAAATCTGCCATCAGGCATACTGTCTGTTTTTCAAGAGTAGCATAAACCCCAGCTACAAGCTCTCCTCAAATTATGCAAATGAACATCCAGAGGATTTTGAGTTCTCCACTTAGGTACAAAGTAGGAATTTTCTCTGGCTCTTATCATCTGTTAAAAAAAATTTTAAATCTATGTAATTTGTTTTACTCTTAGACATCTGGTTCACACTAGGTAGCTAATCTTACTCTTCACTTTTGCTCTCTTAATGTTAGGCACCTTGCACTGCTCACAGTTTAGAATTTCCAGTTCTCTGGAGACATTTGTTGGTTATCCTTCTTCACTGCATCTTGCCAACAACCTCAGGTGTGCGTCTAGAACAATTTGTACATGACAGAGTTCTCATGTTCATTCACACAGACACACAAGGATGCTGTAGGGATGTCATAGGAGAAGGTTTTGGTTTTGCTTTTTTCTGGAAACAATCTGCTCATCTCATCAGAAAACTGCTGTAGGTGTTATTTCAAAGAGATATCTATTTTCAGTATTTTCATATTAGTGGAGAGCCCTGGTTTTTATAACTCTAAATATTTAAAAGTACCTGTTTAACCTGCTTTTGCCCAAACAGCACTCTATATGCAGCATTGGGAGGGGAAAAGAGAAGTTTATTTCTATTGCTGTATATATTGTTACATAATCTCACACCAGTAATTTTCCTTTCCCTTTAAAATATATTTTCTTAATTAATTAGTTTTATTCTGATTTTGAGCAGATCATGATGACCTCTGTTCAGAACAAATGTTTAGCAAGGGTAAAGCCTCAGCCTTGAGCAAATCTGAATTCTAGAGACCCTAATAAGCTCTCATCAATCAAAGGCATATCTTTACTGCAGGTTACATCATTCTATAAGCTTTAAACATGTCACACCCAAATAATGGAAACAAAAGATGGAACTCTGTACAAAATAATAACCCTACAAGGAGGACAAGAGCTAAAGTGCCAAAGACTAGGAGGGGAAAAGTAATTCAAGAAGGATATCTCAAATTTTTCTCTTAAAGAGAATTTTATGGTAGCAGATTAAATAGAGGAAACTCAAACAACTGGTAATTGCATATAGTTAACATTAGATTGTTACAGAAATAATTAACTTTTTTCTTTTTTATAAGTCTAGCAATATGGGAAAGTCAATATGCTCCTCTTACAGCAGCACTGAATCTTCATCTTGCCTGCACCAACTGTACCAACGATATGCATGTTCTATATGGTGGTACATGAGCATTGCACACAACAGTCAAAATAGGCCAGAATAGGGAGGAAAGTCACAGTAACACTGCAGAAAGCAATCCTGGCATGTTTAGCAAAAGGAGATTGGTGGGAAATCAGGACATACATATATGTACCGCTAAATTTTCAAAAGTCTTATTTGTTTCCTCTCCTGTGTATATGCAGATACTTACACATATATGCATGCATATGTACATGAGTCATATGTGAATTTAAAACAGAGAATTTGGTGTAAAACTATATACTTTGCAATTGTCTGCTTTTCACCAGCACAGCAACATTAATCTTCAGCAGTAAATTGATTAAGCTGATCGAATGAGGTGGTTTGAAAGCTCCCACTAGGCCATTGTGATGGATCATAGCTCAACAAATGATGAATAATGCATAAGGTCCAACGTGTTGACATGTTTCTTAATTACATTGTTAATGCAACCATGATATAGAAATTTCAGAAGGGAAATACGGACACATCTGAAACAGTATGATGGTTATCTAATTCCATATTGCAAAAATGTCAAAGACTGAATAACAATCCAAGTGTGATGCAAATAGTAAAAGCAAAGAATGGCACACAGTGTAGAAAAGATAAGGGAAAATTATAAAGATAAGCATGATAATGTATCTGACAAAATGTTAGCACAAAAGCACTGAGACCATGGTATGGTTATCTTAGTGCTGTCCTCTTAATCGCTCACAATCTTCTGTGAAGGACCTGGGTAAATTGGCATTTATAGGAATAAATAAATATTCAGGAATATTGCTTGGTGTTAATTAAGACTAATTTTTGAGGTGACATTAACAGTATACGAGGCAGACACACCTTGTTTTAAACCTGAAGTTCTTCATAAAGTTTCCAGTATATATCCAGTGAGGACAGATTTTATTTTGCCACCTGAACTTTATGTGGCAAATATCCTTAATACCTGCCATGGGAAGTCAGATCACACACATCTGTATTGTAAATTAAATATGAATAAATATGGTTTAATAGAATAGGCACCACCACTGTTCTTTAAAGAGAAAAAGTAAATGATCACTGAAAGTTTGACTATAGGAAATAATCTCCTGCTAACCTCACTATTCTAGTGAGTGTTTTGGTAAAGCTGCAGAATCAAGAGTAAGCTCTCCTCCATACATACAAACCTCACTGCACTCACGGCACAAGTAAAAGAGGTAATATATTTTTCCCTTTAAGGGGCAAGGTTTACCAGTTTTGTTTGAACTCTAGTTCAAATTATCCTATTATTTATCAAATGGTCTTGCTGATATCCATCAGTAATGACAAATGTTAGTACACATATTGCATCTTGTGTTATTTCTACCTGGGAAAATCTATTTTATTTCAATTGACAAACTGTAAAAATGTATGTAGCTCATTTATAACTATTTCTTTTATAGACTCTCAAAACCAATTTATTGTTAAGTGGTCATTTTTATAATGTAGATCTCTGATGTTCTAAATTCTATATCAAAAGTAACATGAAAAGGAAAAAAATATTTTACCTTTCCACTTGAGTTCAAGTCAAGCTTCTAATATAAATCCCTTGTGTCTTTTTAACATGGATTTCAAAGTCCAGATTGTGCCAGTTTTTCCTGGAAGTGCTTATGAAAGCCTTGCCATTTCAGTACTTACATGATCAGCATACTTGATAGTTTATTTCTCTGCAACACCCACATTAAATATTGTGATGTCTAACCAATCATTGTTCTTGGGTAAATAGGATACTACCAGGGACAAAAAGCAGCCTTCAAGTAGTAAATAATAAAATACATTACAATAGGCTAAAAGAAAAGGGTCAATGGAAATAAGCAACTCAGTGTTAATTTTTTTCTCTTTTTTTTTTTTTTTTTTTAACTAAAAATCATAATCTGGGTGTAAAAGAGAGCTGGAGAAATAAAGGAAGATCAAAGGTTGCAAAAAAAAAAGCAAAAAGAATGCATAATAACAAAGGAGATGATTTAGAAAGACACAAGGCAATCTGTGGAGCTGGGTTAATGATAGACAGTGAAGGTGAAGAGAAAATTAAATGGATTAAATGTCATAAAATCATTAATTTCAGGAGAGAAAGATAAAATGAAGAACACAAAGAAATGAGGGGAAAAGAGTAGTATTTTCTGTAGCAAAGCCATGAACTCTCAAGGAAGGCAGCTGGGAGGAGGGCTAAAGAATCCGTACACTTTCAATGTGACAGTGTGAGTGAAGAGATGTGAAAGAGCACAGTGTAGGAATTTACAGGCCAAGCAATGCTGTATCAATGTGAATGAGTTCCTGAGTATACTACCCCAAGACTAGGCTAACTCCTAAAAAATTATGTTGTGATCTGTGTTACCTGATTGACATAAAAGAAAGTGGATAGGGTTTTCAAAATATGGTAATGGAATTATCTATATATTACAGAAAGTGATAGATTAGGCTGCATTGTAGTGGTGTAAGATTTACATTGATGACTGCTAAAATAGTAGTAACAACCACTTTTTTGTTTTTGCACATTTCTTCTTGCCTTCACTGTCCTGAACACTCTGCTTGCTTGTTGTCTTAGGTAACCAGCTTCCCCCAAAGGCACAAGCTGATCTATGATCTCTTCTGCTTCTGGGCCTCCAACTGGTCACACCGTTTACTTCTTGCCACAAAATCTGTGTTCTGGAGCTCACTGTGTGAACTGTACTTTGGTGTTACCTCTGGCAGAGTAACTCATGCACCAAGGGTGTTTTCTTCCTGATATGCATTTAGGTGGCTGCAGGGAGCAGCCACAGGGATTTTCAGCAATATATTTAACTACAAGTGATGGACAGAATCTCATTCCTCAAATCTTCCCCTTCGTAGCTTGAGCAGTCTGAAATCACACTGGTGTGTGTGTAAGTCTTTATGAGCCACGGGAACTGCAAGTGGCTTAGCTGTCTCTGTACATCTATTTCAGCAATCACTTTTCTATGACAGAGTATGTCCATACTGTTAATTTTCTTTGCTCTGTATTTCTGTCAAAGATCTTTCTTGTTCCGTCATTGGTGCTTCATTCACACTTGTTACCTATAGGGATTCCTTCTGGATCAAACTACCTCCCTCCCAAGAGGCTGCCTTGGCCATGTTAACAGGTTGTTGGCTCCAGGACCTACCTCAGACTGACAGGATGGATGCTCACTGAAATAAACTCAGGCCCAACATCAGCTCAGCAGGCTGTGCACTTTCAAAAACACTTATCCCACACCTCATGCGATAAAGTTTACTGAAATTCCATGGAAACACTACTCTGGCTGGCTGCCACATAGCTTTTCCTTTTTTTTCATAACAAATTTTATGATTTTCTACTTTTTTGTCTGAAAAGAAACCTGCAAACAATCACTCTGACTGATGGTGACAGGAGTTCCACATGGGTGCTAGAGCAGACCAATGAAGCGATGTTTGAAGTGATGGAAACTCTATGAGTCCCTTGCAATCATGGAGTAGCTGAAGGAGGAAGGCACACCTGGAGATTGCCTGGTCCAATGTCCTGCTCAGAGCAGAGTTAGACAGAGTACCTTGCCCAGGACTGTGTCCATTCTTGGAGACTCCACAATGTGGCTGGGCAAGCTATTCCCATGTTTGACTGCCTTTGCATTGATAAAATTCCCCTTGAGGACTGTTCTGCTCCAGAATAATCAGTCCCAAATGTCACAGCCTCCCCTCATAAACCAGACAAGCCAACACCCTTAATCATCTTAGTTGTCCTTTGCTGGATTCTCTCCGGTCATATCCCCATGCACTTCCTGCAGTCCTACACCTGTAGAGCTGCATCCTCCCTTGGAAATTCAGCTGAGCCAAGGTTTGTGGTGGGCTGGGTCACTGGAGCAGTGGGAGCAATTGCTGCTTCAAGGAGTGCACCAAGATTACTGTGCACACAGACAGTCGTCAGCAGTCCTGGCTGCTGCTGGAGCTCACCAGCATTTATGGCCTCCGTCACCGCTCTCCCAACAGAGGCAGGTACCTTGGAGGTCTTTAAGAACTATAAGAGTCCTCTGAAAAGCCCAAAATTTGCTCCCAGGAGGTCTATAAAAGGGGCACAGAGACTGCAGCACAAGTAGCAGTGGCTGTGGTCTGCCTCTGGTAGCTGCACTCTTCTCTAGCACACTGCAGAGAGGGTGTGGGCACACACAGCAGTCCTTCGGCCGATTCTGCATGCTTGAGTATTTCCTGACTATGCATGTGCCTGTGTTTTTCTCTCCTAGAAATCTGCTCATGTGTTATGTATAACTGAATAGTCATTGAACCAAAAAAACCAGACTCTAACTAGTTTTAAGGGCACATGACTCTGCTGCAATGATAATTCTTCTGCAGTAGGACAGTGGAGAGGGTTACAGCTACATCAGCAACAGGCTGCCAGCTGTGAATTAAACAGGCTTCTCTGACCAAAATACCCTGTATCTGCTGCTCCCACATGATTTTTCTGTAACCAGATGAAATTCTCACATTTTAGAAATTCTAAGTTCCTTTGTGGCAAGTCGTGATAGGAACTTTCAACTGCCAGTTTCTCACAGATGTATTCTCTCTTCATGTTTGTTTTTTGAGTTTGTACTTGAATGGTCATAGATTGGTTCTGAAGGAGGAAAGATATAAGTAGTCACATATATTGATGGAAAAATTAATACTGAATATCATTCTCCTAAGCTGAAAATGTACTAAGGATTCCAACTTACGTAGATAAGGCAATTATGAAGAGATTCCATTTTTTTTGTTAACCGACACTAAACACCACTTTCTTTCAATATGCTGTTACATACCTTTTCCTTTTTCTTTTGCATTTTGCTCTTTCCTGAAGAATTTCAGAAGAGGTAAGTAAAATGAGGAAAATAAGAGTTTTATTATGTATTCTTACTGCACTCTAGACTTGGTCCTCTTGCATATGAAAAATACCTTATAGGGTAAATGTATTGAAAACTCAACATTTCAAATTTGCCTTTTTCATTATTCCACTCTCCAATAAGCATGTAAAGTAAGTGGACATCATCTCATTTTAACAGAGAAGAAATGAAAATAATCACTTCAAGGCTGTGTCCAGCTCACATTGGCATAAATGGAACCAAGTTGTGGCTAAAGATGAAAATCTGTGTATTACAATTTCAGGCTTGTGAGTACATGCAGCAAGTTTGACTGTTTAAGACTGGAATTTAAGTGCCATAATCTTATTGACAACTGGTTTCACTGTACTGTTCATTTCATGAGTTTGAAAGTTGAAACAAACAAGAATAATAAAATCTATGTCTAAAAAGACTTTCTTGTAATAAGAATGAATACTACAAGTTACAGGCACTAATTAAAAGTTTAGAGACCCTTCATTCTTTGACGAAATTCCACGGCTGACTTTATTTTCTCCTTAGTGTATTAGATTTCAGGTTAAGAGGATGCCTGCACAAAATCTAATTTTGAGTTTTGGGACATATCTCATTATTTTCTCTTAAAGTCAATCAGGCTTTGAGCTTGTCCAAAGCATTTATTAGTTTATTGTTTAGAGACATATGTGGCATAATAACATCCAGAAGATTTTTTTTAAAACTCCCCCTGCTGCTATCACCTGTAGTATTATCGATGCAATAGTATTTTTATTACTTAGAGTAGTATAAAGGAAGCAGAATTAAAATAGCCTTTTTGTGGAGCTTTTGAGCACTTTACATTATACTCATAAACATCAGCATATACAGCCAATTTCACAGTAAATATGTGTAGGTAAGGTGAGACTTTACTGGTACACTAAAAGTAGTGACTTTGGGACTGAGAAAATGCAATATATATCAAACATATATCCTCTTTGCCTTCTTCAGCCTTGTGCTGTGGGTTTTTTCTTGTGACTTTCCTGCTGGATGGTGTTATCATTATCAGTTTTACTGCCTCAGGTCTGCACATGGAGAGGCTCCTGTGATCATTTCTGAACTTTCTCACTACACTTACATTGGTTTATAGAAATACTACATCTTGGTTGAATGTTTTGTTTTTCTGTCTCTCTACTATAGGGAGCCCTCAAAATTCACCAGGAAGTCACTTCCAGTTTTGCCCCCATATTCCACACAGCCACTTCTCTGGCAGACACAATGGGTAAAGAATACCCAGAGATTGAGATGCAATCTATGAGTCAACCTAAGTTGACAAAAAAACATTGTGAATACCGTGGGAAATAGAAGGGCTTTGGATGATATGCAAGGGTTAATTTTACACAGAACATCTTTTCATTGCCAGTTTCCACTAGAGGTGCTGGATCTCAGACCATGGCCAAGCAGTTAAGTCCCTTATATGTAACTATTGCATACATCAGTTATTTTGAAAAACAGCATTTCTAAGCTTTGAAGTGTTGTCTTAATGTAAATATGTTGAAAGGTCATGGAAAATCTGTGTCTTCAAAACTGTCTTTCCCCTCCACAACCCCTCCCCCCCCGCACAGTATTTCCTTCCAAAGGAAGTGTCCTCAGCTATACACATTCTTCTCATGCCATTGAGTAGCTATGACAATTTGTTCCACTGGAGCATCTACATCCAGGTAAGTGCTCCTTCCTTCCTTCCTTGAAGCTCCTGAATGTTGAAACACTAGCTTCAGGTTCATTTTTATTGGCACAAAACTAGAAGTGATGCAATCACCTCTTGTAGGTGTAGATCTTTTTATTAACATAGTATTTTGAACACTCTTCCCAGGAATGCTTAAAGGATTTTCCCTCTTGTTCAATGAACAGTAATTAGTATATCAGCAGATACATGCTGTTTTTGAGAAAATAATAGATACTTCAATTATACAGATACTGTTACAGATATTTTACTCAATCAAAATGCCACATTTTGCTTGTGTGTAAACAAATGCTTAAGAATACCTCTGACTTCTTTTTTAACTAAAAACATTGCTGATTTTTATGCTAAAGAAAGCAATATTTTCACATCTTGATCTCTTATGGCTTTCTTTTTAATTGTACTGACATTTTAGAATAACTAAGGCATACTTGTTGCCTTTGTGGTAGCTTTAGGAGTTACTAGTCATAATGACGCGAAGCTAATAATTTTCACCTTCTTTAATTTTCCAGCCTGCCTACACTGTAACCATTTAAGATTTTTTTTTCCTTTAAAGTTTAAGGATGGAGAACTCCAGCTGTGCTGTTGTACAAATAAAATTGTCTGGTATGAACTTGTAACTCTAAAACTCCTTCTGTCACCTCTTAATCACTGAACAATATTTAAGGTAAAGATTCCTGCTGACACAGCAGTGGTTCAATGTTACCCTGAGTCTTGGAAAAAGCATATTAGGCACATGATTATGATGCACTTTTTAAACTGTTTTATCTTCACTATTCTGATGATTTAATAAGCTTTCCTATTGTTTTCTAAAGCTCTTCTGGTGTGCACTTAACAGGTATGTCTTTACTGGCTGTTCTGAAGCTGATCCCAGGCCTCAACCACTCTAGTCTCCTCTCATAGCATGTTTTCTAAACATGTCACCTTGAATGAACATGGTTTACAACAGTATTCATTATAATTAGACCAGATTTTATTAATCTACATGTGGTAGAGGAATATATTCTTCTTCAGGAAACAGAAGGCCACTGCAGTGAACCTATCAAGGTATTGATTGACTCATGGGTTTACAGATGAGATTGACACCCTTGAGTAAGAAATACTGGAGGACACAATCTGTGATGGAAATGGTGGCCATGGTGCTTCACTTTACAAAGGATGCTGGCCTTTATATTAAGCTCTCCACTATCAATCACAGAATCACACAGTGGTTAAGGTTGGAAGGGACCACAGTGGGTCATCTGGTCCTACCTCCCTGCTCAAGCAGGGTCATCCCAGAGCACATGGCACAGGATTGCATCCCGATCGTTTTGGAACGTCTCCAGTGAGGGAGACTCCATGCCCTTTCTGGGTGATCTGCTCCAGTGCTCGGTCACTGCAGAGTGAAGAAGTTCTTCCTCATGTTCAGGTGGCATTTCCTGTGCATCCGTTTCTCCCTTTGTCTCTTGTGCCATTTCTGGGCACCACTGAGCAGAGCCTGGTGCATGCTCTGACCCCTCCCTGCAGACACTGACAGACATAGATGAGGTCCTCTCTTAATCATTTCTTCCCAAGACTGAACAGCCCCAGTTCCTTCTGCCTGTTCTCTATGTTTTGTTCTATATCTAATTTGGTTTCTTCTTTCAGTAGGTTTGTTTTCCCATAGGAGAAGCTACCAATTTTCATTAACAGTGTAGCAAAACATTCACCATGGGATGTCACTAGGTAGAAAATTCAGATCCCTTTTTCCGATGTTCACTCCTTTCTCTTTAGTTTTCTGTAATTCTTGTTGTGTAGGAAACCCAAAATTAGTCATAGAGGATGACAGTTAATGCATTTTGCCAATATATTACTCTGAGTTTTCTTTCTCAAAACATCATCTTATGTTTTGTCTCACATTTTAGTACAAGGCTGGAAAAACATGAGATGAGCAATAATATTCTGCTTGACTGCAACCTAGTGTTAGTGTAATAACTAGCTCTGTTGGTTTTACTTTTGCAACTTATGCTTTCGAGCAGGTTGCTGGAAAACATGAAAAACAATGAATGGAAATGTAATTCAACAGTCTGAGAAAAAACAAATGTGTTTTTTTAAAGTAAGTCATTGCTCACAAGTTGCTTAATGGTTTATGCTGTAGTTAAAAACATGCTGATAGGAATGATACAGCAGGTTTAGGGTATTTAGCCTTCAAAAAGGCTTCCAAATTTTTCACCAATCACTCTTACAGAAATTATGGTCTCACAGGGTAATTGGGAATGTTATACATTAGTAGTCAGATTTAAAAATAGGGGGAAATTTAGGAATATGTGCTTGTTTCTCTGAGATTTTTTTTTTTTTCAAATTGTCAGTGCTATTTGGTGCTATTTTTATTCCTCTAAAGAGCTGTCTGGATTTTTTTATGAACAAGTCAGTTAGAACCAAAATGCGGAAGGAGATACTCTCAGGTACAGTCCCTGATAAAATAGTGCCCAGAAGAGTGAATTCACACTCTCATACCTCCTGTTCCCTGAGGGAATAAGCACCAAGTCCCCACAGCAGAGCTGTGTTTGTGCCTTATCTCCTGGGCAGGCAAAATCTGGCTCCTCTAAGCTGTGCTGGGCTCCAGGGAAGACCCTTCCTAACTGCCTCCAAAAGGATACTGCAGCATTTGTACAAAACCCACCCTCTGGATTCTCCACACAGTCTAAGTGTCATCAAGTGTCATCTGCTGCTGCTAAGCGTCGCCAGTTTTTAATCTTTCCCTGCCGTTTGACTATCTGTCTGAGTTGTGCTGCCATTAATTAACTCTGCCACTTTTCACCTCACTGTTGCCATTTGATTAACTTTTCCTTTGCTGCCTTTTGGATTTTGGCCTGTTTTTAATTCACTGCTGCCATTTCATTAACTTGCACTGCCATTTAATATAACTTTTGTCTTTTGATTTGCTCATTGTTGCTAGTGGATTTAACCTCATCTTACCATGCAGCCTGATTTCATCTTCCAGCTCCTCTCCTAGTCCTCAACTCTTCCTACAGCCAGATATTTCCCTAGTTCCCTCAAAAAGGTTTCCCCGTCTATTTTTATCATTTTTCGTCTGATTTTTGGTCTTCTATTCTGGGTAATATATATTTCTGGAGGCATTAAATTTATCATGTTAGTGGGGGTTTTTTGATTGATTGTTCTTTTGGGGCTTTTTTTAGGTTTTGGGTTTGATTTGGTTTTTCTAATTGAGTTCTATTTAAGACATCAGGTAAAACCAAAAACTTATACCATAAATGCCTTGGTCCTTCTTTTCCTTTGGACATTTGTACATTGCTGCTCACACATAGTTTTATTGCTCTGGGCAGGCTGCATTGGATCACAGAAAAGTAGTCTTTGAAGCTAGAATTGTGTCCCCAAAACACCATAAACATATATCCTGTTTGTCAGGAAAGTTCATTATCTGATTTCTGTAGATCCTAGGATATGTCTAAAGTACTCACTCCACCCAACATGTCATTATGATTTTAATATAGAAAATTTAAAAATATATCTTTATTTGATAGAATACTTTGGAAAAAGTGTCCTTCCTTGCTGTCTGAATCTTCTTAAAACTGCAGACTATTTGGCTCTATTGCCATATCCTCATAACTCTCTTTATAATATATTCTCCCTATTTTTTTTTTTTTTTTGCTATAGGTCAGACTGTAAATAAGAAAGTCACAAATATGTTTCCTTCTTTGTCATTTAGCTGTTAATGTGGACTACCCTTACAACCTGTCCAGAGGGAAAAACAATACATAGATAATGGGAAAGGAGAGAAAATTACTTTTTAAGCTAAGAAAGGGGCTATGTTATGCCATGTATTCTTCAAGAGAAATTGTCCATTCCAAGACCTAGCATCACATTTGAGAAGTTTAAGGATGTTTGGTGACAATTATGGATGTAAGTTGATTGATTACACAATTCTATATAAATCTTCTGTAGTGATTTTTGAATCTTCTTGAGATTTCAGAGGTGACAGTGAAGTGTGTGGAATACTGAAATCCTGTTAAGATTTATTTAATTATTAACTTAAACTAGCTTATCTTACTTCCTTTAGGTTTCTATGGTTATTACTGACAATTATAGCTAGATCATCATTTGAAATGACAAGTATAAATCTTAAAATGTCTTCCACACCTCCACCTTCCTTTAGTTTATTCATTGCGAGAGTCTGAGGGAGAAGAACTCTGCTTGAAACAGGTAAGGCTTCTGAACATAGGCCTTCAACTCCTTGTCAGAGCGCTCGTCTCCATGTACCAATTAGGCTGGGGTAAGACCTGCTTCTCGTTCTCCTCCCATTCCTTCCCAAATGTAAACAAATATTCTTCAAGCTTTTTTTTTCCCTTGTTAAACAGAATTGATATTTCTTCATTTTGCAACATAAGAGATGAGAAGTGGAAGCACAGGGCATTCATCACCTTGCAATGTTTAGAACTCATCCTGGTAGCAGTCTGAATGTCTAATTATCTAAAACTCAGTTATGAGGAATTGTGACTTTAATTTAGGAAGAGAGCTAAATGGCAATCAGATAACCCACCTAACTCACCCTAATCCTCAGAGCTGTATTCCCACATTAGAAATTTTTATTGGTTTATGTGCTTTATTTAAAGAATAATAAGTTAAAAAAAAAAAAAGGAACGTGGTGTTGATCTTAAAATTACTGGTTCATCAATAAAACAACATGATGGTCAAATCAAAGCAAAGACTGAACCAAATATTAATGAGCTCTGTGTGTAGGATTAAATCACCAGAACCTCATGCTGCTATAGGATGTGGTTTCAGGTGGGATTCATGTTGTTAAAGCTGGTAAATATTGTTTGAATCAGTCTTACACAAAGATTAAGGATAAAAATCTTTACCCCTCACTAGTGAAAATAGCCTCTTTTATAATAAACACTGTTCCTAGTGCAGGATGTGAGTCATCGGTTCTGAATTCAATCTGACAAAGGGAGAGTACTGAGAGATTTTAAATGAAGGTGCTGTATGGAAATGAACAAGTACAGAGAGCTCAAATGAATTTGTTTAACTAAAATGTCACTATTATTATACTTCGGTCTTTGAGAAACAGTTACCTTACTTTACTTTTACCCAACTCTACTCATTTTTGTTTTGCACTTCCTCTTAAGTCCTAATTAGACAAAGTGATTCTAGAATGGTGCTGTCTTCTGACATGTCTTCCAGCAGGAACTCAATATCAGTTTTTAAAAGTCTGAGGTGCTTCTTAAATTGGATGGAACTCTTTTTGGATTCAGGATATAACAAACTCCTTATGACACTATTTCAAAAGCAAATTAACCTGAATGCTGAATTACAATGTGATAGATAATGACTCTAAAAACAAAAGAGTAAAAGTTCCAAACATTTTGTGCTTTGCATTTCTGGGATTTCTTATTCCTGTGATCATAACTCTCCATCAATGCAAGAGCTGGACCAGAGTTCTGGGTCCCAGAATTGGTGTCTTATGTGGCAATTGCTAAGACTGCTGTGGTTAATGACAAGGATTGTTACCTACTGCTCAGACAAGGAAAGCAGGGAGAGGCATTTCAGATGTGACTGGTAGAGTCAAACAATGGGTTTTTGTCATAAATGGTGTTGACCTTGACAGAGGACTTTTACTGCTTACTCTGTTTCCAAACAGCTTTCATAGCCTTAACAAGTTCAGTGAATGAGAATGCTAGAAACACTAACAGGTCTAACAATCAGAGTGGGCAATCCTCTGTGCCTGTGAAATATTTCCATTTGGTGCAGCAGTGGCCTGGGAACAGCCCCTGTTTTAGCTACAAATCATAGGTGCTCTGTATACAAAGTGCCTGTGAAGTTGTTTTCTAGCTGAAGTAAGCAGACCAGTAACCCTTTCTGTTGCTGCCATTATAGGTGTAAAATACTTCTCTTTAAAGTATTAATGGTTCTCTTGCTTGTGCATTCTTTCCATAACCTACAAAAGGCAAATTTGGGAAAGAGGAACCATTTTGCATATCTTCACAGTGTACTTTAAATATGTATAACAGAAAAATGTCATTTCCCAAACCCTCACTTGATCCTACTTATATGCACTTATAGATTAAATGACTGCTCAGGATCTAAGAATTTGCCTTTCAGTTTTGAATTAATTTATTGAGCGTAGTATCTGATATCACGCTGATAACAAACTGTATTAGTAATAAATCAAACACCTCTGTGAAATATGTGATGATAAGCCGGTTAATCATTCCATCACATTTCATGAGACCAGAATGCAGCTAACAAAGCATTGAGAGGCTCAAGACATATTTTAATACTGAATTTGTACTCTTTTACCAAAAACTGTGACTTAATCAAAAAAATATATTTTTAGGAGTTTTCTGAAAAAGTCTAGACATATATGGAAAGAACATACCTGCTTCCAAGAAACACATCTATAGACATGTGAAAACAATACCTGGTTTCAGATAGGGTAGGATTAATTTCTTCTGAGTAGCTGTTAAAGTGCTGTGTTTTGGATTAGGAATGAGTATGATGTTGATAGCACACTGATGTTTTGGGTTTTTGTTATTTGTGAGGGGGGTCAGCAAGCAGCTATGTGATCCTTAATTCCCAGCTGGGCTTAAGACACGACAGCCTGTGAGACAGCTCATAGCTTCCGTGGTGATGAAATTTTATTCCTTGTAGGACACCTAATTGTTCTTACTGTTTTTGGGGATCTGTGAGGTGGGCAGTTGCTAGTGTTTTGGCTAACAAAATGTATCTATAAAGCTGTTTGACTTCACACAGACATTTCTGAATACATTAAGATTACACTTCAGAAAACACATAATCTATTTCTTCTCCCCTTGTGCTTTACACAGCTAGGGTTTAGAAGTGGGGGGGGGGCAGATAGATAGCCAAAATTAACCTGGGGATCTTTGCAAGATTTAAAATTTTATAATATGGGTCTTGAGCAGCTAGTAAGGGACAAAACCAGATATTCTCTATTAGCATGGTGAGTCAGACCTTTATAACGTTTTATTAGCAAGCTGGATTCATCCCTGTCTTTACTGAAATGAAAAATCAGTTCTACCTTTTTTTTTTTAACTTCCATTCAGGTGGAATTTCTGAGGTTCACAAAGGTTCATGAGGTGTATATTTTCCCTGAAATAACTTAGTTACAGTCGCTCTGCAAATTTAAAGAGTGAGTCATGAAATTTAATTCAGTCTAATCAATGCAGTATTTGTAGGAGTTGAGTTAATTTTCTTTGTAAAATACAAAATAACTTAAAAATAAAAAGCAAAAATGTTGTGGATTTAGCTGATTTCTTTTTCTTTAGTTGATGCATGTGGGAACAATCAAACTGTATTATTATTTTGGAATATTATATTTAGATTTTGTTTGTATTTTGATCTCTGTGTAATCAAATCATAATCAAATAATTGAATCTGAACATATTTCTTATCTCCCCTGTGTACACTACCACGGGGATAGAAAATGAGCTATGAAGTCCATCATGTTGGTGAGAGAAGGTTCATTCCAGAGATAACAGAAATGCTGTATGAGCACTCAGTGTTAGGGAGCGTGAGGTCAAAGCTGGGGATTACAGTGAAACACAACAACATGCTGTTGAGAGATTTGGTACTGAAAATATTACTGCTTCTACTCTACAGTGGGGAACAGAAGGATTTCAAAAGTGCTAAGCAACAGTCTCAGTGTTCTATATAAAGTGTTACAGTTATACAGGAGCTTAAATTGTGCCATTTTCAGTGAAGTCTAAGCTGAAATCAGAGGTGTTACTATAGTAACTTTTTAGGTCCCTGAGTGGACCTAAATCTGCTGAGTGTAGCAATACTTTGCCACCTGCGCTAGGAGAGTTTTCAGGCACTGGTCCTAAGAGGAAAGAGGTAAATGTAACCAAGACTTTTTGTGTAACAACTTTGAAGGTATTATTAATGAGGCTTTCCTGGATTGATCTGGAATGTGAATGTTAATGAAATTGTAATCAGACTTACAGTAGCTTGTGTATTCAGTAGAGTATTGAGATTTTACTTAGGCCACCAACTAATTCTTGGCTTTCTCTTTGCCAGTCACGAGAATTTGACTCTGACACAGGTGACACAAAATATGCTTTTAGCTTGTACTATATAACTATTTTCAGAAGGCCATTGGCAGGAAGGGTCTTGGTCAGAGTGAACAGACAGAAACTCAAGAGCCTGGGGTATATTCACCTCATCTATTGAATTTGATTGCTTTGGACTTAGATGGCAGATGAGTGGGGACTTGGGAATTTAGATTTTCATGGAATCATAGAATGGCCTGGCTTGGAAGGGACCTTAAAGTTCCAATCCCCTGCCATGGACAGGGACATCTTCCACAAGACCAGGTTATTTAGAGCCCCATCCAACCTGGCCTTGAACACTTCCAGGTATAGAGAATCCACTTCTTCTCTAGGCAACCTGTGCCTGGATCTCACCACTCTCACAGTAATTTTTTTTGTAATATCTAGTCTGAAACAACCCTCTTTCAGTTTGAAGCCATTGCCCCTTGTCCTGTCACTCCAGGCCCTTGTAAATAGTCTGTCTCTCCATCTTTCCTGTAGGCTCCCTTCAGGTACTTGAAGTCCACAATTAGGTCACCTTGAAGCCTTCTCTTCTCCAGGCTGAACAATCCGAATTCTTTCAACCTTGTAGTTGAATTCATGTTCCTTAGTTTTGCCTTCTTCCTGTCTTATGTGCTTAGGACTGCTGTTGGACCCAGGTTTTTAGTCATTCTAGGAACTGGGAATATTGCAGCCATCACTTTGGAAAACAAGTAACTTCTGAGTGTTCTTTAGCCATCACATTATGTTAATTCGCAATACAATAAGCTCTGCTGAAAACTAGCCAAGTTCGAAATTTTCAGCTGGGAGTGATTTTTCTCTCATCTCATTTGTCATCATATCTCAGCTATTATCAATATTTTAATTGGTCCAGAATAAACAATAAGTGGAAATAAATGGCCTTTTCATGTGTTGTTATGTATAGGAAAGATTTTCTTTTGAAGCTTCAATTCTTACATCTATAAAGTACATTTTAAAAAAAAGTGCAGATGAGACGAGTGACTACAAATGTACCTTTGCAAAGACAATATGATCCCAAAAATAATTATAAAATCATTTTTGCACCTACTGAAATAGCTAACCTTAATATCTCAAACACATGAAAACAAAAATGACATATTATTAAGCATATATTGAAGTTATGTTTGAGAAACTTCTCAAAAATAACATTTTTCATTTCATGATTTTTAGTTTCCCATTGATAAAAAAGCTTTCAAACAAAGTTATTTCCTAAGTAGGGTCCTTGAAGTCACTGAAAACAACAGCTGCTTATGGGCATGAAATACCACTTTGTAATCTAACACAGTCAAGATTACAAAGATGTATGACATTATTCAATATCGTTCTTGACTTCATCTGTCTTCTTGTTTAAAAGCTAAGAGGGAACAAAACATTATCTAACTTCTGTTCTGCCCATGGAATGGCAGGTATCACAGAAAGGAAAAAATTCTTAATTAGAGACATTTATAAAAATGTGGCCAGAAAGATGATGGTTTCCTCTGTATGGCTCACACTCATTGGAGAAATATCGTGTAGTCAGCAATGAGATGCAGAAACTGCATTCATACAGGTCTTGCCTTGTTATGCTCTTCAACGTCCTGAAGTCTTGGGAAGACTGTTTCCTTTCAGCCCTCCTGCCTGATAGTCAGATGGGAGATGCAGAGGGTGAAGATCATGCTGGGCTGATCTTTCCTGGGGCACAGCTTTGGCTCCCAAGCGCATCTTTAAAAGAAATGTAGGAATATTCATGGCCACACAAGTTTCAACCTGCAGTATTTTCAATATCAGTCCCTAACATACTAACCTTGTTCTAGTTTTCTGACCAATGTCAATAAAAAGAACAACAAATCTTTTCTTCCATCATACTGTGCAGACAAACTATAGTTACAGGAAGATTGTCTTTCTCAAATCTTTTACCTTTTAGAACTTTATTATGTCTAAGTATTTCTTTTCAGCATGTGTTTTCTTCATTATTCGTTATACCTAGTTTATTCTCATCGATTTTGATGTTCTGTTTAATATTATGTTTCATTTTCCATACACTTAATTTTATTCACTGTACACACATTTCTCTTTATCCACTTAATGACTATTAATCTTTATGTGGCTTCTGTCTTTGCAAGGATTATGGTTATATTCATTCCAAGGAAATGTTTTTCTGTAAATGTCTTTGGTAACCCTTGTTTTTTCAGGAGTACTAATAATACTGGTTAACAGGTAGAGATCAGCATCTTTGAGTTGGAGCCTGTTAGAGCCTTTGCCTCCTGTATTTTTGTCTTGGGCCTGCCATGACTGTATTGACACATTTGTGTAGCTCTCTACAAACTTTTCCTGTTTCCCATTCTTTCTAGTCATAGAATCATTTAGGTTGGAAAGGGCCTCCAAGATCAAGACCAACTCTTACCTTAGTGCCGCCAAGTTCACTGATAAACCATGTACCTAAATGCCATATCCACACTCTTTTTGAACACTTCTGGGGATGGTGATTCCACCATTTCCCAGGGAAATGCCTGACAACACTTTCAGAAGACTTTTTCTCCCTATATCTAACCTTAACGTAATATTCACATGATATTTAGTGTTGAATGAGTTTCATATCTCTTTCCTGCCCAGAAAGACAAATATCCTTCATGACAGAAGGTGAAAAAGCCATCCTGAAAACACTATTATGTATAAAAGTAAAAATTGTTCTGTCTGACTGAGAGAGATATCTGGTGCTCACTATAACATAGAAAGAGAAAAGAGAATATTCTGTTCTCATTGCTGCAGACTTTTCTTACACTGAGCGCTGGTCTTCTGCAATAGCTTGCGGTGATCAGTTTTGCAGGATTTTGTGCTTCTGGGAAAAGTATTCACTGTGACAGGTTTTCTGAACTTTAATTCAAGATAGTCTTCTCTTTCCTTAATAATAAGTGTGAGTGGAATGAAACAAAACAAACTAAAACAACAAATTAAATGCCAGCAATGGCCAAAACCAAAAAAATGCCCAAAACATGAAACAAATAGAAACAACCCAAAGGTTTTTTATCTTCCTATCTACCATTTCCTTTACTCCAGAAGGTTCTTCTACTCCACTGTTGTACTGCAGTTTAACTGCTAAACACTTCACTGAGTTTCAATTTATATTCATTATTACCCACTCTAGCTGCTATATTCTGCTGGGTTTTCTCTTTCACCTAATCAAGGGAAGCTGACTAAGTAGCATCAGTTCTTAGACAATGAAATTGAATTATTCTTCCAGCCTATGACTTTTGGTTCCTAACCCGAAGGCATACTGATATATAAAGTTTATTCACACAGAGAGATGCTCTCAAGCTATTTCTAAATGCACTTTTATATATTAAAGTTTCAGATTGGCTGCATGATGTTGCATTCATAATTTATGTCAGATGCTCATAATCACTGCTGACTTTAGGAGAGTTCATAAGTAACACTTCACCTTATGTTTTTAATGAATATTTTTATTTTATCCTGTATATTAATCTTCCCTGGTGTTTACTTAGTTAAAGCAGTCTTAAGAAGTGTTGATATAAAATCAGGCCATCTCAGGAAATTGATACAATAAGAGCATTATTAATTCATATGTAGTCTCAGGAGGCTATTTTCTCTGATTTCATATATTTCTATTTTGATCTATTCTTTTGAGGAAAATGTATTTTGGAGTTTCAGGACCAATGCAAAAAATAACAGCATTTGATGACCTATTTAATTTTCTCAGTATTCCCAAGTCCTAAAACAGTGATGATATGCATGGCTGGGATACCATAAACCCAGTATTCAGAAGAGGTTTCTTACCCTGAGTTTGCATCTGGAAGACAGAGCTCTTTTAATATATTCTAATACATTTTTATTTTTCACATCAAAGTTCCTGATTTAAAAATATGTCAGATGCCAAAGTATGTGTAGGTTTCTGCATATCCAGGTTATAAAAACATCCTTGTTCCAGATACTTTACAGCTTTAACAGAAAAGAAAATCATTATAACAAAGAAATTCAGATACATAGAGATTAAGATTTATTATGCAGATGAGATTAAAATAAATTCAGCAGTCCTCTGTTAGCTATGCATGAATTGATAACCAGTAATTTGTTTCAATTAATTAATAACCGTTTCTGAAACTTACCCCTTCACTGGGTCAGATTGGTGGATCTGAGTAATGAATATTGAACCTGAAAATAACTATGTTGATTTACATCACTTGAGCATGCAGCCCACCTTTTGGTCCAAATAACTGGACATACTCCCTGCCATTTATATTTATTTAAATCTCTCCTCACCACCACAACTCCCTGGTATTTCCTCTCGCAGAGTGGAGATAAATAGCAGTGACAGTATATTTCACACATAATAAAATAATCTTGCTTTCCATCTCTCTTGTGCTGAGAGACCATGGGATGATAATCTACAGTTAGACAACAAACAATACAATCATAAAATCATGGAATGGTTTGGGTTGGAAGGGACCTAAAAGATCATCTAGTTTCAAACCCCTGCCATGGGCAGGGACACCTTCTACTAGATCAGGTTGCTCAGAGTTCCGTCCAAACTGGCACTGAACAGTTTCAGGAATGGGGCAGCCACAGCTTCTCTGGGCAGCCTGTGCCAGGATCTCACCACACTCACAGTAAAGAATATCTTCCTAAAATCTAACCTAAATTTCCCTTCTTTCAGTCTGAAGCCATTACTCCCTGTCCTATCATTACAGTTCCTGAGTCCATCTCCAGCTTCCCTGTAGACCCCTTCAGATGCTGGAATGTTCTTTGAGGTCTCTATACAACCTTCTCTTTTCCAGGCTGAGTAGCCCAAACTTTCAGCCTGGAAGATGCTCCAGTCTCCTTATCAACTTCATGGCCTCCTTTGGACTTGCTCCAGCAGTTTCATGTCCTTCAAATTTTGGGGGCCCCATGCTGAATGCAGCACTGCATGTGGGTTCTCTCACCAGAGCAGAGGGGTAGAATCTCCTCCTTTGATCTGTTGGCCACACTCCTTGGGATGCAGCCCAGGATTTGTTTGGCTTTCTGGGCTATGAGAGCTCACTGCTGGTTCATGTTGGGTTTTTATCAGCCAACACCCCCAAGTCCTTCTCCTCAGTGCAGCTCCCAGTCACTTCTCCTCCCAACATCTGGATGTGTCTAGGATTGCCCCGACCCAGCTGTAGAACCTTGAACTACTTGAGGTCCACACAGATCCAACTCTCAAGCCTGTCAACATCCCTTGCAACCTTTGTCACTTGTGCAGTGCAGGTTTTGGTGGAGAAAAACATACTTCTTAGGCACTTAGGCACATTCACCCTACTGAAAGGTGTTAGTTTTAAATTATTAAGGGTTATTTTGTACAGTGTTCTTGTCAGGGCCTGTGTACCAGTAGTGTCTGGTCATTCTGACCACCCCGTCTTTCTGTGTAATATTCCTTTGTAAACCCTTTCTCCCAATTCTTATTTTTTTGTGAAAAGTACATGTGGAGGAGAAGGAAGGGTAAATGAGCACAGTGGTGGATGCTCCCTGAGAAGCTTTTCACAGGCTGCTAATTTAGGGTGGAACAAGTCACCAATTAATTTGAAGGGCCCTCTTCCCCTGAGAGCTAGTTGATGCAATGGTCCTGCGGGTGACAGTGTTTCCCTCCTCTTCTTCAAGGTGCTGGAAGTCCTGCATGCTGAAGGGAGCTCTGTGCAGTCCAGAGGAACTTCCTGGGGCTGCAGGGAGCTTGCAAGGAGTCAGTGCAGTGGTAGGCCATGATTTGGGGATGTTGTGCTTAGCATGGCGGTGTTGGGATTATGCTCCCAGCACCGCCTCCCTCCCTGCCACACTCCAGAGAAGATTCCTGACCACTTCTTGCAGAAAAGCATAAAGTTAATGATCAGGGTGTGCTCTTGTGGCCAGGGCAGCCCAGGGGGGAGAAAGAGGTGGGGAGAAGGAGAGGTTGTAAAGGAGGATTGAAGGGGAGGATGGTTACAGGCTGGTGAGAGCAATCAGAGCTTTCTGGAGCATTCATGGTGCTGGCAGTCCTTAACATTGTGCATTTCCAAATACTCAAAGTTTGTTTTTTAAGGAACAGGAATTCTACTACTCTTTTAATTTAAAACATTAAGGAAAAGGAATTGTCCACCTTCTGCATAAGTGGCTCTTTGTACATCACTCAGACTTTCTGAAGGACAGACAACTGTGTATATTAGTGAGTCATAACAAGGATGGTCTCAGAATAAACATGTATAATTTCAGAAGTCATTTTTTAATTTAGCCAGCCAGATCCAAGTGGCTGTAGATAAATCTCCTACCAACCATTTGGCTTCTAAATCATGAGACAAAATCAAGAATAACAGATGTTTTGTGATGAGAAGTGACTAAGAGCTAAGTACTTCTATGAGATCTGAATATTTTAGACCATGTACTCCTTGGTAGCTGGGCATAATAACTACCTTTCTTCCTCCTGTTCTCAAATCTTCTGATGGAGATGAGAGTGTAGTTTGTTATTGCTACCAAGGCCATTGCTCTAAATTTTTTAACATCTCCCTGTAATTTTGTTAGACTCCAATTTTATTACTTCCCCCTGTTTCCCCTTCTTCAAGAAGTCTGCTTTGGAAATATAATCAGCTCTTTGAATTTTTATTTTGTTCTGCTTTGAAACAAAAACACTGTAGATCACCTAGAAAATTCTTGCCATGGAAAAATATTTTCCCAGCAGATAAAATTCACCCTTTGACAATCACTTCTCTCCACTGCTGTGATGCATGCAAATTTTGTTTTACAAACAATGGCTTTGGTTTAAAAATGAAAGAAAAATTGCACTTCACTGACTGACATTATTTTGCTTGGCTTTACAGAAGACTGTTAGAAGGCTAAAATCATCACTTACAATTAATTATGTGTCAATGCTTACACAGCTCCATCCATACGGTGGTACAACCTGGATAGAGATTATCTCCTTAGAAGTGTGAAGGGCAGGGTCCCACTCAGCACTCGTTAAGACGTAGTATCTTGATGTTAACAGAAGGTCAAATCTGCACTGGTAAAAATTGATGTGGACATATTGATTTTGATTAAATATTGGTACAAGGCAGATTTTGCTCTTTATATTTTCCTCTTCTCAGTGTTTTTAAATTTCCAACGCTTGTTATGTTAATTATAATACTACATAGATTTGATCATAACTACCAACAAAGTGCATATTTTAAGAACTATTTTGAATTTTAACCATGAGAGTGATACTGTCATTCCCTGACTAGAACTTTAAGACTCACATCTCTTTTATGTAGAAAATGTCCTATGGGTACCTAGCTTTGCTCTTGCACTGTCAGTAAGGTGGGATTCAGGCACCTGGTTTTGAAAGAATGGGAGTCAGCTACACCTTCAGCATGGGAGACTGGTCTGCTAGAGCAAACAGGTTATAGACCTCATGCTGCAATGATGTAAAATTATCAGTGTAAAATTAAAAGTAAGCCAAGATATGCAGCACGTAGTGAACTAACAGAAGTGTAGAAGCAGTAGATTAGTTATACATTATGTGGGCAGTTCTTGTTTTCTTGTTGAATATTGTACACATAAGAAATGCGAAAATATTCACTGTTGCACAAGACGTGTATCTTTTCTGTTCATTTCAGTTCTTTCAGAAAAGAGCATTTATTGAATATTTCTTTGATATTAACTCCTGTTAAGTAGTAAAAGAAAACAGTGGACTCTCTAGTGGTAAAACATCATGAAGTAAAAAGCAACAACAAAAAATTATTTAAATTCTAAAAGGTTGAATAATGTCCAAACGTTGGTGTAATCTCATTTAGTGCAAAATGGCAAAATATGTGTTCTAGTGTAGAAATCTTGCAAAGACATGTACAGTCCATTTTATTATGGGTGTGTGATATACAACGTAGATGTTTGTGTAAAATGTATTTATATATGGAGGGTCTACTGGAGCTTTATGATTTTAGTGCATCTGTTAGATAGTCACTTGATGCAATTAAATTACTCTACTTGACAGAGCAGGCAGCAAAATTTTAATGGGCATTTGCCTTCTACATTTTCCACTAGAGATGGAGGGTTTTAATAGGAAACACTGTGGGCAGAAAATCTGGAGAGGAGCAATGTACCATAAAACTGGAAAGTAGCATGTCTTGCATCATTCGGTTTTCTGCAAATACTGCTTCATATGTATACAGAAAAGAAAAAACAAACCAGAAAAGGTACTCTTAAAAATATAGTGGGTTAATAACTGGTTTTTAAAAATCTATGGACTCTGCTTTACAAACATTTCCCAGTCATGCCCTAAAGAACATTTCTTCACAGACAAAATGGCTGCAAGACTGATGCAGATGGAGTTCCATTCAATAATCGTATGCTGATTAACGTTTGCTTGATAACATGATAATTAACATATGCCCCATTCTAAGCATGTCACTCAGAGAAGTTATAAAAATAGTGATGTTTTTCTACTGTGACAGAAACATGGGTACACTGGTTCTGCAGTTTTAATATTGTCAGTAAATTAACATATAAGAATTAATACCACACTTTTATTTTATAAAATGGAGATTATAATAAGTTGCAGTAATTCTTCTTGCTCCCATTCATTTCAAATTAGAGTACCTCTTTTTTCTCACAAATGCCACTTATAGTCATGCTTTATTGCCTTCCAGTATGAAAGAGGACAATACATTTTAATTTGTATTGCTATAGTTTAGCCTGAAATTTTATTTTATCTTTATATGGCCTCCCAGATCAGGCAATGTCATGCTGATGTTTTGCTGTTCAGAATTCAGGACTATAGCAATACCGTGTTGGTCACAGTAATGTGACTGGTGATGCAAGATTTGCAATTCTAACAGGTGTTATTTTCTGTCTGTTTGTCACTTTCACCAATCTCATCATAAGAAGGCCATGGGGTTTTTTTATTTTTTAATGAATTTTAATGCCATTTTTCCTCACTTAATTAATTTCCAGGTATATGATACAAATAAAAGCTGGACTTTGGGCTCATTTAACTTTCACTGTAATCCCAAATCCTTTATCTGATGGAGAACAGCAGTATCTTAATCCCATTTTATCCTTCAGGAGATTGACATTCTCTGGTTCCATTTGACAACAATAAAAAAATATGAAACGTAGAACAAACTCATATTTCTGGGGGCAGTGACTTTTGAAAGAAATCAATCCCTGTCTTTTTCAGGGAGCAGGTGTCTTTTGTCTGGCTATCACATTTATGCCATGTGGTTATGAAAAGAGCATCGAGTTTTGTCAGGCCCCAGACTTTAAAATACCGGGAGAAATAGCATGTGCTTGGTTGGCATCCTTGATCTTTTGGCATTTCTGAGATGTGCTCAGGCACATCTTTTTCAGTTCACATCCTCTTCTCTCAAAACTATCTCCTTTCTTGAGAGCATCCAGCAATGTTTTTTTCTTGGCAGCCGGACCAAAACTTCTACAAACAGGACTACGCAGGGCCTATCCTAGTCTTAATGAAGTATGTAAAGAAAGATGGAAATTAGGTTTTTAGGATAATTGATGTACAACCAGCAGCAGTCAGAGAATATCCACCACTATAATGAATGTCCATGGAGATATTCACTATGAAGCACAGCTGTTTCACAGAAAAAAAAGAATTTAGTTGGTTTTGGGTCGGTTTTTTGTTTTGTTGGGGTTTTTTTGGTTTGGTTTTGTTTTGTTTTTTAACTAGGCAGTTTCCACAAAGTATTTCCACAACAGACAACTCTTTCTACATCCATTTTTAAGGTCATTAATATTTGTCTTCTACCCACAACAGACCTTTTGAAAGGTTGGGCACATTTTAGTTATACTTCCTGGGCTTCAACACTGTCTTGCTCTTGCAAGGTAATTGTTTCCTTTCAGTTCATACAAAAATTTTGATAAAAACTTTAAAAACTCCATACAAAGCATTCCACCCCAACTACCCCTGTGATATCAGGTAGCTACAGGACTTGAAGTCAGATGCACACTTACTGGAACCATTGGAAGAACCATCCCACATATTAATCTCTTCATAGATATACAGAAGTTTCTGAATTTCCACAGGTTTTATACTTTTCCTACTGACTAGCAAGCCTCTCAGATTACCTGGGGTCAGGTAGTAAACTGGGGAGTGATAGAAAAAACCCAACAAAATTCTAAATGAAAGAATGTGGAGACTTTTTCTCAAAGCTTGCTTTAAGCAGTGATCTTATACCAATGGTTTGAAGAGTTGATGTGGTTTAGACAAATTTTTAAAAGTTATGCGGGTGGAGGAAAGAGTTTTGTTCTAGTAAATTTATGTAGATATCTGGTTTAGGCAGAGCATGCAGTTGATGATAGGCAGAGGAACATGTTTGGATAGAAATGCTGGGGGACTCAGTTTTCATCTCACTGGAAGGATGTCCAACTGTATAGAGGACAGACAAGAAAGGATAAGGAGAAAAACTGCTCGTTTTTATTTCAGAACTGTGTTTTATCCATCCCAAAGGGGAGTGAAACAGTAGCTGCATTTGGCCTTCTCTGGTTGGGATTCCTAGAGGTCTCATCCATGCCATTCTGTCAGGCAGACTCTGTTGGCGAAAAGGATAAGGGACAGATGCCTTCCCAGAAGTAGGAAAGTATGCATTACCCTACCTAGGGAAGTTCTGGATCAGTACATATTTGAATGTTTTACTCTGTTTTGCTGGAATAGAGTTTCTCTAGTCTGATGTTCAGATTGATGTTCCTTGTCATGGGACGTGAGACCCTTCCCAAGGGTGAGTTGCTGTTTGTTACCATAGCTGAATTTGTCTAGGTGCTTGAAAGCAGTTGAAAGTTACCAAGGCATGAGTTATATCTTCCTCATAAATGGAGGAACGGAACATTCGTAACATCAACTGTCACGTTGCTGAGAAAGTTCACAAGACTTGTGATCTTTCCTGTCTCAGGTTGAAATGGTGGATCTGAGGAGTGTCAGCATGTGACTGCTGCCTCAGAACCCAGGAAGCTGCAGGGTGCTGCTGATCTTGTAACCTCCCAATAGCTTTACCCGTTCTGAGGAACCATCCCTTCATTACTTTTCATGTAGCAAACACACAAGATAACCATTTAATAGTATAATACTCTTAGCATCCAAATGTGGTACTGTTGCCTCTTGATGCAAAATCAGGAGTGAAAAGAGTAACTGTGAAAGAAGTGTGTTTAGGAGCATGATTTCCTAGGTCTGGGAAATAGCTCACTACATGTCATTCCTTTCTGTCTGCACTTAAATGACCAATCCTTTTCCATTCCTCCAATTAGAAAATAAACAATTCTCCTTGCAAAGAGAGCTGTGATATTTGGGACAAAGGTTTGAAGTGCTATAAAAAAAGCATGGATGGGCAGGAAAAGAGCATCTTGTGGCCCTGGCACGAGAGCAATTTGCAACCTTCAGGTTCTCCAGCTGCCCAGGTCAAGATAAAAGGGAGACGGGTCATTCAGGATGATTGTCTAATATTCCAAGTACCACTGTATGGGACATAATGGGGAAATTATATACCTGGCCTTGTGGTGTTTCTTTGCTGCTCAAAGGCAGCTGGCTAATTTTGGGAACCATCTATCTGTCTTTTGGCTGACTAATTCAGGGGAGATTAATTTGGACTCAAATCACTGAAAGATATTCTTTCATATTGGTGGCCTTGAGGTAACCTCAGAGCTAAAGAGACATCTCTGGTCAACTCTTTTGATCTGGAAGTAGTTTTAAAAATAACATGCAGCTTTTTTTAATTTTAATTTCTTCCTAATAAAATATTTAGAGACTTAAATAATGGTTAATTAAAAAGGCAATGAAAACCAGAAAGGAAGTTTCTGAATGTCAGCTTTTAAGAATGTTTTTCCCTACACACCAACAGCAATATTCAAGGAAGATAAGGCTAATTATAATGAATATTATTACCAATGTTTTACCTGTGCAGAGACAAACTAAATGAAATTGCCCTAAGTGGCAACATTTCACAGAGGTGAATATTTGCACTCCAATACACACATCTCATGAGAATCACATATTTGCCTATAAATATGAAAGATATTAATATGAATATATTTAATATAAATTTCATATAAATTAATATGTTTTCAATATAAATACAATTCATATATTTCATATCTTTCATATAAATGAAATACATATAGATATTTGCTTTTTTTATTTAAGTTGGTTGAGGGACAGAGGTCTTAACTGTGGTATCCACAATTACAATTAATTCAGGATTGATGCAGAACTCATTAACTTGTCTCAGGTTGCTCCTAACCAGGGGGAAAAAGGACATCTTAGAGCAGCTCAAAGCCTCCAAGTTCCCAAGCATGTTCTACTAACCATGGGAGAAGAGACAGCTAACTATGGAGTTGTTTCCCATCCTTCCATCCCCTTGCATTCCACTGGAAAGGACAGAAAAAATGTAGATGGGCAGGAGGGTAGAACCACTGACACACTAAAGGATACTGACACACTAAAGGATACATCCCATCTCCATGCAGGTTCGTCCTTCTCTGTGTCACTTTTCATCTGCACATAAACCCAGTTTTTTAGTGGCCTATTTTGCTAGTTTATTGGTAGTGAAATGGATTTGACTCAGTGCTTCCTTTCCCTGAATTACCTCCTCAGTGACACATTTACCACGTTTTATGTGATTGTACAATTAAGTTCTCAAGATCTAAAAATAAAATATATAAATATCAGCTTTTGTCTTTCTTTTCTAAAAAGTATTCTGTGCAGATACATGATACAGACTGACCCTCCTCATACAAGCTTTCCACAAAGAAAACAGATTATTCTGAAAATTTAAAATGGGAGCATTATTCTATTTAACCTTAAGCATTATTCTATTTAAGCTTCAGGGTTGTTCAAGCTGTTGAAGCAAAGTTCTACTCTTGTTTTTCTGGAGTTTTGGTTAATATGAAGAAAATATAGAACAATAAGCAACATATATAAGCATACTGGGAAAGAGTGTAATTGGAGCAGCTCATTGACTTCACAAAAAAGATCGGTTTACTATAGGTTTCAGGTGTCTCCTTCACTTAGGTTTGGTTTTGTGTTGTGCATTTCAATAACTTGGAGCATTTTTATGTTAACTTCTCAGTTGCTTCTTGACGAAATTATGATACACAAGTATTAACAATACAACTTTCCAAGGTGTCTAATTCAGATGGATTTTACTTATAAAGTACTACACAGTGCTATTTCAATGCCATTTTTCCCTGTGTGTGTTTATAGTGTATTGCATTAGTAAATAACCATGGAACAAATGTTCTTTGTTCTCCATGAAAGAAAAATAACAACCCTGAATTAATTCAATTAAAAGACCAAGTCAATTAATTTGAATAATTATAGCAAAAATGGCAAAAGTATGGATTGTTTATTCTTTTGTCAAGCTTTTCTTTTATTCTCAAGTCTTAATTTTGTACTTCTCAAGATACAGTGAATAGCACAGCAATTTAAAATTATGTTTGTCATCTCTGTTCATTAAATGAACAATAAAAGAAAACTTCTACTGGCTAGTAAGTAGATGACAAAGTTCAGCCAAGCAGATAAACATTTAACAAGAAAGCTGTCAGACTCTTATTCAAAGAAGGTTATTTAAAAGACAATGCATCAGGTATAGAATTTTAAGTTATATAGAGAGAACATAAAAAGAAATAAACACAAATGATAAAGTGGTGAAAACTGTCTCTGTGCATGGTGCAGACATGGAGAAAATTCTCAGAAACATAAAGGGAGAAATGTTTATATAGGATGCCAGTTCTCATTCATCCCCCTTGATGTGTGCTGGTGTGCCTCACTGGGTGAAGGCATTGCTTTTTAACAGTGCCTGCCTGGTGTCTCTTTCCTAGGACAGAACTCCAGTGCAGTTATATTACTCTTCTTCTTATAGTATTTCAATTTTAATGGACCTTAAGAATAAAGAGCATAAAATGACAGCATGCTGATAAACGTCTTGGCTTTATTCTGCAACTCATGTGCTAGGAATAAGAAAAAGATTAGAGAAAATGGCTTCATGGTCTATGTGGCTGCATAACTGAGATAACTTTTTTGACCAAGTATGTTTTTTCTACAGATGTCCTGCTCTCAGCATCTTGACATTCATGTTCTTATGCGTCTGTGACAGCAACAGATAACACCCACCACAGAGCTGCAGGGGCTAAGGAAAGAAAAATATTTCAAGAACTGCATCTGCATCTTTCCTGGTCCTTAAGCAGAAGATGACTCATTGAAATACTCACCAGCTTCCTCCATGCAGATAAATATGAAGCTGAAGGCATGGACCCCAGAAGAGCCTGATGCTGAAGTGAGAGTAGAGCCACTCTGTTGTCAGAAATTAGTCAGAACCACAGTTTTTACCTTGAAATGCTAAGTGCATGTGAAGCTCCTCAGAATGCAGGTCTTTAAAAGACAAAATGCAAAACTTACTAATTCAAATGCAAAATAAACAACCCCCTGCCTTCTCAGATTCAAATGTTAATCTTGCAGCGAGGACTTAAGTTAAAAATGTTGCTGAGAAATTACTGGAAGAGTTTTTACAGTGCCCCCAAAAGAGAACCTAAACACATCATTCTTTCCTCCTTAAAAGTCTTTAGTGTAAAAACCTGGCTATTAAAGTAAAACGTGAGTTTTGCTATTGCTTTCAGGGTAGGATTTCTGTCCTTGCTTTTGTGTTATAAAATGTATAGATGAAATATTCTTTCCATGCTGTAGGCTTCAAGTCCATCTCTGTAACAAGTATTTTTATTCATAGCACTTCCTATTCTGTTCAGAAAAGATGTGTGCTTTTGAGTGAGGTTTTTTGCTGCTTTTCTCAAGAGAGCATGGGCAACGGAGATGAAGATTCATTTCAGCATCTTTGAGCTTCCCTAAATCTGGAGTATTTCAGAAATAGTTCAGTGTCTAATGTGACTTGGATCACTCAAGAGTTCTTCCATTTTTTCCAGCTCTCCAAAATTAGCTCTCCCTGTTTTGAATGTAAATTCCAGAATGCAGAGTATAAACTGATTTATTCAGAGATAAAAAAATATAAACTGTTATTTGCTAGCTGTAGAGGAAGAGAAACTGTAGGGGCAGTATAGTTCTGGGTATGGTATTTAAAAATGTTTTTGAGCCTGAGATCAGAAGTGAAATGCATGGAAGTTCTGAGCAGGAGAAAAGCAGCAGATCCATGAGTGGATATGGAAAACAAGAGAGAACATAGAAATAGCAGATTAAAAGGCAAAAAAAATCTATTTGTAGAAGTGCTGTAACAAAAATATCATCTTGAACTAGTGAGCAAGTGGAGTCTGTTAAAACAGAATTTAGGGATGTCCTGGGTTGCAGTGTATTCTATTACCATCCTCATGAGCTGTTGAAACCAGGTGGGGCAGTGTTTCCTTGCCTCCTCCCCCCAGACTATCTCTCTGTCAATGCCATGCCCCATGACTCAGAGATAACTCCCTCCAGAGTATCTTCTGTTAATGAGCCCATCAACGCCTTGCCTCATGACTCATCATCCCATTGGGAGATGCTCCACCAAGAGGGAGGAACCAAGCATTCCATCCTGGATATAATCTGAGAGTCCGAACACCAGAGATAACCTTTCCACTGGATTCCCAGAGGATGGGAGCTACACAGCCACCACTGGACCTTCCAAGGAAGAGCAGACCCCTCTACAGGATCACCGCTTCAACAGAATCACATCCATCACTTCAGGAGGACTGCAGCCACCATCTTCTTGGACTGCTACTGCCACCCTGACTAACAGGGTGTCAGGTTGTATCCTGACTCTGTCAGTTTAACCCAGTGTTTTCTGCCTTTATTTTTTTTTTTTAATTTCCCTGTTAAATTGTTATTCTGACTTGGTGACTCCCACTGCTTTGTTTTCAAACTAGTTGTCTTGGGGTGACTTTATGATGTTGTATCCCATATCACTGTTCTATGCCCAGAAATTAATTTTGCGCCTTTCTATGCCCTTAAACTGGGCCTGAGGGGGGGAAGAGAAAAAACTTTCAAAGCAGTTTGTAGTTTGTTTTCATGTTTCAAGGACACACAGAGATACAGACTCCACTCTGTGTTCTGTCGGTGTGAGGAGCGGAGGAAGCAGCTTGTTTGCCTCCTCAGCCAGCTTTCGGCCCTTTTTCTCTGGAGAGAGACAGAGTTGAACTTTGTTTTCCTGGGACTTCGGGGTTTTTTTTTTTCCTTCTTCTTTTTTGGACTATTTCAACATCAGAACACATCAGAACTTTTCCCACCAAAGTGGAGGCCCTGGAGGTGACGGCCCCACCCCATCCCAGCTCCGAGGAGGAGGACAGAGGCTACCTATGGAAGGATTCTGAAATTTTCTGAAATTTTCCCAGGTTTTTCTCTCCACAGCAAGAGGTTCTATTATTTAGTATTATTATCCTTTTTCTGTGTGTTTGTTAAATAAATAGTTTTTATCTCTTTCACTTTTCTTCGAGGAAACTTCATTTTTTCCTGAACCTGGTGGAGGGGAGGGATGGTTGTAACCTGCCTTCTCTCAGAGGATATATTTCCAAATTTGTCCAAACCGACACACTGGGTCATTTCCATAAATAATATTTGCAATGAGAACAGAGGTAGTAGAATCATTTAAACAAGACATATTTAACATTATTTGTTTTCAAAGGCTATAGTTATAGATGATTAACAAAAAGCTTTCAACCTACTCATTTTCTTGCAAATGACAGCAAATAAAACTATTCAGGATTAAGTCCCCTCTAACTACATTGTTTTGAAATGAAGAGGATCCACACAGTCCTTGGCTGCTGTCACTCTAGAATATACATAATTTTCTCTGACTGCTTTTACTGATCTTTTGACTGTCCTCGCTACCTCACAAAATCACTGCTCTCCACTGCAGTGGGCTCAGTTTAACTGGCAGAAAGTCTACTTAATAATGATACACCTGCTGTGTGCATTAAATTTGGGTTGAGTTAGGTGCAATGCACAGGCTTTTAGAAGTGTAAGTTTTCCTGCAAAATAAATATTATATTTTTTTCAATTAATTTAGCAGGAAAACATTGAGAATTGCAAAGAAAAATATTAACTACAAAGAATATAGAGTATTATGTTTGTTCTTGTTTAGTTTGTTTCAAAATGTTTATGATTGCAAAATAATAGAATATTCTATGTAGTTTTTAGGTATTTTTATTATAATAGATGAAGAAATCCTATTCTGCACACTGAAATACATTTGGTTGTAGCACAAGGCATTTTGCACTTGTTTTTGTGTTCAACTTCATTAATACAGATGACAGCAACAGTATGTCACTAAACAAAAACTAACAGGGAAGAGGAGGAATGGGGTCTGCTCCAGGGTGGGAGACAGCAGCTGGGATAGCACAGGTGCTGGCGAGTCAAGGTTCTAAAAGGTTAAAATTTTAGCTAAGAGTTAGAAGAAATTTGTATTAATTAAGCTGTAGAGTAGAGAAAAAAAAGATAATGATTAGTAGATGCCTAAGCTAGGGCTAAATGATGTATTATTTGCCATTATATTTTGTTTTAAGTTTTGTTTGTAGGAGAAAACAGAATAAATGAACTGTCATCAAAACAAATTGAAACTAATTGAAACCAATAGAACTAAGAACAGCACCTGGGTTTCATAATAATTAATCAAAAGTAGGAGATCTTGGGCTGTGCCAAGAGGTCATGAAGGCCTGCCAACAGCAAGAAGGTAAAAAGGTCACTGTGAGGAAGACATTCCTGACTTCATCTTTCAGGACCACTGTCCCAATTCGAGACCACTGACCCAGTTCAAGAGAGAAACTGTGCATGCGTGAAAGACCAATGATCTCATTTTAATACGAAGCGGAGGATGGGAGGTGCTGGGGTCATACATATGTAGAAGATGTAAAACTATGTGTAATAAATAGAGAATGAAGAACCTTGTGCTTCGCTGGCACATCTTTAGGAGGCTACTCCCATGCCGCCCTCTGGTGCCTGAATAAACATGCCACTTTCTAACTTTAATTAGTAGAGGGTCTTTTGTCCGTGGATATCGAGATTTAACGAATCACCAGGAGGACACTGCCCTCATCCTCCAACACGTGACTGGTGATTGGTTACCCTTGGCAGCACTAGGAAACCAAGGTATAAATTTTATCAGCAACATTTCACTTGCAGGCTTTTCAAAACTTTGTTGACTTAACAAGATTCAAAATTATGGCAGATGATTTCTCCAACTATCTTGTCATGGAAAATGTACTCTTCTTTCTTTCCAAGTATTGTTACAAAACTGGAAAACTGTGGCAAAAATACTAGGGTAGCAATATAGACTATTGCAACTGGGACAACTCCATAAGCCCTGAGCAAATCTATTTTCATGCTCCCTTTATAACACAAAAAGCACATCAGACAAGATGTAAGAAAAATGCTTTATGATATGCAGGTAGGAGGGCTTCTGAGTTTTTTGAGCAATTGTAATTAAACAAAGTTTAATATAAACACTTAGAACATTGAAAAAAATATATAGTAATTTCACATATTTTAGCCGTATATGCACAGATACACCACAAAGACTCATAATAGTTCACAGTTTGATATTAATACTTCACTTATTTCAAGAGGAACTATATCTTTTTCTGTATTTTTTTTTATTGGATTTAAAAGTGCTGAAAAAAACCACTTTACTGAAAATACAGTTAATTTTAGATGTTATAGTGTGTAAATTTTCAAAATAGTTTTGTTATTTTTCATATGAAGTCATATATATGAAGCCACATCCAGAACTAGAATGATAGGAAAATGACATTTCCTTCGGGGGGGGTCTTTCCAAAGGCATGCTATCCACTGAGTTATTAGAAAAGTAGAAATCAGAATGATGGACTCAATCCAAGTGGAGATAAATAGATCCTTTTCAAACCATGTGAATAGATAGCATTTAAGCAGGTTTATCTTACTTAAATCTAGATTGATAAAAAAATTAAAACAAGAGGAACCAAAGGTATTGAAGAAGTTTGAAAAAACAAGTAAATTCATGTTTTCACCATCAGGAACCTAAAAACACTTATAAAAGAATGGCTCACTACACTAGGAGCTGTTTTTGAAAATCAGGCGCCTAGAATACTTCATAGTGATACTTCTAATGGGCTGTCGAAGCAGAAAGCTGTTCTAGTGAATCCTTACATTTTAGGGGTTACTAATGAAGTAAGGAATGAGTATATATTTGCCTAGTTGGAAAGAATAAAAGAATCTCATTTCCTGATTGATAAATATTCCTGAACTGATGTGTAAAGAAAAATGTATCAGTAGAAGCCATGTTTATTAAATTAGATATTAATAAGTGACAGCTTTCATGAAACCATTTTCAATGTGAAAATATTGTCAGATGATGTAGGATTTTACATAAAATGAAAATTAATACACCTGTAAACAAGATATGAGGACTATCCTTATAAAACAAGAGCACATTATAGAAATCAATATTTCTGGAAATTATTTCTGAAAACAGTGACCTTAATATATATATAATTATCAGTTCTTATTGTGATATTGCCATAAAATTTTTTACATACACTTGTTTATACAATGGAAAAGTGTAATTAACTAGACAAGACAAATCAGCTTACTTCACAAGAGTGTTTGCTGAGAAGTGACTTGGTCTGAGTACCAGAATATCTTCCAGAGAAAAACATTGAGTCATTTTTCAGAAGTTACAGTGAGATGCATTTAAATACAGGAAGGAAATAAAACTAAACCAAACCAACCAACCAACCAGAAAAAAAAAAATTCAGAGCCTTGAAGATATCAACTGCTGGAAAAGTCTATATATGTTTGATATCCTGAGATCAAGACATAAAACGTTCCTACAACTTAGCACAACCTGACACAAACTTCATAAGGCACGGATGAAAATCAACATCCTGTAGACTGCAGAAAATGAGGGTAGACATTCGTAATTGTCTTGTCAATCCTTAATTCTGTATCAGAACAATTGTCTCCTGATAGCCCTCACCTTTGAAGTATTTATTTGTGCAGTGAAACAGATCTTGGTACTTCAGCCTCCTGAAAGCTCTTTTAGCTACAACACAAGTGAGCATTCCCAAATGAGCTGCCAGATTCCCCAGAAGACCAGTGAAGTAATCTCTAGCAAAAAGAGATTAAAAAATATCTCTGTATATTAAAGCCACGTATCTGTGCTTGCACAAAGTATTGCTTTCCATCTTTATGAAATTCTGATCCATTTGGCTGTTAGCTTGTGATGCCTGGCAGAAATCCCAAACAGAGAACAGGGGCAACAGAGCTAAAACCATGTAAAAACAGGCCTCAGAAGAAATCCTAGTGGGCCAAGGTAGTTGTTGAAAGGCAATTTGTAGAAGAAAATTAGTTTTCCAGAAAGTAAATGGGAAATTGATTCTGTCAGTGGAAAAAGATCTGATTGTTTATTTCTTGATCCCTGTTTTGGGTAACCCTGGGTACTCTGACTAACATTAGTCATACAGGCACCATATAAAATAAGAGGAAAAGAAAAAAGACTTTTTTCCTCCTGTGTACATGTTGCAATGTTCTTCTACACTTACTAACTGGCAATATATTCTGTTTAGAGCACAGGTTTTCCACAAAAGTCTTGTGAGACAGGAGAATTAACAGATTTCTTCAAAACAGAGACTACTAAACTGTAAGAGCTCAGAGGAAAAATGCTTAAAGATATACCTAAAATCTAACTCTCTTGATAAGCCTTTTGAATCATTTGTATGTGGGCCACATTCATGACAGTCATCTCTATACATGTAAATGCTGCTGACATGAGTAAAGTGACTTAAATATCTATGCAAGTATATACATTTGAGTTCATCTTTGTAATGGAATAGGGATTAGATTTCCTTGTGAGAATTATTACATTTGTAAAAACAAACTGATCTTCAGTTCTGCCTTCAATCCTTTTGTTGCTGTACCATCAGGAATCAGGAACTGTGAAGAGGCACAAAGATGAAATATAACAAAATAAGCAAAACAGGTTTTTTTAATGTTAATTTTAGCCAGCAGCACTGTTTGCTAAGTGAGTCTTCACAGTTTTGTGTCTTTTACCTCATAGCACTCCCATTATCCTAATAAGCTGTACCTAAATCTTGGATAATTGGGAACTGTATAGTTATTTAGAAAGTTCATTTTTTTTCCCTAAAGAACACAGCTTTCAAAGAGTGGTTAAACTCAACATTATCAAATACAAAGAAATCTAAAAAAATGTGTGGTTTAGTAGTTATGAAAGACATCTTGTGAACACCTACTGCAGCTATAAAATGTACTTATATTCTGAGAGATTTTTTTCAGGACTCAATCCAATCTTCCCTTGCAGTTCCTAGAGATTTTGTTTCTCATTCTTTGGTTAAGACATTTTTGGCACAAAATGCAGGTTAGTGAAGAAAGACAGTAAATATGTTTTAATCCAGACTGGTTCATTATCCAAGGAATTCATCTTCTCTGTGCACGGTACTAGCTTTCAGTCTCTTACCTGATCATTTAAAATAAGAAATTGTATCAAATTCTCTTACATCAGAGTGAGCACTACAAAGACTAGAGGACATATATTTTAAGTAGGTGAAGAAAACATGAAGCAAGTAAAAAAATACAGCTATATAATGTAGCCTGTCAGTAACAGAAGCATGTCAGGGAGTGCAGGAATGAATGTTAGTTGGATCAATTACTCATGCAGCTAATTCTTTTAAAAACAAGAATCTTGTTAAAATAGGACTTTAAAAATTAATGAAGCTTCCAAATGAACAGCAACATGGAGGATTCCAAAGACAAGTGGTGTAATTTAAAAGATATGTCAAAGGCGAGCGACTGCAAAAACGCAAGGAAGAAAACAGATCTATAATAGATACCATTTAGAAGCAGTGGAGAAAAACAAGGCTGAAGCGCATGTCTCATTAACTCAGTCTGCCTCAAATCCCAATGAGAACAGAGATGTTATCTTTCACAAATAAATTAACTCGTTTCTGTAATTATTTAGCTCTTACTTGTGCAAAGGAGGACAAGGGAAGGTGAACACAGATAAACTAAAGAAGTGCATTCTGCAAGTATGGTATTCCAAGCAAAATAATGTAAAGATTAGTAGTATTCCAAACATGCCATGGTGCCTAAATTTACTACTGATTAAATAATCCAGCACAACCTGATCATTAAAGTTTAGGATAGCAAGCTCACTGGAAAATAATATACAATTAAAACCACTATAATCTCAACTAATTGTGACAGTATTTGCAGATGATTGTCATGGTCTGAAGACATGGGCATGAAGAATCCATCAGTCCTTTGCTATTAGTAGTAGTAAAAATAAACAACTAAATATTGACAGGCACAACTAAGCTGTATCGGTTCAGAATCTGTCCCCTTCAGCAGCAGAGTTCCATCAGCTTCAGATTCATTATCTTTAACTAAGTTCCTATGGTAAGATGCCATTTATTCTTCTAGAAGACTCAGTATCCAAATACCTTTAATTTTTCTTAATTTTTCAGTCATATTTTTTCATTTCAGTGCCCTTCATTTGCGGACATAAGTGACCTACCATGCTTTCTGGTGACCAGCTATATCCATAATTGTTTCTTTTGGTTCCATAGCTGTGTACGCATATTCTAGAAAACCTGCCTCTGAAGTGCAATCTGTTAGCTCATTCAAATACCTAACTTGCAGCACATTGTCATCAACATGCCTTTAAAGCTTCTACATAAGCAGCAGACTTCTGAAAATCAAACAATAAATCAAGGCAATTCAATTCAACCTGATCTAGAATAAGTACCTTGGAGCAAAGCTAAATTAAATGAGTGCCAGTGAGATAGTAAAACAGGTAAACATATTTCAGTTAAAGGTTGGGGGGATTTATTATTTTAAAGTTCTTTGTTGAGTCCCTTTAATACTTCTACTTGCTAAAAAACAACAGTCATTAATGCTGTTCTACTATCTTTGCTGAGGACCGGGTAAGTTTTTTGTTTTCTTACTTTTCAAATCTAGCAGGTTAGTTTTTGCAATTTGGGTATAGAGAAATAGAGATGAAACCCACATCAAGGTATGCATATAGTTTAGGATACTAAAGACAAAGCCAATGGGCTAAAGGGGTACTTCTTATTTCATCTCTCGAGCTGGAATTTCTCAAAAGTTTGTAGGAAACACAACTGCTGGGCAACAGCAAAAGCAAGAAAATTTTCATTTTCTTGAGACATATTATTTCTATATTGTGTTGCTGTTACTGTTAACATTAAAGCAGAATTAGAGTGAAACTCATAAAGAACAGCTGCTAAGATCCATCCCCTTTCAGACTGCTTATGGAATTTACCTGAAGCAATCACTGAATAAGTTTCGTACACATGCCATCAGCTCCTAAGTTCTCAACCTGCTTGCAGTCAGTATAGTCTAGTGTACAGTTCAACCCTTCTTAAATTAAACAGCTGAAAGAAATTAGGCAGATCTGAGATTAGCTCAGTTAGAGTGTAGCATTAATAACGCCAAGGTTGTAGGTTCAATCCACAAATGAGCCATTCACTTTAGGGTTGGACTTGATGAGCCTTGTGGTTCCCATCCAACTCAGACTATTCTGTGACCTTATTTTGAAGAGCCATTTATTCCCATTGCCTCTAAAAGGAAAGTAAATACAGTAAGCAGTACACAGCTATGTAGGAAACACCTAAAATTATCATAAATGTAGTAGCAGTAGAGTTATAGAAAAGTTGACTGAGTGCTGTGGAGGTGATCTATCCAAACCTAGATCAGGTCAGCTATAGCTTTGTCTAGTGAACCTTGACAGCGTCCATGGATGGAGGCTCCTCACCCCTGCATAATCAGTTCCACTGTTAAAAATCTTTTCTGATGGCCGATACAAACTTATCAAGTCATGATGTCTGACTCCTGCCCCTTGCCACTGCCATTTTGCCATGGGTTTCTTTTAGCTTTTGTTTTTTTATTATAAAACTTTTCTAATCTTTATGTACACAAGGTTATTCTTCCAAAGATGTTCCAAATTCAAGTGATATAGAGTTGTGTCCCTTAAAGTTATCAACAAAGAGCTATTCTGCAAAGTATTTCTTTTCTTCAGACAAAAAATGTTTTGAAGTGACAGACCATTTCTAAGCCTGGGTAATTCAGTTACTAAATCCATACTGAGCCACATTTTTTAAAACTTAGTGGGCCAGATCCTTCAAAGGCTGCATGAAACAAGCATGATATTTGACAGGATCTTCTTTCTGAAAATATTGTTCCTTGCTACTCACAAGAAAAATTTCTACTTTTTGCTTCCTTGTAACTCTGTTTTGTTTTTCCAGGGTGCAGTAATAATATAGAGTATATGTTTTAATATGGAGGTGTATATCATAGAAATGTAATCAAGTTATCGCATCTTACTGGGTATATGAAGGAAAATATCTGGAAAACCATTAGTTACTCTCTTTTCAAGTCATAAATCTGTCCCTTGGAGAGTTTTAGTGTATAAAGTACTGGATAAAGCTCTAGGCATATTCTCTCTTTCATTCTTTCTGGACCAGGCTTTTCAGTCAAATAGCACATATTTTTATCTATATGGACAAACACTTCATTATGGTAGGGTTTTGTAGGCAGGTCTGTAGGATAATTTCATTGACCTCTTTTTCCTCAGGCTGCAAGAATTTCTGCTATTCAACATACATATTTCAAATCTTTCTTGCAATATCGATATAAGGTACAAGGAAGAATATAATAAATGTATATATTTTACATATTGGAGAAGCCAAACATCAAAATATAAACTATGATTAAATTTCTGATTTAAATCATGCAGGAAAAAAAATGGGAAGTGATGTAAAACAAACCCCAAGGAAATAACTCATAAAAAGTCATGCTAATTCTGGTCTGGTTTTGTCCAGGTTCTAGAGCAATGACCTCCAGGATCCTGCAGTCAGTAACTTACTGCTGTCCATGTTTGTAAGTTGAAACTGGGGCTTGTCTAACTCATGTACTTTTAACTTTAGCTTGTCATTAATGGCAAACTTCTTTTGTCCTACAGTTTCAATAAATGCACAGCGAAGTCTAAAACTTGGGGCTATAGAATGTTTAACATCAAGAGAAATTATTCAATTAGTTTTAAAAAACAACTGAAGTGCCATGGCAATAAACCTCTCAAATAACCACTAAGAACATTGTGTCAAATATGTGACTTGGCCATTGCTATGTCGCTTCTACATGTCTGTTATTAGTACATGTGGTGCCGTATTTCCCACTGATTCATTTATTAAATGACTTTCACATTGTCGTCCCCCCCCACTTTCCCCTGCCCTTAGTCCTGGCCACTCCCTCAGGCTCTCCCTATTGGTTCCCAACTCCGTCCAAGTACCGCCCCTGAGTCCCTGACAAAACCCCCCTGCACCCGGATCACGAGGTCTCTCTGCCTCTGGGAACCACCTGAACAACATGAAACAATAAAAGTTCCCGATGGAGAGACCCTTCTCGTCTCCTTTGCCATCACTGTGTTGTAGAGCCCAGCTAGCAAGAGCAGGAGCTCAGGGAAGTCCAAAAGGACTACGGGGTGGCAGAATGTCTGCCCTGCCCTAAGCAGCCCAACTGTGCTCTCTGGGAAGGCTGCAGCTTGCTAAACCAAACCTAGCACTGCAACAAGTACAGATTATGATGCAATTTATTTCTTATGAATTACAAAATCTTGGGCAACAGATAATTGTCATTCTTTAGTACCCAATAGGCTATAGAATCAGAATGGGCTGGTTGGAAGGGACCTTAAAGATCATCCATTTCCAACCCTCCTGCCATGGGCAGGAATACCTTCCACTAGACCAGATTGCTCAAAGCTCCATCCAGCCTGGTCTTGAACACTTCCAGGGATGGGGCATCTGTGTTTTTCATTTCCTTCCTGATTGTGCTAAATTATAGTAATTGAAAAAGCTTATTAAATGTCTCTACCACCACCTAAAAAGTTAGAAATATATTTGGAAACCATAACTATCAGAAAATGTGTCATTACCAGGCTATGTCAATCCTAATGCCATGGTATTCTATCTTATAATCACACAGAATTTGCCTGTGATACACTACATGATAATCCTTCTTTCCTTTTATTTTGCTTTTGTTTTACTCAGGAGAAGATAAGAAAGCTAGTATCTGCACTCCTGCTAGGAAATTTTGGTTTCTTCAGTTTAAAAAAACTGAAAAAAAAGTGCTTTTGGATATTTTTTTATGTGTGTAGGTATAAAGGTTAACGCTATATTATTCAAAATTAAGATAAAGAGCAATAGACATAAATATTCCATTTGAAGGAAACAATGTTGCCAGCAGAGGTGGAGAGTGGATAATCCTAGCTATATCTATCCACCGGAATGGCCAAAACACTCAAGCTAAAAGAGAAGAGGAAGAAGCATGAGCCAAATTGGCACATAATCATTCTCCATTTGAGCAAAAGAGAAGTAACATGCAGAATGTGTATCCAAGAATACCCTCCAGAACAGCTCTCTAGTTTCACTTCTGCTCCAGCTGCACAGCTGTGTCCATCTCGTTTTGGAGTGGAATCATAGGCATAAATGCAGTATTTTCCCCATAAGTAAGGACTTTTGCTTCTGTCCAATAATTAGGGATCATAGTCTGTAGTTGCATCTAGATTCAGTATTCAGATTCTAATTTATATGAGCTTTTCTACACCACAAATGAAGCACATAGGACAGCATGGTTCAAAACATTGTACAAAACGTGTTAGGAACGAATTCTAAATAACAATCCCTCAGTTTCTCTAGTCCTTCATAGTGGCATGCAATGAATTTCCTTAGGTATTAGTTATCTCCCTTCTTAACTGAAGACATAGCAGTGAACTCAATCTAAGTGTTTACATTTTTTCTTGACTGTTCCTAGGCATTTTTCCTATCACTCACTAGACTCAAATAGTTGTAGAATTAAAAAGGCTTTATTCATGTAATTATTCCAGGAGAGAACAGTCCAGATTCTCATCAATCCCTCCCCCAGACAGCTGGCACAATTTCCTCTTTAATCTTTTCCTTGTTATCTTCATCATATTTGGACTCAAAAGGTACAGTCTAAAAAAATCAAACTTTTGCCATGCCATCCTTCAATGTATGTACCTCTCTCTTTTCCTCTAAATATACTTGAACTATGTGTTCTAAGAAATAATGTGTTTAGAAATAGTACAACTATATGATCAAAAAAAGTTCTATTACATATGGAATGTAAATAAAAACCCCCAACATTTAGTCAATGGCTCATATGTGGTTGGCTTGTAAAATGAAAACAAAGCTCTGTGTACCGCAGAACGTATCAGTACTTGCACAGTTAAAAGCCTGCAGACATATAGATTTCAATACTTTGTTTCAATTGAAAATCTCCATAAAAGTTACAGTAAGATTTGGAGATTTAGTATTAGGAGTAGAAGGTATTTTATAGAACAGTGTCGTTAAACCATTAAAAATACATTCTACGAGGGTAAGAGGGACAAGGTTGTCTCAAAGAAAGCGTACAAACTTAGATCTTCCCAGGAGAAGGGCACTAGGGCAGTTGTCTCCTGGAGTTGTGCTAGGAGAACAAAACAGCGGGAAAGCCATCCATGCCAGAGAAGTTGCTGTTGATTCAGTTTTAGAGGCGTGAAGGACTCCAGACCAAACAGATTAGATGGAAGGCACCTAACAAGGAGTTTTTCAAATCCCATACTTCTATCGGCCTTTCTGGAATGATAGGGAGCTCCAGGGGTTTTTTTCCCCTACAGGGATTCTTAAATTATGGTGTATTTGTGTGTGTTGAAGCCTTTATAAAATAAAAAATGTCCTTAAAGCTACACAACCAGCAAATAGAATCAGTGGCAAAACATAACCCAAGAAACTTATGTGACATTTTTTCTTAATGTGAAGGAGGGGAGAGATGTAAAGTAAAGGGGCTAAATTCAGTGTACCCTAATGCACCAGTCTTTAGTCTTTTTACCTACATTGGCAAAGTGTAAAAGTCCAGTTCTCAGGCTTAATTATCATGAGATCAGCCTAATGCAAATGATATATAGATAAATAGATAAAGCCAATTCTATATGCAAATATATATAGTGACAAATGCACTGCACAGTCAGGCATTTTTGAAGATCTGCTGCTGCCATTTTTCTCTCAGAGCTGAGTTTTGAGTCAGTATTTCATTTACATTTTCAACAGAAAATATCAAATCCAGAAATATTAAAAATCCTTGGTGTCCTTTAGGGGAAAACACATCTATTTTAAGCCTTGAATTTCGTGATTTGTTTTCAGAAGTCATTAATTGTAACCATGTAGAAATAAATGGGAACTTTTTTCTAACTAGCTGTTAGCTGAAAATTATAAATGAAGCAACTTCTGACATAGAGCTTATTCTTAGGAGTGCATATTTCAGATATGGAATTTTCACACATTAGTATTTTCTAAGCATAAAAGCAATTAAATGACAACACAGTTGTTGTAGATTGACTGCCGATGCTGTATGAAGAATGCATATGGCAGTACACCCATTCCAGTTATTTGTTTACTTTTAGATTAGCTATTTATAATTATTAAACAGAATTTTATTGAACAAAACAATCCAGAGCAAGTAATACGAAAGTATTATGTCATTGATAAATGGCTTTGTAGTATCTAGATTATTGTATATGTCAAATATACAGTATCTGTGTTGAAAGTAAATCATTATTGCCTTTATTGCCTCAGAAATCTGCCTTAGGAAATGGACTACATAAATGATTCCTGGGAAAGAAGGTAGTTGACTTTGTACCCTTTGCAAATGGCTTGTTCCCATGGTAAGTTTGACTAAAGAACTATAAACAAAAAAAAGACCATATATTCAAATACATAAATGGAATATATACTGATAACAAATGTAACTATATGGAAAAGTCAATTCCGTCAAGGTCTCTGCATCAAGCAGTATTGAAAGTACCAGCACAATACTGGCACTTGCTTTCAGTGTGATTTTTGGCAATAATTTCAGACACACAGAAAAAGTAATATTCTTATTGTTTGTGGTCAGTCAGGTATAGGAATAGGAAGAAGCAAAGTGTGCTATTAACAATCCCCCTAATTTATAGTAATCCAATGTAAGAGCATTTAAATGTGCAGAAAAAGGGAATACAATAAATGTGAAGAATTATTGCATAGATGACAGAACTACTGACTAACATCTGAGATATGATTATGCTGACTTTCCGGCGGGGGAAGACATGCAGACAATCAATGTGATTGATAATGCAAGCTTCGTTTATTAGCAATACAGAGGCACTTATATAGTGTGAAAGTACAAGCTTATCAGTTCTTTAATTAGTTTAAACTTACAAAAGCGCATTCTTACTTCTACATAATTGGGTTAGATAAAAGACTACATTTGGCAAGCTTCTATTATTTATGTTTTGTCTTGAGAGATCAAAGATCTTCCTCCCTTCTCACGGTCAGCACATCTTTATCAGCACAGCACTGTACCTCCTAAAAACTCCCTTTTGGTTCTCAGGCCTGTTTCTCACGCAGGCATTTTCTCATGGAGGCTTTTTCTCATGCAGGCCTTTGCTTGCAGTTCTGTTATTAATTTGTACCCTTTATCAATAATCCATGTCCCTGGTCCTCTAACCATTTTCCAACATGATTGCATAGTGTTTGTTTTTAGTAAACAGTTGCAAGTCTTAGTCTTATAAATAAGTATACAATTTTTCCTCTTCAATGGCTGGCTTGACTGGCTTTCTTACAAAGAATAACATGAGTGCATGTTGCAGGGCTGAATTAAAAACAGATTATGTGTGCAGATAGCTAGTGATCTATCCATGTAGCATTGAGAATTAGTGCTGTTTCATTATTCTGCTTTCTGTCTCTTTTACCTGTGTTTAAAATGAAATGCAAAACCTGAAGTACCATCAGGATAAGGATTCTCTTTGCAAATAAAAATGTGTTTCTTTCAATAATTTAATTTTTAAAAATTGTATAGTGGCTGATGTTACAGTGTCCGTACTTTAGAACATGGATAAAAGTGAAAATATCTTCCTTTTGCTGGGTACATTTTATGCAAGCTCTTCCTATATGCCAGGAATAAATTTCTAAGATTGGCCCTTGTTGTAGGTTCTATAGAAACATGAGGAAGGTTTAACCTAAAACTACTGTACAGGTAGAAGAAATGTTGGAGAGTGAGGTAAACAACAGCAACATATTTTAGTTACTACTTAGCAGCCCACTGATAATCATTGCCTTCAGTTTTAGGTTAGCGGGGGCTATTCTGATAAAATGAAAGAAGAAATAAAAAGTACATTAAATAAATAACATTTGTGCAGCCTTCTTTTACTGTTCAGAAATAAAGCAATGAACAAGCTAAAAGGAATCACCCAGGAATTTCAGGGTAGCACATCAGATTTCATCTTGCTACGATTTTTGACAACATCCATGGGAGGAGCTGAAAACATGACTGATGTTCCTGTGGGGGAAATATGCTGTTCTTGGAAGTTTTCCCTATAGCTTTCTCTATAATGTAACCTCATGTTGCAACTAGGAAACAGTCAGAATGTTTTCTTGCTTTCTTTTAACAATCTAACAAATTAGATTATTAAAATCTACTATACTTCAACAAAGAAAAGAACAGGATAGTTTCATCCTTTTAAACCACAGCCACAAATTGAAAAACCATGATCTAGGTAACTTAAAGAGCTCCATGCTTTAACAAGTATCTATACTGGATACAGCCAAATTAGTATTTCCAAAATTCGTGCAGCTGTCCAAAATGGAAATCTGCATTTGGTGAATTCCTCAACATACAACTGCTATGAAAGAAAAGAAATATTCTGGAGCATCCATAGCCCTTGGATGCCCAGGCAATCAGTAAAAGTTAGCCTCCATCCACACCTGGCAAAGTCTGCTTCTAAGGTCAGCAAGACAATGGAGAAAGTGAAATAACATCTCCAATTTTAATATTCATTATTTTTGTCATTATTTCTGTTGTCATTGATATCTGTAGAATAATTCAAAAAAGAATTTTAGCTTTAAACTTTGTTTTACACTGTTATGTATTACAACAGCCAAATTGAACTTAAAGTCCTTGTTGTCTTTTGCTGGAATCAAGATGATAATTATTAATCCCTTTAATGAATAAAAAATACCCAAAATATAATAATTGGAAATGCATTTGTGTGGCTTCAATATGTAATTTGATATACTAGGAATAGTACTGATAACAAACGTGTGACACCAATTTAATCACTGTACACTTGAACACTGTGTGTTTGTCTTCTTAGCGCTTGCTTGTAGAAAGTTGGAGACAATATTCTAAACTGATAATGAAAGCCCATCCCTCAGACTCTGTCCTCCTTAACTTTTTTTTGTCTTCAGCAATCTTCTGGCTGTCCTAAACCTGGGTAGGAGTTAGGTTTTGATGTGTATTTTTTTATTCAATTAATTTACTCCGGTGCTTTTGAGCTGCAAGAATCTGGAACAATGAATTAGACAATTAAGGTGTACACTCCATGAAAAATATTTTCCTGTGCTTGTTCTATAGCTCCTAGTCAATAAATTCATTTTCTACCCTAGTGTTTCATGCATTACGAGATAGAGTATATCATCATTTTGTATTTCATTCCAGTTAATACTCCTCATCTGACCCATATCTGGAATATTGATATAAGTCAGGAAGTTCTGTATACCGTCCTATTTCACATAATATTTTTTTTTAACAGGATTGATGATTTTTATTAAAAAAACAAGCTTACAACCATGCAAAAACCTCAGTGCACATTTTGCTCGTAGCACAATTCTCTCAGGCATGACATGATGCCCAGCGTTAGTGACAGCAACATGACATTCCCCATATATTCTCCCTCTTTACATCTATCATCACTACTCTGAAAAATGAACACTTGATGAGGAGAGGAGGGGGAAAGGCTGACAAATAGACAGCTCACATTGCAGAAGCTTCTTGACAAATTCTCTGAGGAGTGCTGTGTCAAACCTCATGTCATGATCTGCTTCAGTAGCCAATGCATGAGCAGATCATAGGGGGGAAAAGTCATATCCATGGGTGTGATGAAAGATTATTGCTTTACTATCTCTTTGTGTCTTTCACTGGGATGGTAGATCCAGCCAATACACCTTCACTGGGATGGTAGATCCAGCCAATACACCTTGTCTTCCAATTAAAAATCTTATACTTCTGGGGAAGCTCTTTCTCCATTTTGTAGGTTTCTTTCTGGTGTTCTTTCAGTGCCTAACAAAATGAGGATGATCAGGAGTATAATAAAGTCAAGGGAATAAATCTGAGTTACACATATAAGTGCTCTGTCAAAGATAATTTCCAATTGTTCTGTTCAACAACACCTTGTGAGGCTACAAGCTAAAAGTTGTTGGGATTTCTTAAAGAATGTCCTTTTACAAGAGCTGGATGAAGACAAATTGAAGAACTATTCATTGCCATGAAAAAGTTTAATTTGTTATAAACTTCAATAAGTTTCCAGTCGTTTCCTCCCACTGTAGCTCTCTGGTTCTCTACTCCCCAGCCCTGTTATGAGAGTTTTAGAATTTTTTTAGTTCTCTGCATATTGTTTAACTCTTAAAAAATATCTTAGATAATGTTATATCAATCCTCACAAAGAACTGAAGATATGATTGGACTTCATTCTTTCTTCTACTGTTTTTTTTCCCGAAATGTGGAAAAAAAGAGGCAATCAAACAGAGCATAATTTGCTAGTTTTCTGTGCAGAAATGCTGTTCTGTTACATGAATTTCAATGCAGAATGAAAGATTTCATCATGTAGCTCATTTTCTGAATAACTGTGATTCCATCTTGAAACAGTTTTCCGATATAAGCTAAGAAATCAAGGGTACTTGCATCCTTCAGTTTCTGTGTAGAGTCTTTCATCATTTAAACCTGTCCTATTTGGCTGCCCCTGCTTCTTGTTCTGACAGGTATAGGCAATAATTAGTAAAAATAAAATGTAAGACACTATGTGACACAAAACTCTTCAGCAACATTTCTCTCCCTCAGGTTTGCATTTATTTAGTTGATTTATTTTCCGCAGAATATCCTGTCACATCTTAATGGTCATTGAAAAGCAGTGCAGTATTCTTGCCTACACAACCGGGTAAGCATAAAAAGGCAACTTTTTTCCTATAAGTCTGTACAACAGATACCCCAAAGACATTTCTCAGTGAATGTTCCTAAAGGCCAAATGTAATCTAATTGCAAGCCTGGTTATTAAAATGTTAGAAAAATACAATTGCCCAGCTGTATCCTCAACCATCAACTGCTCCAGGACAGGCAGCCTTGAACTTAATCAAGTCTGTGCTGATACTGGTAGAAAGATGTTGAAGGGCTATCCCAAGAAAGAATCTAGTAATAAAATACCAGTACAAGGAATATTGTACTTATTCATTTTGGTGTCTGGCAACAGGTGTTTTATGATTACTTTTTACACCCAGGCAATCAAGAATATTGAATCCCTGGAGTTATTAGAAATGGGTTTTTTTGCTGTGTTGTTGTCCTCTGTATTCAGAGCTCTCCCTGAAAAGTCATCGTCTTATTGAAACAGGCATTACTGAAGTGAGCATTTAAATACAGACTCACATAAAAGACAATGAGCTATTTATGAAGCTGTAAAAAAGGAGAATGAAAGAATGAAAACAATGAATCATCTGTGATAATGAGCTTGGCTGCCATGATTTCTGGTCTTGTTAATGTCACCTGTGCAGACAGAATTAAAATTGAAGACATTGATGAAGCAAAAGAATCTTAAGGTATTTGAGGCAAAGAGGTAAGTCTAGAAAACTGTGTTAGCCAACTAATTAATTTATGTGGAACTGGGGCAACATTTACTGGTTCAACACATCCGTTTTTAGAAATCTGTGTAGAATAATTCCCTTTGCATTCCTAAAACACTCTGCAAAGACAGCACTCAAAAAAATTCACAGAACACTAGAGTGAAAGCGTGCAGAGAGCTTTGATGAGTAAGAGATACAAGCTGAAACTAAAGAGCCCCACAGTCTAAGGAATCACTCCCTAAAGCTGTCTCATTATCTACATACCCTGGTAACCTGTGAAACCTCAAAAGAAGCAGATTATGCAGAAATTGCAGTATGACAGCAAGTATAGAGTTTGAACCTCTAGCTAAGAAAAGCGTTTCTCTGGCAGAGACCTTTGCGTCTTGTTTGTGTCTTGGGTATTTTGTGCAACCAGCATCCTGATCTTCCTTACAGATGCAAGTGAGCGGCTGCACCTCTACTATGAGTTAGAACCATATTCAGTGTCTTGGGGTGACTTTATGATGCCGTATCCCCTATCCACCTGCTCTATGCCCAGACATGAATCCTGTGCCTTTCTGTGTCTTTAAGGCAGACCCAAGAGGTCGGGTGAGGAAGGCGGTGGAATTCCTTTGGTGCTGTGTTCAAAAATACAGATAACTTGCTTGCTCGCTTCTCAGCTCTCGGCTTCTGCAGTGGGGAAGATAGTGGCATTCTCTTGCATTTTAGCTAGCTTCTTGTTTGTAGCTGGAGCAAGGAGTTTCCTGGGACTTCAGCGGCTTCTTCTTCTCTTCTGGGCTGTTCAGCAACACCAGAACATCACCAGGAGGCGCTACACCGTGGCTCAGAGGGGCCCACGCCAAACCCCATCTCTGGAGAGGAGAGAGCCACACCCAAAAAGGACGTTGAAAATCTTCCCAGGTTTTCTCCATGGCGAGAGGTTTCATCATTTAACATTATTCATTTTTTTTTCCATGCCTGCGTGCACTTTGCTTGTTATATAAATATTTTTTCACTTTCTTCCAAGGACTTTTTTTCCCAAACCTGGAGGGGGAGGGGCTGCTGAAACCTGCCTTCTCTCAGAGGACACGTTTTCCTCCTAAAATTTGTCTCAAACCAAGACATTCAGGTAGAGAGTAATCTAGTGTTTTCCTAAGGGTATCTGGTTTTGCACATATTGAGACAATTGCTCAGGCATTTGTGAAAATGCCAGTTGAATTGAGAAGCAGTTTAACCACTTCCCCAGGAGCCCAGATGCTCCATCTCTCTGCTTGGGAAAATATGTAGGTGTAGTTACAGTTGCCAATATTGTCCAGTTCTCCATATGTCACCACAGTGTTAATGGGGCCATTTCACTGTGCTGGGAAACCACATACCTTAAGATAAATTCATAGCCATTTCAGCTGGATGCTTACTTTGGAGCTACTATTGAAATTGGACTTAGGACTCAGTAATTTCCAGCCTTTTTTTCTTATTGATTTGTACAATACTTGGTTTGTTTCAAACTGAATTAGCTGTGGCATTATTTGTTTGCTCTTATTGTGTAAAAAGACAAAATCAAAATCAAACCAAAAACCAAAAAATACCCAGCTCTCAGTGAAGTTTTCTTTGAATTTATCTGTGATTTCATGCCATGAAAATTCACATCTTGAGAACTACTTACAGTTCTGCTCTCAGGGGTTTGTGAAGGTAGAGAGAAGGTAAAGGAAAGTATAAGAGCAAAGACTGTGATCAAAAGGATGGAGCAGTTTTACGATGTGGGACTGAAAGATCTTTGCTCTGAGAGGAGAAGGCTGAGGGCATAGTCTCAGGTTTGTAGAATCATGAAGATAGTAGATGAGGTGAAAGCCAAACAATTATTCACCAAATGGAGTAACACTTTGGATCTGGTCAGAGTTTAATTTGAAACTCACTTTCCAGAATTTTATGAGGGTGGCTGGGCTGTGCTGGGCCTGAGCTGGGTGCAGAAGGCAGTCCCTGTGGGATAAACAGCCTCAGGAATACGGGGGCTATAGGGGCAGACTGCACCCTTTCCCTAGGAGGAGGGGCAAGGGGGAAGTCTGGGTGAGAAATGGTCCACAACTGAATGTATCAGGCTCATTACTTCAGAAAAAAGAAGTCTTGAAAATCCAAAGTCTGTGCTTCATTCAGTACAGTTGCTTTCAAACACAAATGCAAATATTTCTCTGAAAAGAAATTACTGAAAGCACTTTGTTGAAGCTTGGCAATTAAATGTACTTACTAGGAAATTAAATATATGACATTCTAAAAGTATACTTAAGCTGTCATATTGGTGTGGTTTATGTACTAAAATCAGACCTCTGGCCTCCCAGCTGTTTCCATGACAATTAATTCACAATAGGTGACCTCCTTGATTTTGCAAAGGTTCTTATGTTTGTAAGAGGAGTACTTGGATTTTTTTTTTGTGGTCTACTCGTGCTCTATTTGTTTAATAACTAATGACTGCACCCTTTGTTTTTTCTTTAAGCAAGTTACTGGCAAAATAACTTGATGGACATTGAGATTCTTAGATCTGTTTCTTAATAATAAGGTTGTTACATGCATTTGAGGAATTTTAAAGATCAATCCCATACATAAACACAGGGACGCAACCACAGAAAGATATACAGTGTTTAAGGTCAGGTTGGATGGAGCTCTGAGCAACTGGGTCTAGTGGAAAGTGTCCCTGCCTATGGCAGTGGGCTGGAAATAGATGATGTTTAAGGTCCCTTCCAACCCATTCTGTGGTTCTGTGATTGTACAATGTCCACACATAACCCTACACATATAGAGAGACAGAAACAAAGAACATACCACTTTCGTCAGGAACATTTAGTTGATTCTCTTTTTTAAACAAGGTGAAATTGTAGGGATGTCACTCAATCATATACCATGCAAAGGAAACCGTGGTCTCCTTTTCACTAGCCCATGTATATTTTAGCAGCAGAGCTTTAAGAGGTAAAGCAAAGTCTTTGAATTGCAGTGGGTTTGTACTATATAACAAAATTAATCTTGAGATTAGCATGCAGACACCAAGCAATGTTCATATTAGACATGGTGTAATGACATTTATAGCCACATATTTCACCAGTGCTGAATTTTTTGTTTGATTTTTTTCTATTACAGGATTTTTACTTACAGGTTTTAACTCTGTGAAAAGCTAAGTTTCCTAGAAACTTTTATCTGTGGGTTGGGAGGGAGAACTGGCTAGGAAATAAATGGTGAAGATTAATCAATAACAAAGGAGGGATAAATCAGATATACATCAAATAAATAATTAGAATTAAGCAATTCTAGTCTAATGGCTAGAATACTGGGTTTATAGCTAGATAGTAAAGATATCTTTTTAATATTACCTGTCTCAGACAGTGAGTGCTCCACCAAGTGTACAGACAATTAGGCAGTTTAGAACACATATTTGTGTTCTTTAGTAAGTTATCTCTCTGAAAATAGCATTAAAAAAACTAGTATTATGAGTTTCACGAAAGGTGATGTTTCTACATAATTGTTTTAATTTTAGAATAGTTTATTCTTGACACAAGTTTGCATTCCCAACCCTGTGGCTTCTCTGTGCTCCTGACAGGCTGTGCTGTCTCAAGGACAATGGGGCCCTGTGAGATGCTGCCTTGAGCATCTGAAAACCTTCCCTACACTGGCTCTGAAGTGCCACAAAGCCATTGCCCTGCTGCCAGCTCCCCAAAAGTGCTGCATGGAGCTGCATGAGACCAAAGCTGGGGCATCTCTGCTTGCTCAGGTTCTCTCCTATTTTCTCATTCTGCAACATGCTGTCAAAACATTAATAGACAAAAAAAAAAATCATGAGTGAGATCCTGAACCCAGAAACAGTGATGAAAATCTCCTTGTCAACTGTTCAGGCCCCTGGGCCATTGATCTCTTAACAATCTGCCTGTATCCAGTACGATGTTACCCTTCGTTATCTCCTTACCTATTGCAGGCTTCTCTCTCTGTTGCTGTTACCACTGTTTCCTTATGCTTTTGTTGCTTTCCTGTGCATTTTTTTATAGTAGGAGCCATTTTGACACATTTAACCTTTAAAAATAATCATGTTTTCTATTTTGAACCTTAACACTGTATATTTTGGAGAACCATAGACTAATGAGCTGGAATTTTTTCTAAAAAAATAAAATCCTTATTTAAAAGTTGAAGGTTCTGCAGCAGTTAAGGCATAAAAATCCTTCTGCTCCTATCCAGTTTTTTTCTTCTGATCTTGACATTTGCAAAAACAACAATTTTAAAAAAGCAGAGTGCATGATGTGGAGAAGAAATAGATTTAAGATTTTGTAGGCAGGCAGTGTTAACTTTCAGGTAGAATTTATGGACTATACAGGCTTTGCCAAACTAGTTGCATTAAAATTCTTAAACCTTTATTTCCATTTTCTACACCAAACAGCAACTTTGATATTGGATAAAATAATTTCTTTAACGGGTGGAAAAGACCCAGCTTTTCACCCTAGAACTACTTTAGCAATTTTCTTAACAACAGTTTAAACAGCTAATCATATCTTCATCCTTTTGAAGTGGCCTTTTAAAATTCCAAAATTAAATCTGTTTCAGAATCATTATGTATTAAAGACAAAATTTTCCCTAAGATCATAAAATGTATGAACTCAGGTAGAGAGCCTTTTCAAAATTTCATTAGGTACTTTGGGACACCTAGAAAGGTATGAAAGTTTTGTAACAAAAGCCTGAGTCAGCCAGAACTGGGCACACAACAGGCTCTCTCTACTCTCTCATTTTGAGTTAAAGGAAGATCATTCAGCACTTCAAAGGATCTCAGGCTCTCAGCCATTGTGCATAAAAAAATCACTGGCCCAGTTCTGTTCATGCACAACTCAGTGAGAAGAGTCAGGAATATTTTTTTAAAAAAATTATTTAAAAATTAACTCTTTTTTCATAGCCTAATTCTGTTGATATGGGATGGAGACAGTGTACACCATAAATAGGACACATCTGTTTGAATTGTTTCTGTACTACCCCTTTTTTTTTTGTCCCATCCACATGAATTGGTAAAACTCTAAATTTTGCATGTGTATCTCATTTTCTGTGTTTCCACTAACACTTCTTTTTCTCCCTCAGGGTAGTACTGAAATGCTCAACATAGGTCAAGCATTTTTTAGTTTCACACAGATTTTTATTACTGTTTGTTTTCTTCAGTCTATTTATTTCATTGTGATTAGCATCTTCTAGTGTTAAAAGAATACATTATGAGTACCTGGGTGAATCCATTGTAGCATATTTCCAAGAACAAAGCCTTTAATTTTGAACATTAGAATGCTGTCAGTTGTTTTCTTTATATATTCTGTCTTCAATGGGCCCAGGTCAGGAGTGATGGGGCTGTCTGACTGGTTTTGCTTGCCAAGTCTCTGAAGGACTTCTAAGCTACATTGTGCAGTCATTCTATATTCAAAGTAATGCTAAAAATAGCAAAATATTAAAAATAGAAAAATATCCATATAGTCAATAAACATTTATTCCTCAAATATTACTTGCTTTAAAAATCTATTCCACCATCACAGTAGTTTATGTAAAATTGCATCATGTCAATCTGAGCTTGTACCTAAAGAAAAGCTAATTCCGAGTGGCCAATGGAAAGAAGGATGCACAGGTAGCTTATGAGTCACTGTAGTTTATATTCAGAAATACAAGAACTAAGCATTTATAATCAGTGTTAATGATATCCAAAGACTAAATAATAGCTAACATCTTCCTATGGAATAAGGTACTAAACAAAATCCATGCCTATTTTCTAATGAACAAACATTATCCACAGTATTATACGTAATCTCTTAGAATGTGTTTACTGCTTCATGTCAGCCCTCTGTCAGCACCATTTAACTCCCTGAAAATGCAGCCCACAAAGAATAGCCCTTAACATTTGAAGAGATCTGCATTTTAATTTGTGGAATGGGTAACATTTTCCGTATGAATTCCTATGCAAACCTCTAATAATACATCAAAAGGGGAAAATTACATTGTTTTACATAGCCCTAAAAAGATTTTAAAAAATTATACCAAGCTATTGGATAAATATTTCACATTATACTTGGAATAGTTAATAAGTATATGTAATTTATATTGTTATTGACAGTGACTGTAATTAAAATGGCTGTCTGACAGACAGAAACTTTCTTTTAAGGGAAAACATATTTCTCACTTTCCCTTCCTTCTTTTATTTTCTTCAAGAGCAGTGGGAAAAAGAGAATAACAAACCTGAAAAATAATTATTTTTTTTTCTTTGGTTCACACAAACAAAAGTTTTATCTGGAATTTGCCTTCCCTTCCCTTCCCTTCCCTTCCCTTCCCTTCCCTTCCCTTCCCTTCCCTTCCCTTCCCTTCTTTTTTTATTTTATTTCCTTTTGTTTTCCTCTCAATAATATTTTTTTTAATGACAATATTTTTGTTATGGTGCAGATGTAAAAAAATATGCATTTTTTTTTAACCGGCACAAGAAATGTGCATTTTTCCATTCTTCCTGGAATTTAGAGATGTGCCATATAAAATAGCCATTAAATTATGTGTTTTCCCACTGTATTTGTCTCCTTTGATGAAGTTCAGACCTATTTTCAAACTCAGAAACATGATATGTAATTTTTTTTATTTTAAGATGAATCATTGCATGTTATGAAACGACCAGTAGAATCAGTGACATTTTAAAACATATGTTTAATTGTTTTAGCTCCATATTTCACTGTACATCATTGATTTTGCAGAGAGTCACATATCTATAACCTGAACTTTTCATTTGAGACACTGTTAGGGCAGAGGCATAACTGAGACTCAAAGTTATGAGACTGCTTTAGCATTTAACTTGCTTCTGTTATTTCATAAATATTATTTTATATTAACCTTCACTTAGAAAAGTTCAAAAGAAAGAACATGATATTTTTCCTGAGGGAAAATGCTTGAATTATATCATAGAACTGTTTTTGGTCAATAACTAGGTGAATTTTTAAGTTGAATTAATAATAAAAAAACCCCCAGTAATGATAAAAATGCAATGGAAGTGACTCATGTTGACAAAAACTACGTTGATGTACTATTATGGCTGAGAATTGCTTAAAATGAGATTGCAGTGTAGACAATTGAGACTCAAAGACAGCTGACACATTGTTTTTATTCTCCAAATTTTTCCCCAGTGTGACATTTCTGGATACTCATCTCCACCGGCATAAGAGGCACCTTCATCTTATCAGGAAATGCTTGGTGAATTATGAACTTCTGAAACTGTAGCTACATGCATTTCATATTCTCTCTGTCTGCTTTTAGGTTTCCTGATTGCTGTTTTCTCTTATTCAGATTTTGCTTTCTAGTTTTTTTGGAAATTTGATTTACTTTATTATTGTAGTATTGCTTTCTACTTACAGTATTATGCTTTTTCCAAATCCTAGGCAATTATATTGGTCAATAATGCTTTTTACATGTGTGCATTCAGTAAAGAGGAGGAAATGCTTCTAACTTTGTCTAGATACATTTCAAGCTACTTAAAATAATTTGGATGACAGTAAAGTTGAAGTTCTTACTAACTAATGAACATGTAATCTTAATGCTGTCATCAGCTTAGATACCATTTTCAAGCTAATGAGTGGCTGATCTCATCCATATGCACATGACTGTGTGGAGATTAAACTGGTAACTAATGGTGGATTTTATCCTGATGAATTTATGTTGCATACCTGAAAGGAGCCTATGAGAAAGTTGGATGCAGAGAGATTAATTACAAGGGCATGGAGAGACAGGACAAGGGGGGATGGCTTCAAACTGACAAGAGAGTAGGCTTAGATTGTATATTAGGAAAAAAGATTCTTTCCTGTGGGGGTGGTGAGGCCCTGGCTCAGGTTGCCCAGAGAAGCTATGGCTGCCCCATCCCTGGAAGTGTTCAAGGCCAGGTTGGCTGGGGCTCTGAGCAACCTGGTCTGGTGGGAGGTGTCCCTATGGCAGGCAGGCTGGGACTAAATGATCTTTTAGGTCCCTTCCAATTCAGGCCATTCTGTGATTCCATACTGGCGTGGTGCTTTGCACATGTTTAGAACCTGCTTTCCAAATCAGTTTGAAAAACAGTAAATGGAGTATTTGCTGCTGTTTTGATTTTTGAGGATACATTTCTCATGGAATAGTCACTTTGGGAACTTCGGAAGGTTTTGAAGCTAGTACGTCAGAAATCACTACAAGGCACCCAGGGATGCTAAGATGCAAATGCACGGATTCTGAATACAAGGAAAGTAATAGGAAAGACAAAGAAACCCCTCCAACCCTGTGGAGGTAAAAACTAATTCACTAGGCAATGAAGCTAGTGAAGAGTCTAGAGAGTGTTGTATGAGTAGTTGGGGATGTTTAGCCTGGAGAAAAGGAGGCTCAGGGGTGACCTTACTGAAGTTCAGGTTGGACATCAGGAAGGTTTTTTTTCACTAAAAGGGTTGTCAAGCATAGGAAGGGGCTGCCCAAGGAGATCATGGAGTCACCATCCCTGGAAGTGGTCAGGAAATAATTGGAGGTGGCACTCAGTGCCATGCTCTGGTTGACAATGTTGGACTTGATGATCTTGGAGGTCTTATCCAACCTAAATGATTCTGTGATTTTATATTTCAGCTGAGGTAGACACTGAGGTTTGAGGTTTTCACTTTGAAGCTCTAAGATTTGAAAAAACTTGGTGCTGAATTATTAAAGCAATGATACAGTAAATCTTATATTTTAAAACAAATCTGCACAGGGCCATAATGACCAGTAGGAAAGAATTAAAGACATTTTTGTCTGACCATAATAATACACAAAACTTCAGGAGAGATTTTTGAGCTTTCAAAGAGTGGAAGAAATTAAGACAAATTGACCACTTTACAAGACCATGTAAAAGCATTTTTGCAATTCTGAAAAGCTAGTTCTTTCCCTAAAAAGGCTATTTTAGACTGGAACAGACACAGTAAAAGAAATAACCAGAAGAGATCCTTTTTATGGTTGGAAAATGTACCTTGTAGCAAAAAGAGGGAAAGATGTTCTATGTGTGTTATATATTGAGTAAGGGGAGGGTGAGATGAGGGAACACAAGCTTTATTAAAAGACATTGTTAACACAAGAAAAGAGAGGAAAATTAAATTAATTAAATTGAGGTGGAAATGAGTACATCTGAGGACAGCTTTGTAACCATCAAAGTAGTGAGATTTTATGAGAATTTCCTGTAACAGAACACTTTTAAAGTTAGGCTTGACCCACTTATGTAAAGGATGATAATTTTTGTAATAAGGGGGTAGAGGGTGTGATTTGTGTAGGTGAGATGACAGAAAATCTATTTCAGTTCTACTTTTTTAGATCTCATGGAGGAACTTCTGGGTCTGCTCTAGAAACTTGCTGATGTGCTGGTAAGGAAAAAAAAAGGAAACATTTCTGAGAGTGCTTTTTGCTTGATATTTGTTTGATAAATTACCGATTTATTTTCTTCCGGGGGATACCATCAGTCTCTGGAATAAATAGAGAACCTGTAAGGTGTCGGAGAACAACAGTATGTTCTTATAGTCTCTAACAGAAAAAAATCCAATTCATTCGCAGTTCCTGTAGTAAATTTGGAGACTAGGGAATAGTAGCTGGGTAGTAAGTTGTTAATTTGTTCTGGCCCTGTATGGTCCAGTATTATAAACAATTTTACCATTTCCAAGGAAGAATTCCTGGGGGATAGGAGTGCAGTGAATACACTGTGGAACTATTCTGCTGCATCTCTCTGTACTACAAGTGTGTTTGCCCTTGAATTTCACCAGACTCACTATGAAACTGCATAGAGAGGGTGAGTTCCATTTGATCCCTCAGGTTTTTCCCATTTGATCAAGAATGCTCAGTTATTCATTTTTTTGATGGAAAATATATTCATTATATTCAACTGAACAGAGACAGCTTCATAAATAATTATTTAGCAGCTTAGTACAAATATAGCCTTTAATGGATTTTTAAGAGGGATGTTAAATTAATTGCACTGCCATTTCTAAGCCTGATTCCTTTTGAGCAGTAAAAAATTATAATTGACAGGAAATCTGATGCCATCAAAAGTAGGGATAAACATTAACTTCCTTCAGTAAGAAAGGCTATGGTCAATTTTTTTGACATCTTGAATATGACAATCATATTATAAAAGGCATTCTTTAAAGGCATTTCTCACTCCCTTTATTCTTATGGCCATCAAAACAAACGCTTTTATATTTAAGATGAAAGAAAATATGTTTCTTTTTAATCATTCTGAAGAGCTTTTCTTTTTAATATTTAGGTTTTCAAATACTGAGTGCAAATGTTAAAGTTTTCTTTTGGCTGAAAATCTGAAAATTTTGGGAGACTTATGTGTTAAACTTCAGGCTTTAACGGCATCCCACAACCCAGTGCCAACACCAATACATTTTCATATTTTTGCACACATGATCAGAAGACTTAAGACCTTCAATCCCATATTATTCAACATCAATCTGATCTCTTTCCCATTAATATCGAAGATAAAATACCTACTCTGTGGCAATAATATAATTTTTTCCATAATGGATGTGAGATGAGCATAAATACAATTTCAGTATTGAATAAAACTCATAGATAACACATACCAAATAGGTATGTTGAATTAATTCAGAATTTTATTTTTTCCCCTTTCATTATGCTCATGTGTAAATACATGCTTCGTGTGATCGTCAAACTATCACCTAATTTTTCAAAGATTCTTTCTGGACAATCAATCTTCTTTCAACCTGTGGTAAGTACCACTAGCATTTATGGGAGTTGTAGTAGCCATGGTAAAGACAGCAAAACACTTAATATTAATTTGGTTTTGATCTTTTCAAGTATTAGCCAAGTTGCATTGAAAAGTTTGTCATGGTTATCTAGTAAAATCACAGAATAAAACATGATTTTACGATTCTGATATTAAAAATATGAAAACTAAGAAAGTATCAGCAGTGTGAGTGAAGGTTGTGAGTATGGATCTAAACAATCCATCACTCAAGAAGCTTGTCTTCCACCTGTTGAGTTTTTAGTATTCAGTATATTTTTCTTCCTTTATAGCGGTTGGAAGGTAAAGAGAGAGGCTGCCTTGTAAAAGAAGCTTCCTCAGCTTACATTTGTCAATGCAATTGAATCCTCTATCTTTTGCTGGTACATGTGAACTATTTGCTTTCCTATTTGGAAATTTTTATTCTATCTTGAGTCCCAGAAGAAATTTTAACAGTTGACCCTTTGGACAGGTGTTGTGACTCTAGCAGTGTATTAATTTTGTTTGCATAGGAGATCTTTAGCTTTTAGCCTTGTGTGACAATACAGTAAATGGGTTACTAGGTTATAATTAATGTTTCTTTAAATAGGCCATCAGAGTATAAAATCTAACATCAATGGTAATTAATTGGCACTTAAGCAAATATTCAACTATTCCCTTGTTAGACTCATAAAGGCATCAGCTTTGTCTGTAATTATCAGTGCCAGGCTTATTCCATTCTAATGAACCTGGAAAACGTAGTGCATGATGTGTATTTCACTATGGCTTTAAGTTACTTTATACTATAAGAGAGAAAGATTTCAAAGGGATATATAACTTCATTGTTTTTCACTTTAACTTATCATTAGCAGAACACACTTTATGACCAGATTCTACTCCAGTATTCTACCAATCTCTTCTACAGGCCTAAACCCATCATAAATTCTTTAAAATACAACTCAAATGGCTGGTACTGCAAACACAGTTTTAATATATTCTAACTGATTTTTTAAGAGACGCCAGAGTAATAATTGTCCTAGTTGATATTCAGGAGTACATTATGAAAAAATATATAGTTGTTATTTTTATTCATAGGACAAGATACAGATTTTGTGTTTGGTTTTGCTTTCTTTTTGATACTAAGACTGTGGACAGGAACCAGAAGTGTCTTAATATTATATAAACATTAACTAATTTACTAATTACAGTGGTGTTGAAGTCATTTGCCATTACCAGCAGAAAGGTGATAGGCTGTTGGCTTCCCTACCCGTGCAGGTCCCCAGGGAGTAGCTGGGATTCCCTTGCCCTGAGCTGGATTCCAAGGGGTAAGGGAGAATGTTGGGGTAAGAAATAGCAAAAATTGTCAAGTATAGGACGTAGGGGACATTGGAAGTGTGAGCACAATACCAAGGAAAATAAGTACATGCTAGGTTGGGCCTTAAACCAAAAAAAAAAAGGTATTGCTGTTGAAATTTTCTGTATAACACAATATACACTTTTAAACTCCTAAAACATAAATTTGGTTAACAAAATATTTTTGGCTCCACATACATGTGCTGTATTCCCTTCTGGTCTTTGCAAGATACCATGCATAAAAAATGTTGTGCAGTATTTCACTAGATTGTGAAGTGAAAGGAAGGTGCAACTTATATTATGTAAAATGCTGTTGGCATGCTGTAAACAAATAGTCCCAGAGGCACTAGTGCATTGAGAAATTCCACTGAAATATTCGGCCAATGTCATTTAAGGAAATGACTGAATCAAAACAAATTTACATGACAACATGAGGTGATATTCTATACATGATGATAGCACTAGGAAAATACACAAATTCCTCTGTGGAAAAGAACAACCTTAATTCTGGTTGTAAGCTTGATTTTTAACCAAGTAGTGAGGAATAAGTTGCTGTAATGTGGCTGCTGAGTGTCATTTGAGGTTCTTTATTGTACAGTGCCTGGTGTTCAGCAGCTGGTAGAGGAAAGCCTGACTCTGCAATAGGCATGTGTGGTGGGCATATCCCAAAAGCCTGGACCAGCTCAGGGACTGCAGGTTCTGGTTTGGTAGGTGAACCCCACAGAGTTTGGATTAGGGTAACCAAAACAGCACTTACTTCAAAGGAGTCCTAAGGATCTCAGGGAAACATCTTCCTGGGCATTATTTCTCAGTAAGAAATATATTCTATATAAAAATACTTGATTAGAAATCATTCTCCTTTGTTCAAATTAGCAAGTCTCTGGAGTGACTGGAAACAATCTTAAGGGGGCTGAGAAAATGTATCTACCAGAGGAACTGTCAAACAAACGCTGTCTTCCAGTGCTTTTTTGTCTTAGTGTCCACTGATCTAGCCCAGCTCTTCATATAACTAAATATTCCACTATGTCTGATAAGCAGCCAAACACTTCTACTCTTCATAAATTTGCTATGACTCAGGGGCATCCAATGCGGCTTATGGCATGACTGTGGATGATTGCTTTTTCCACCTCTATGACCACACAGTATATTAATAATAACAAAGTCTCTCAGGTTCATCTTGCTGATGTAAATCCAAATGGATACAATCCCTTCTTTAGGTCTGCCACCAGTGCAAGTTATTTAATTACATCAGAACATTATTCAGTAACAGCAGAACTTCAGCCAGCCCCACACACTGTTCATGGTAGTCACAAATGCAGTGAAAAAGTTGAACCGATTTTCTGATATTTTAAATGCTTTTGTAAAGTACTTCTTCTTTTGTAAAGAAACATTTTAAATTTTTTATCATGTAGTTTGACCTCTGTATAAATACACATTTTAGTGAAATAGTAGGAGGACCCAGTTACCATGAAGCTTACATAGATTTACCTCACTTTCTAAACCTCTTTATCCTTAAGTTTTGGCTTCTTTAGTTCTTTCCTAAAATCTTCAGGCACAGACAGATAGAATATTTGACTTTATTTGCTTATTAGATTAAAAAATTGATTTGGAACATGTCTTTGAGACACATATCTTTGGTCTTATGTATGTCTCCAGGATTTGTCTGACCAAAATTTATTTTTTCAGATGTATTGAAACAGAATTGTCAGGCAAAAAGGATCAGATGTTTGCACCTAAAAGACAGTTTCTTAGCTGGTAGTTCATGCCTTTAAGTCAACAGTTTAATGCTTTTATAATATTTAGAATATAGAATAATAATAGAATATATTTAAGGCTTATTAATTTAGCAGATTATTAAAAAGTCAGTTAATATCATAGATGATCTTAGGACAGCACCAAAAACAACAAAAGAAAAAAAAAAAAAATGCACTAGACTTTATTTGCATCAAAAATTATGTACAACTGAAATTTACATTTTAAAATAAGCTCATGCTTGGCCATATCTTTTTTCTTAATTTCTTAATAAATTTCTGTGAAATTTAACATCAAGATTTCCCATATATAAATGTGCAAGAATATAAGAAATTGGTTTTCTTTTTTTTCAAAGAAAGATCTACAAGCTTTGAAGTATAAAATAATACCATTTAGCATGGACAGATGAAAGTATTAATGAATAACTACACAGAACTTGTAAATCTGGAATTTAAAATAAAAACACACTTCACTGTCTTGGCATAAATCATTCAGTGTGCAAGACCTTCTGGGGCAAAGGAGAAAGAGAAGAGAAAACACTTTGATGAGTTAGAGAAATTTGCTGGTTTTAAATATTAGCTAGCAATAAAGCAGCATTGGAGATGAAGAAAACTGATGTTAAAGCATCTGATGACAGGCAAAAACCTCTGGTATTATTCTCTCATGTTTAAAACAAGCCATCGGTCAAGACATCTTCATTCAACTGTCGTTGAGAAGACTTTTCAGTCCCATTGGCTCCTTTCCTACTGCCTTACTTACAGGAATTTGCATTCACCTTTGCAGTTTATTTGAACAGAAGCTGGAAATTTTTTCCTTTTTCCTCATGATTTTTCTGTTCATGTAGAATCAGATCTTGGGATTCTTTCATTAGAGGAACTGTTTATTTATCCCCAGAACAGGATACCCAAGGAAGTTGTAGATTACCCATCCCTGGAAGTGTTGAAGGCCAGGTTGGATGGACCTCTGAGCAACCTGGTTAGTGGAAGGTGTCCCTGCCCATGGCAGGGGGGTTGGAACAAGATGAACTTAAAGGTCCCTTCCAACTCAAACCATTCTTTGAGTCCAAGATTGCACAGTCACTCTTCAGTTTGTATTAACTGCATGTCCTTAGGCCATTCTCCTGTTTTCTAGAGACACTGCTCCTGTGGGGTTGTTTACTTATGAATAGAAATGATGAGAGAACAAATACATTTCCAGACATAAGGCATATTCTTTTCTTTCATTTTAAAATATTTATGTGAACAGAGCTTTTGTGTAAATATACTCATAAATTCTATTAAAAGAAGTCACCAGAAGTCACTTTCAGGATAAGATGGATATGGTTACAACTTTTATCTTTAGAAGTTATTTTTTTATAAAGGTGAAAATTTGCTTTGAATATGCTGATTTTTTTTTTCTTCTGACAGAATTACATTTATATATGCATTTCTAATAATCTACTGCTTTGAAAACACCAGTTAGCCTTAATGCAGTGTTATGCACACCATCTGCTCACCTATACTTTGTTACTACCTAAAGTACTTTGTTTAATGTTTACACTTCCTAATGTTAAAGGATGTTGAGATGTTATTAGAGATATCTTAGGAACAAAGGCAGGATAAATAAAATTCTTTAAAGTAGAGAAAACCCCTTACCACTAAGATAAATAACATTATGCTGATATTTTGATTTTACTAGAGAAGCACGTAAAGTGAATCAACCTGCAGAAAGCTGAATTGTCTATCCCACTTTACACATCATAGTATGCATAAAGTAGTATACAGTAAATCTTATATTATAATTTCTCTTAAGTAGTCAGTTGAAATGCAATCACTAATGAACTGGGGTTTTTCTGTATATAAAGGCTATATACATTAATAGATGTAGCTTTAGTATATATGCATGTTGGTTATATACACCATGGCAAATAGACATTGAGAATTTGTTTAGCCATTTCATTCTTATTGTTCTGATTTGAATTGGAATCAGATCATTGTGAGGGCTGTTAGATTGGTCTGGATTTTAAAAAAAAATCAACAAACCAAAACATCACTGATATCCATCTTCTGTGGGAATTCACAGTCCTTATTTATATAAATCAAAAAGTCGACCTAAATTTATTTTGTCAATTTACTCTAAATTTATCTTCTCAAGCCAGAAATAAAGAAAATGACCAGTATGAAGCTTAGGGTTTCTGAAACTAAAATTTACTCTGACTTTGTTTTGAATTCAGGATGAACACTCATGTTCTCACCATTGACTATGTCTTCCTGTTCTGTATCATTGCTGGACTATTTCATTTTCACTGTCATTACTCTCCCGCTTTGGGAGGTGCCTGGGATTTCCTGTGGGCAGACAAGTCTCCTGAGCAGTCAGTTCCAGAGCAATTGCTTATTGGATGGTGTGAATAAATTCTGAACAATGTCTGTGAGCCCTGGATGGGGCACAAGGAATAACAAAACCACCACAGTTGCTGTAAAAACATATAAATGTAATACATTAGCACTGCTGCTATTTTCTCACATTTAACACTGGGTTAAATAATGCTCTTTTATAAATAAGCTGTGTGAATGCTAATGGCCATATCTTCAATAAATGTAATTGGAAAGGAATTCACTCTATCTATCACTGCCTTGGGAAGATGCTTGATCAGGTGGGACACTGGCAGGCCTTCATGATTTCTCTGAATCACATATAGGTATCTGAAAACCTCTGAAGTAACTCTTTATATTTCACCTCTGGGGTTTCAGTGAGTGAGTTGTTTATACAGATACTTAATCTGAAACATCTTTAGAATGCCTCTAGCTTCCCTGGGATTACTCATTTGCTTGTAATTTAGGCATGAAATTGAAGCACTGAATGAAGGGTTGATTGAAAAACAGCTTTAAAATATGGTTCCTTAATAGAAACAACTATGCAGTAGCCAAATCCTGAAGCTCTTATTCAAAAAACATAATTGTAATTATAATGAAGTTCCTGTGCAAGGAAATATTTGTAAAGGATGAAGTTTACTGAATCTCTTCCATCCATATTATCTGACAAATTAATATAAGTGCAATGTTTGTAATGGATGATATTGTTTTAAAACATTTCATTCCATATACATCTTCATGGGAAGGCTAAGCTTTGTTCCTAAGAGAAGACAGCTTTTGAAATTCTCATGTGGGAGTAGTCCTCCTTACACCTTTCATTTGCCCTTCATTGAAGAGAATATTTCATTGACACAGTATCTAAACCCCTCAAGAGCCTGGAATCTCTCCCCTAGGACTTTAGAGCTGTTTAATCTTGGTACATACAACTGAGTCCCACAGAAGAGGAAGGTGATCACAGAATCATAGACAGGCTTGGATTGTAAGGGATCTTGAAGATCTTCTCATTCCAAAGCCCCTGCCATGGGCAGGGACACCTTCCACTAGACCAGGTTGCTCAGAGCCCCATCCAACCCGGCCTTGAACACTTCCAGGGATGGGGCAGCCACAGCTTCTCTGGGCAACCTGTGCCAGGGCCTCACCACCCTCACAGGAAAGAATTTCTACCCACTAGATCTGGTTGTTCCCCTGAGAAAAATCTGTGGTGAAGAGGGGAACAGTGTAAGGCAAAGGAAAGTAGCCTCTTTAGTGAGATATTACAGAAGCTGAAAATTATTCTTTTGCCTTTTTTAGCAACAGAATAAAGAAGCCTTACTCTACTGAACCACTGAGGATAATAAAATAAATCTAAGGAAGGACCACAGAATGATCTTTGTTAGTAGCTGCTATTTCTGTTAGTTTTATAGTTTTGAAATGTCAGAAATAACACGACTTGATGAGAATGTAGAAAAAAATTCTGTAGCGGATATGCTCTGTTATGTGAGGAAAGTATGTTCTCTGTATGGTATGCATTTTATTCTGATAAAATTTGTATGATAGAAAAAAAAGAGAACAGTTGTATGTTTTTGAAAACTTTTTCCAGACTTCGTCTGTCTTTAATTAAATTGTTAGAATGTTTTACTTTTATAATTAAACTTTTGAGAGTTTTAAAAAAGTTGTGCAAGGATAAGATAGGACAGGAAAGATATAAGAAAGTAAAATTAGTAGTGACCACACATTATTGAAATAAATCACCTTAAATATGGTTTTGGAAGCGCATAACAAACAAAATAATTTTTTTCTTGAAACTCCTGACATGAAGTCCACTGGCCCTAACCAGATTAGGAAATCTATATAATCTATGCGTTTAGATGCAGAAATCTGATAAACATCCTGCCTCAGAGTCCCAGTGAGAGCCCAGCACACATAGACCCCTTCCAGCTCTCTGGTTTCTGCACCAAAGTGAGCCAATGAATAGCTCAGGCGTGACTCAATTGTTGTCCAGCGATGTTTTCAATAGCGATTTCAAAAAAACCCCAAATTAATCTTTTAATAAAGCAACTGAAAGCACTACTAGATGTCAGTCATCTGGTGACATATAGTAGAGGCTGACAGTATTCAAATCAGGGAAAACAGATAGGTGTGTGTGGTTTTGAAGAGGCTTTAAATAAGAGGTACTAGTTCAATGCTAGTTCCCTGAAGATGTGGAAAGTTCTGCTCTGACAAGCTCTGTTTTCTCTAGGATCCCCATATTAGTCTATTCAGAAGCAGAAGAGATTAAATTAAACACCATAAGAACCCATCAGTTGTCAAGCAGGGCTATAAATGGCATCTTTTATCCTGACTTGTGTTTTTCTGACTGCATAACCTTAAAGACAGGCATTCCCTTACAAGGCAAGAAGAAAGAAACAGGTATGTTTAACTCTGGACACTGGCTAGGGTGGATTACCTTGTAATTTCCCCAATAGTTCCTGCCTTCTTTTTTATGGCAGCATAGATCTACATTCACTGCACTTATTAAACTGCTGTATATTAGATATCTCATGTATATGAATATTATATATCATCATGTGCACCAAATCTGTTTATGAAAAGCCTTAATGATTGAAAGACTCATGAGCTGAAGAAAAAAGGAACTCAAAGACAAAACTGTGCAAAATTAGCTTGCTGCTACTATTTTTGTGTGATTAAAGCAGCATATACTGTTTGTCTATCATAGAATGATAGGCTGTTGTATAGGCTTCAGTTTAGAGGTGTGGCAATAGATTTATTTAACAGGGACCATTTGGGGAGGGCCATTCATGATATCTCTTTTGATATTTCTGATAGAAATTGTGTAAAGGTTTAGAAGTTTTTATCAAAAATGTATTTTATTAGGCATATACAGGTAAAGTTTACTTATATAAAGCCTAGAGCTATTTATGTGAATATAAACTCCTTCATTTTCCCAATATATTCAAAATTATCACCTTTCCATGTTTCTGACACTCTCACTTAGTGTTCCTAGAAGCTGCTTAAGTATATCTACTTTCTTTTCTTTGTCTCAAGACATTGTACACTGCTGAATAATGATTAAAAAAAAAACAAAACAGAACACTTTCAAAACTCCTAATGTATAATTTGTGACTTCCGTGGCTAACTTTTCACAAATTATTAAAAATAAAAACTACCTAATATTTAAAAAGTACAGTCTTTTCCCTTTTGTCTTATCTTGCTGTCAAGTAATTTGGTGGCATCTCAGTTTTCTTAATAACTTCAGTCTTCTGATGAGTTCTATGGCTGGTTCATCATTGCAAAGCAGGCTACTTGACTCCTTTGAAAGGTATCTTGTAAAGGGTTTCTTCCTCTGATCTTGATGTATTCTATATTAGAACTTTTTTTTTAAGGTATTATCATTTTTTATGAGCATGGCTCCCCTGTTCTTACAGAAAAGAATACATAAAAATATCTTTTTAAATGAAATGAAGTTATATTTGTTTTTTCACAATGAGAAGTACACCTATGACTGGTCTTACGGATAAAAACCTAAAATAATGGATCCTATGTCGTTTTTGAGTTCCTTTTTCTCTGTCTCACATAATTAATATATTTCAGTCCTCAGCTGAAAAAGAAATCTGCTCTACTTAGAATTTAAATATTCATGCTGATGAAGGAAATAATCTGATTAACTGTTCAATATATTGACAGTAATAATGGGTAGAGATAAGAAATCACTGTCAATATTATGAAAAGAAGACTATCCATCTTTATTTCAAAAGTGACAGCATTTAATTTTTTAAATCATTCATGGTGAAACATATGAGATCAAAATACACAGTGTGTACCTCAGTTTGTTTTTCATTCTAAACCCCAGAAACATTTGGAGTGTTGTGGCTGATTGAAGTTTATTGTGAAATTTTCTGATTTATAATGAAATAGTCATGAATAGTGCAAGTGGGAGTTAGTTTAACCTCAGCATTTGGAGTGCTCAGAAATTTAAGGACCTTAGGAAGTTTATTGGATTGTACATGAAACACTTGTGGCAGTTGGGAAGTTAGCAGACTGTAGTGTTGCACTCAGGGGAAATAAAGCACAAAGGGGAAAAAATCCCTTCTGCAGTGTCCATGCAATAATATGAAATATTTCCTTTTTTCTGAATTGACCAGGATATAAAAGTGTCTTGTCAGAGGAATAAAATCATGTATCTGGAAGGAAAAAAAAAGCAAAACTAAAAAGTAAACAATCAAACCCCCCAACTAAATAAAAGAATTTTTAAACTCATGATCCAGATTTCCTATTTATTTCACCCAGGTGTCATGAGGGCACACCATTTTTTTGGCTAACTGTCCTGCCAGAAAATTCAAACACACAGGGAAAGAATGGAGGTAGTCTTGCTTGTTCCTTAATACATTGGAAATACAGCTCCTCTTTTTATTTGTTTGTGCAGCAAGTTGATGTCTTCACTAGGGGTGAGTGAGTCACTAATTAAATATAGAACCAGAACATCAGCCAGCAATCAACCTTGCTCATGAAATCACTAGGCCAGCAAAGGATCTGGTTCATTATTATTATGCACTGCTACTGTATTATCTCTAGTTACTGTAATAAACAGATTTGGAGGATACCAAATATCCTCTGTTGTATACCCATATATTCAGTCCAGCTCTTGGTAGCTGAAAATGTTAGGGAAAAAAATTATGTAATGCCTTGACTGATGAATATGGGTATTGAAGCATGCAAGTGAAAGTGTTTGACTTACACCTGGAGAGAATTAATCAACCAAAAAGCAATGGCAAGTAGGATATTATATGTTTGCAAAGTACACACTCAAAATGAAGTGAATGTTTTATTAGGAGGTTATGATTCAAATGTTTTGTTTGATCCCTTCTTATTGATGCTTATATCAAGCATAATTCTTTTCCCTTCACTTAATCTCTTCTCCCTTAAATCTATCTATTATTTGGCTGTAATTCTTATTTTTGATTTTATTCTAATATTGGCTCACTTTAGTCCTTGTGTTGGTGACTCTTACTACTAAGATGGGCTAATAGTCCAAGGTATTTAATGGGGTTTCACTGAACTCTTACTTGCACAGCCAATGCTGAATATTACAAACTTTTGAGTTAAGTGTATATTGACCAAGTACATGCCTTTTTTATTACAGTTTTGAGGTACACGGAAACAAAACTGAATGTGTCAGAAGTTAGGAGCACAACAACCTCAGCCAAAAGAGGAGAGGAAATCAGGAGGGGATGGAAAAGGTTTGGGGAAGAGCCAGGAGAGGGAAAGGAGGATGCAACAATCAATGAGGGGTGGAAGGGAGATAGAAGTGGATGAAGTAATGTAGCAGAGAAGAGAAAGAACAGTCTGGCTCAAGAACATCATTGGTTCAAGGCTTTACAGGAAGAAATGAAGATTAATGTTTTTGACTTTTTTGAGGGAGGAAGAAAAGGAAGAGCAGGAAAACAAAAATGGCTATATACTAAAATTGATATATTTGTAATTGGGCAATTTATTATTATTGTTTTAGTATCACTATCAACAAAATAACTTGACCAAATATATGAGCTTCATTCTTGGACTCAATGGATTCTAAGTTGTATTGATATTTCCACATGACAGGGTAAGAAATTAAAAAGTACAAACATTTACTAGAAATTTATTTCTCAGAAAAAGTGATGATTATTGAATCCCCTAAAATAGAAAATACTCAAACCCATGTATTAAAACAAACTTAATGTCACATGCCAAGTTGACAACACTGCTTACAGCTGACACCATCCATGAAATAACTTTGACACTGCACTGCACTCTCCTGTGGGAAGATTGTTTAGCCACAGTTTAAACTCTTTAGCAGAGCCTGTTGTATAGGACGAGGGGTAATGGTTTTAAGCTAAAAGATGGCTGATTTAGACTAGATATAAGGAAAAAGTTTTTTGCAATGAGGATGGTGGAACACTGGAGTGGGATACCCAGAGAGGCGGTAGATGCCCCATGCCTGAAAACATTCAAGGCCAGGTTGGGTGGGGCTCTGAGCAACCTGATCTAGTTGAAGATGTCCCTGCTCACTGCAGGAGTATAGGACTGGATGACCTTTATCCAAGCCAAATTATCCTGTGATTCTATAAAATCACAGATTTGCCAAAGGATTTAGAGTCTTAAATTCCTCTGTAACCACTGAAAATTAGTTGCAGAGCTGGTCTTGTTAATCTGTGCCTTAATAAAGATTTGACATCTAAGCAATATAAACAATGAACAATTAAAGGAAAAAGATTACAGAACTAACAATCCAATATTTTTCTTTATAAACAAAGAATTTCACCCAAGAAGGAAGTGAATTCGTTTCTGAGGATATTACCTAACCATAGCTTTGTGAAAGGTTTTGATTTGTTTAAGACCATGATTCTTTCCTTTGCTGCTACTTACCCAACACTTATGACCTTGTCTACCTACAGATACTATACCCATTAAATCCTGTTATTACAGTCTTTATTCAGCCTCATCAACTTCTCCAAATGGAGTTGAGAGAGCAGGAGAGAGAAGAAATATGAAAGTAGATTTAATAGGGATAGATAGTGATTCACAGTGTTTCATAGATACCATTAAGATAACAAACAATGTATTCTCGATGAATAAATAGGGTTTTATAAAAGCTTTCCAGCTTTCTCCTGCTGATAGCTTTTAAAGTTTCAAGAGCTAAAACATACATTTCCTTCAGTTAAGGTTGTACTTTTCAATCATAGGGACATTAAGGTTCCAAGGGACCCACTGAATGAACGTCAGTCATCTTTTATACTCAGTGAATATATCTTTCTCAATTCATGAATTGAGAAGAGATTATGATTTTTATGAACTTGTTCTGTTTGGTACTGTTCACTAGATTTTTTTGTGTGACCCTGCTGGTTCCAAAAAACACCAGTCACAATAGTATTATGTGGGTATAGCTGACAGAAATTTGGTATAGCAAGTCAAATACAATTGGCATTTGTTAAAGGAATGAAAACTTTTTTGCCTTTTGATAGCTGAGATGTATTGCAATTGCACTGCAAACCATACAGCAATTACTCTGCTTCTCTAGTGCCAATATGCTTGAAACTATGTAGGCCCACATCCCAGTTCAAATGGACCTTAATAATCCCTTTCGAGAGCAAAAAATTCAGAAATATAGATGTTATGTGGGAATTCTATAATTTTTGTTCAAAATCTGCATCTTATATGGACTACATTTGTGTATTTAAGCATCCTACTAATGAATAGACTAAAGAACAGCCACACCACCTGCAAAAACATCCAGTATGGATGCTCAGATTTCTTCTCCACCCCATTGTCCCTCACCCTCTTTGTGTCACTATATCACTACCTCTTTTGACCACATTGTTTTGCTACTATGTAAACTTCTGCAGTCCTCTCAGTGATCTCAGAACAGTTTGGGGGGGGCTAATAATCTTAGCCTCTAAATTATTACAATAGGATTTAGGCAAGATTAAGGAAAAGGCTACAATTTCAATTGTATCTGTGATTGAGAAGATGCTAAATATATTTGTGAAATAAAAGATTCCTTATGAATTTGTGTATTTAACAATTTCCCTCCCGTTTTTCTTTTGTATGATTTCCCAGAATCAAACATTGAAGAGATTACTTTTCTTTGTAGAGTCTAAGAAGCATCATTGCTCATAGATTGTACAGTGCTTTAAAGGGTCTTTTATTGCAAAATAAACACTTGAAGTATGCCTCTGGATATGAGGAAACGTCAGGATGGCAGTGGTTTATAGTGACAATGCAATCAATTTTAGGTATTAGTCTTTGCTATAGAAACAATTTGTCAGTCTATTTGTCAAAATGAAGATTGACTAGTCCTTCTGATCAGCAGGACAAGGAATACCAAGGTCAGATAAGACTGAAAAATTTTGGGAAGTTTCTAGTTCGGGTATTTGTATATTTCTCTCCCTACTTACCTTCTTAATACTTTGTATAAAAACATGTTAAAAATAATTAAAACTTCCTGGAAGTTTAATTTAGCAGATTCATTTTGCAGAAGAATAATAAGAATAATTTAATTGGTTTTGGTTAGGATATATTTAAACCTTTCCAAAGTCTACTTAAACCACTTTGCAAGTCCATCTTTTAGAAGCTGTACATTTTATTTTGAACAAAAAAGGTCAGGAAAAAGCAGTTATATTCTCTTAAGAAATATTTTTTCATATACAATAGCATTTCTCTTAGTGATGTGTAACTGTATCTCACTGGATAGGGAGAAAGTGATCTTGTTTGTCATTTTGATCATCATTAATGAACGATATTTCTACTTATCTGGTAACTGTTCATAAGGATTTTTGAATGCGTGCAAGAATGTTTTCTAGCTTGCACCACGTATGAAAACAAACAATGTAAGTGGAGGAATTTATCTTTGTAATTCACAGAAACCAGCAGCAGACTGAGACAGATTCAATACTTTGAATCTTGCATCTAAGGAGTGAGTCTCCATTTATCTTTTGTTGACCTTCATAGCATAAAATGGAAATCCATGTGGAGTTTCATGGATGTAGTAACAGTGAAGAAACATGTACAAAACATTGATATTAAAACTATCTCATTGATTTTTTGAAAGCAAACAGTTAATCTAAGGAAAATAACACCTGCAAAGTAATATTTCAGAATATAGGTATAAAATATCCAAGTAATCAAAAAATCAGTAATAATATACATTGAAAAGATTTTTCCAATTCCTGCTGGAGAAGTTTTACTGTTTTAAAGAATACAGTGGTGCTTTGAAGAATGTCTTCTTCTTGTAGTCTGAGGCAGTACTGAGAGAAATGTTAAGTGCTACACCACACCTGCTAAAGAACTATGCACTAATGTGCATTATCTAATTTAGGGGTATTAATAATTGGTGAGTGTAGCTGGTAGATGGTATGGTACATTGCAAACAATGTCAGAAAGCATAGGGCTCTTTCCATTAGCCGACTAAATTGCTGGACTTCATGTTCTCTCAGCTGGAATTAAATTTGTAACAGAATATATGATTATGAAGTGTATGTTCATGGATGTTGGTTCTTTTGCTATAAGCCTTCCAAGTGCATTTTTTCTCTAACAAGCTGTCCAGCTGTACCATTGTAAGTACAATTAATATGGAAGGCATTAAAAATATGTGTGAAGGGGAGAACTGGTTCTGCTAAGGGTCAAGTGGAATAAAATATAAATAAGAAATCCATTGCATTTAAGAATTGTCAACATTTTACCTCTTGCTATCTGACTTTTCACTATTTATTTCATTTATTTAGACTCCATATTTTCAGATTTTATGGAAAAAATCATATCCTGAACTTTCTTCTGAGCAGAGAAACAAAGCACAAGTAAACCTGTCTTATTCAGGGTCTATGGTAAAACTTCTTTGACGGGGATTTCCCTTGTGTTTATATGTACTCTTTCCCATTTAACTGGAAGTATCATCATTCCATTTTGTCAGAAACCTTATACCTTTCTAATAAATAAGAAAGACTTCTTTCCACAATCCTGGCCTTTGCTGAAGAAAAACCTAGTGTAAAAATGAGATTGGCAAAGTACAAGAGAAATAGCTGATAAGTGCAACAAACTGCAGAGAGAAATCACATGCTGGGTAGCCACTCATTCATATTTAGAAAAAAAAATCTAATGGATATATTCTGAGTACTAGATATTTATTTATTTTTCTTACATACACTGAGATGAATGTATTTAGGACTTAAGAAAGTAACAACTAAATTTTTGTCAATTATTTGATAAAACATTAAGCATGCATTTTATAGTATCCTTCTACAGTATATTTGAGTTTACTTGCACATAGCCATGATCTGTCTTACACATTGCCACCTGTTAGGTTTCACAGTTTTAAGCTACCTGAGAATTTAAAATTAAAAATTACTCAGGGGTCCTACCAACAAATGAAATATAAATGTTATTATACATTTGGACAATATAGACCACCATTCTCTTGGCTGCCACCTAATAATTTGTGCTTCCCTGTGAAAAATCCCTATGTTTATGAAGTTTAGATGTAAGAAATCTCAATTAAGTTCTTCAAGAGTATTAACACTAAGAGAAAAAAAAGAAAAAGAAAAAAGAGGAAAGTTTTCCCCAGGTTTTTGTATTCTGTAATGCAGTGTGTGCTGCAGTGCATTCCTTGATTGTATTTCTGCACTGCACATTTTTAATGTATTTCAAAAGTATAGTTATGTTCCTTTGAAGGATAACAAATAGGATAAACTGCAGGGATTTTTCAGTCAACAACAGCAAAAAAAAAAAATTTTAAACTGTCCATGACTTTCTTGTCTATTTAGAAACACAGCAATTATCACTTAGCAGTATCCAAATCTTATATTTTAATTAAAGATGTTTCACCATTGGGATTACACTCAAAGCATAGATGCTTCTCACTGTGAACCACAGCATCTCAGCACTTCAGTGGTCACAGCTTGACTGCCACCAGGTTTTCAGACAAATTAATGCTCTGAAGCAGAGATGGTGATCAGGTGCCATACTGAAAATGGAGGTAAGCTGGAAAACATCCATCATGTGTATAAAATATGTTTTCTAGTTCATAAAGATATATCTATCTATCTATATATATCTCTCTATATATATAAAACTCATGAGACAGACCTTTAACTTGTTTAAAGAGCTAAAATAGATGAAGTTAAGATGTAAATACTTGTAATATGCTTTCATTTCTGAGTCATTTACATTTTTTTCTAGGGTGAATTAAAAAATACACAAACAACCACTACCCCCCAAAAAAACCAAACCAAACCCACACAAAAAAACCAACCAAAACAAACAAACAAAAAACAAAAACAAAAACAAAAACAAAAAAACCCCAAAACTTGTGTAATTTTCTATTATGTTTTTACAAGGTTCTGTAACCCAAGTTACAGAAAAGGTTACTTTTTGTTTTGATTTGGGGTTTTTTATACACTCAAAACTTGTAATTGTAAAAGAATGATAAACCTAATAGCTGCCTTCAAAAAGTGATTTTCCATTTGAGAACCTGGACACAAGCTTTCAAATAAGGCCAAACTGATTAAAAAACTTGTGATTTTAATTTTTGTTTTCACCATCACCATTTTTAGTGGTTTTCTGTTGAGTTTCTGATTTTTTTCTTTTGGTCTGAGATCTATTAATAAAAGAACAAAAATATTGACTTACTTGCAGTATTACTAACAAGGAAATAGAAAATCTTCATAGCAACGGTTTAATGCAACATAAGGAGAACTTTGTGTCTTTGAATTAGAGTTAAAAGTCTGAATTGTGATATTTGTATTTTACTACAATTCTTTTTTTAGAATTGTAAAAAACTCAGTTTTTTTAACTGAGTGCTGTGCATGGAAAATATTAGTATTTAGCTTAGTAATATCTAGAGTAGGATGGATTGTCTCTCTTTTAAATTATTGTACATTGTTTGCTAGAATGGAAATGTAAACTTTTTTTCTTGGCACTTAAGAGAGTGAGATCTCTAGGACTGAAACTTTTGCCATGTATACAGTATTTGGCTTTTTTAAAGAAAATTTCCCTCTTAAAATGAAAAAATCTATGTCTTAGTGATGTAAGAGATAAGCATAGATAACAATACTTATAATAATTATTCTTTATTGTGCAAGAAGTATTTTATAATCACAACCATAAAACATAATTTAAAAATCACTGTAAGACTGCAAGCACAGCACAGTCAAGATGACGAACGAGCAACTAATATCTGTCTCAGCCAAGGGGAGGTTAGGCTAGAGCTAGTTGTTTCATAGTTTCCATTTACACTGTGATTGGGTTGGTTAGAATGGTCTCTGAATTGTGCGTAGGTCCATGTGGTGTCAGCAGGTACACTGAGATGAGTTTCTGTTTCTGACCCAAGATTTTCCAGGCATCTTCAGGGTCTGTAGTGATTCTTCATTGTTAGAATGAGCATCATCTCTCAGTTTTAGAAGCAACTTTCTCTGTTTCTCCTCACAAAAGCATTCCTTTAGAACAATACAAAGGACCATTGGAAGTTGATAAAGGAAAACTGTGTAAGCAAAATGCGGTTACACAATTAAGTAACTTTCTCCTACAGGTAGAAACTCACCTTCAAAAATTGCATGGAAATGCATGAGAATATCACAGCACAGTGGATAGTAAAATTAACACCGTCTAGAACTTCCAAATACACCATTCTACTGATATTACCCCCCAATTTGGAGTCATTCTTAGTATCTCTTCTTTAAATTATGAGACCAGAAATTTGTCATCCCATTTTTTACTAGAAGATAAAATGCCAGTTTCAACTAAATATTTTATTTTAATGCAGCCATGTATTTATTATGAAACAGGGATTCAGAGAAAGTTTCTTTTCCCACACCCTTTCTCAGGAGCCAGTTTCTCTAAAGAGTAATCCCATTGTCTTTTAAAGGAAACTCCATGCTTTAATTCTTAATTTGATTGCTTGTTCATACCTAGGCTCAGCCTTGAGGGCTGCGAAAACCATTTGACTCCCATTAACACCATGTCTGCTATTGTGTGGCTCCTATGCCCCACCACATCATTACAGAAGTCGGTTGATTATAATGTTGTTTTTCAGAACCTGTGCTATCAGTACTGGAGCTACTAAATGACGCAGTTGCCTAGCAAACAGTGAAGCAAAATCAATGAAAACCTGTTGAATGTTTTCATGTTATCAATCCCTGCATTTCTCTGAAAAGACATTATTTCAAAAAATATTTCAGTCAGTTCTAGTTTTTCAGCCTTTGGTGTCAAATGCCTTAAAATGACCATCACACCAGAACACCTTATAGTATTTTATTTAAAGAATAGTTGTATTTTTTCAGTCTTTATAGCTAATTGTGCGCTGCTTGTAATAAAAATGAGATTTTCCTTTCTGATTAAGAGAATAAATTTTTTAGTGTTTGTAAATTAATTTCTTATAGGTTCCCTAGAAGTGTTTGTTTTAAAAGTAATGTGCCTTTCTCTGTACAGAAGGCAGGAGGTAAACACATATATGTAGAGGAGCACTCAGCTTTTGTATCCTTTGTACCCATATCATTTCTTTCCATACCTTTGGAGAACATCTTCATGTTCATTAAAAATGGGAGGTTCTGTGCCTTAGGAATAAGTTCCTCTTGGGTGTATGATTTTTTGGTTAATCAACTCCCTAAATAACAGTCTTATTTTCACAATTCTTTTAAGTTGTCAGTTACATTACTAGATCATGAAGAGGAAAGAAACAGAGTTAGTAGGGATCTGGGTCTGTCTTTCTAATCTAGTATATATTGTAAAAGGAATTCAGAAGTCCAAGCACTATAGTAGAAGTGATATGTGCTAGAATTATTGTAGTAAAGTATCATTATACAAGGTACTTGTAATAACTGGCACTTACAGAAGGACGGCAAAGATAATGTATAATTCCAATAATTAGTCTCAGTATCTGATTTAATAACATCAGCTATGAAAAAGGGATGTGCATATCAGCCACATAGCTCTCAAATCTCCTTTATAGCAACAACAGGTTTATTACAACTGAAGGTTACCATGGTTTTATTTTTTTGTTTGTTTCAGTGATGAGGTACATTTTGATTTTGGCATAAAGGCAATTGTGAGGTGAAAGTTAACGATATCCTTTTCCCCTTGAGAACATACAATAATCTGCTTTATTGCCTACTTTCTTCTTTCCCTGAAAAGCTGTGTGGTTGCTGCAGGAAACGTCATGTCTTGAATGGAGAGAGAAGAAACTGTGGAAATCAGTTCCAAATGAAAGATTAGTGTCAAAGACTGTACAGAATCCTCACCAGCATTTCTGATTGGAGATAAGACAAAATTTCCTCTTTTTGAACGCAAATCTAGCAAAATACTTACACATAGGAGATGAAGCCAAAAGAATCTTCCATGTGCTGAAGTGCCTATCTGGCTCAAGACCAGAGGAGCTGGCCAACCTTTTCTTGCTACACTGATTTCATGTTAAGTGTCCCTATGTTTGTAGAGAATTATTCTTCATGGAATGCCTCAAAACTCTTTTACATTACAAGCTGTATAGAAAGAAATTGTTTCAGCCAGCTCTGCAGTACATTTGTGGTGTATCATGCTGCAGTGGTTAATAGAGCACAGCCACACTGTAAAACGGCTCAGGACAAAAGCAAAAGAATGCTGAATCTAATCAAAAATGCAAGGGAAAATGAAGCAGGCAGAGTGTAATTACATAAGCTGAAATTTAGCCAGGACTTCAGAATTAAAAGCTTATTCTTATGAAGCTTTCTTGACTTCTTAATAAACATTAGAGGTACAGGGTATTGCTAAACATTTGCCTATGCACGTTCCCCTGAATCGACATTGCATTTATGCAATTCACTCTCAGCATTAACATACTGATAAGATACAAGTTAAGGATTATTTAACTTCATAATATTTATGTGGCAAGGACTTCTCTCTGCAGGCAAGATAGTCACACCTAAAGTACTATAATTCACATGGGGTATAGAATGCAGTTGGAACGAGGGCCACCCAAAACCAGTTATCATAGTCTTGGCACAGAAATGATAGAAAATGTGCTCAAAGATAGTGTACATACTCTTCAAAGACAATCCAGAATATGTACTCATATATGTATTTTCTACATATAATGGAGACATGGCTCAGGTCCAGACTGGTGAGATTAACATATCCAACACATTTTGCTATGGATGAGTGGGTGGGTTCTAATGTGGCAATACCAGAATTTTCCATCCTTCTTCCATCCAGGTGTTCCCTTGTTGACTTCCTTCTGGTCAAGGAAGAAGATTTGTGTTTTGTGTTAAGGTCAGAACTATGGGTGTGCTTTATTGTGCTGCACATGTGGTGACCACATGCTGGGCTTCCTAGCACTGCCCTGTGTAGGTTTTTTGGGTAACTTACCCATTTTCTTGTGCTCTGATGCTTTTTGATGCTCTTGTACTTCCTTTCCTCCTGCCAGTCTCTTCCCAGACAACCTGCCCAGTTATGTTTCCCCCTGTGCTTCTAGTTTTGGTGCCTGTAGTCAAATCTCAGCCTTATATGGGATAAATGACATTTAGGATCTGTTGGTCTTACAAGGCTTTAGTCCCCTGAACATACCTAAGACTCCTCCCTGAATACCTGTGAATCTTGGCACAGATGGACTCACAACTCCCTATGTAACCAACTATGAAACCTGCCTTCCTTTTCAACACTGTCTATAGCTTCTGCCAGCTTCCCACACTATTACCTGTCAGATAAAGCAATTTCCCATGTCTTGACCAGTAATCATGTACATCTTGTCCAACATGAGCTTGAGGGCCCAGCCAGCAGCCTAGAGAGATGACTGGAGCTATAACACGCTTTCTGTGGGACAAACACTACTTGGTCCACTGGAGATATAATATTTATGAAGCTGATTGTAAGAGCTTCTACTGTAAGGATATAATTTGGCAAAGATTAAATTCACATTTCAGAAATATGACCACAGATTTGAAGTTCAAAAATACTGAATGAAAAAAATAATGAATTTAAACTGTGTCTCTAAATAAATTCTGTGGTGGTCAGATGGTGCAGAAAAATTTTTTTAAAAATGGAGGGAAAGAAAAGCAACATCTTCAGTAATTATTCAGTGTCATTCATATTGATAAGACCATTGTGAACAAATTTTTGGTGAGTGTCATCTACACCTGAGTTTCCAAACTTTACCCGAAAACAGGGGGAGTGTGTGTCTTCAGGGAAGTCCAAGGAGAGGTCTCAGACAGAGCAACCTACAGGATGCTTGCAGAGGGTGATGGCAGAATCCCCAGAGGGGATTCAGAAAATCTGATGAGGTTTAATTAGAAATTTGAGGAATGAAGGAGCAAAGAGGATTGAAAATTGAGTTAGACTGTGGTTGTGATCTAGGAATTTTTTTAGAAAGCATTGAAAACTTCTGGTTAGGAGAAGTTAAAAGCTACATGTTAATGGCCAGGAGGTAGAGGTGGGTTAGATTTTGAAAGCATGAAGAATTCTTATGCAGCAGGTCTTTACACAGATACCTATAAATATAATCCTATAATTTCTAACAAATGGGACCTCTAGTCTGTTTCTCTTCACTCTCCTTCCCACTGTCAGGTATGTGGTACTCATGTCAGGTATTACGTACTCATCGACTCCAGTGGGAGGTGAGCTCTTAGACATATTGCAAATCTTGAAGCCCCAGAAGCAACTGCTGTGACTTCCAATAAAAATGAGAGTTAATGTTGTAAAAACTCCTGATTGACAGTTACTAAATGCGAGTTTGAAACTTCAGATCACAGATAGAGCCAATGAGATATTCATAATCTATCTACGGATAACAAAGAAGAAAGATTCCTCCATCCTACTCTATAAAACTGAAAAAACAATTTTGTCAGCAAACTTGAAATCAGTGTACAGACCATCCAAAAGTACAAAAAAGAATCAGTAATTCACTGTGACTTGTTCTCTTAAGAATTTAAGAGAAAAAATGAATTCACTTATTTATGTTTTTAAACAAAACTGTTTCATAAATGAACCATCATTCCACAAGAAAAAATTGAAATATTAAAACTTAAACTGTGTGTAGAATTTGTCAAGAAATGCATTTTGCTTGTCTCACATGTACAAGATTTATGGGTTGATTTGAATAAGTAACTATCCACTTAGGCAAAAGTATCTCCAGACATTCAAAGTTAGACTTCTTAAAAAATATAAATAAATGAGTCAAAAATATCTGAAGCACCTAATCTGACTTTTCATTTGTTTGGGGGGTTTGGTTTATTTTTGAGAGTGGCTCACAGAGAAATTTGAAGCTGCCAGAAATGTGTATGTTCATGTTGCTTGTAACACCTTTAGCCTTTTCTTTACTCTGACAGTCTACAGCACTGGGAACATTTTGTGATACAAAACTCCCTCCTTTGTCCAGCCAGCAGAAAAGACTAGATCAAGCAACTGTGACTTCCATCCACTGCCAAGGTCACTGATTCCAACCAATATGAAGGAGACAAGTAATTATTTTCAAATGTGAGTCTACTCAGTACAGAAAGGGTAAACTCACCAAGAGTCAGTGGAGCAGTACTGTTTCCATTCTCACTCCAGCAACTCACATCTGAGGAACTCAGCAGAAAGATGCTATAAAATTAAAAACAAAACCAAAAAACAAACCCAAACCAGTATTGCAGCAGAACAGCAAAGAGATACTCCTTCAGCTACAAGAGAGGGTCACATTGCTGCTCAATTGCATTCCCTTGTTTTATATATTTTTCTTCTGTCATGCTTTGTTTCAGAATTTGTACAGTTGTCAGTAGAAGAAAGAGACTGTGGCTCACTCACTGATACTTTATGGAAAGTGATTTATTCTCATTAATAGTCTAAGAAAACTTGTTGGTACTGTTTACTTTTTAATTAAATTAAATCTTTCATGGTAATAGTTTTTAAACTATCGAAATCACTGCAAGCATAATAATTTTCTCTAGCTGCATGTGTAACTATTTTCTCTTGTTAATTTTATTGTAAATATTACAATAATAATTTCATCTTTTAGTTTGTACTAATTAAATGGACATTTGGATAACAGCAGATGTTTCAAGGAACTTGAACTTAACCTTTTGTATTTGTGCTTTTCCTATGGAGAATCCTCCAACGAAACATATCTTTTAGGTGTTAATTTCAGCTTTGACTTCTATACCCAGACTATATATTAGCAATTAATATCTCCAGTAACTTATTAAAAATGTGTGGGGGGCATTTTTTACTAATTTTTTCTCTACATAGTTACAATAATGTATATAATGTTTCCAATTAATAATCTCAAAATAGAAGTGTACTCTCTGCTGTAACAGGAGAACATAGTGGCAATTCAATTTCTGATACTGTGATTTTCTTCTAAATGTAGTTTTCCAAGAAAATTATGAACAGATATGAAATAAGTAATGATTTCTAAAATATTTGATTCATGGGCTGAGATGGCATCTGATTTACACCACTGCGGAAGTCCTGACTTGGTTAGAGAGGCAGTGATTTATATTGATGGTGAATTAGGGTCACTGTCCTTAACTGAGGGAAACGTCTACGTGGCAATTATGCTATTAAAGATTGGTTGTAGCTGGCAGGATGTACAAAAGCTGTGCAAGCACTAATCAGAAATAGTTGGGACACTGGTGTGTTATCATTGCTGTTTCCGCCACAAATCTGAAATGCAGCACCATGCAGGCTGCTAGAAAGGAAATTTCCATCAGGAATAGGAAGAGAGTGAACTGATGCAGAGGTTCTCAAGTTTACCACATTCTGCACAATCAGGCTATTATCTAAAATTCAAGTTAGTTCTTCTCCTTCTTTCAGGGTTGTGTTTTAATGGCTGAGATGTGTTCCATTCTTTATGGAACATCACACTACCCTACGTGGGGGGCTGATTCTAAAGTGCCTGGTAGTTCATTTCCCTTTCTAGCACTGACCATTTAAACCCCACGAAGCACTTGGCTACCTTGAGGCATTCCTTTCCTCCGTCCCTCTCCCCATCTCCCCTTTTCCCCCCTTCTCTCCTCCCGCTCTCATTTTTTTTTCCATTTTACCCATTGGGTAAACCCAATCCTGCTTTGGATTCAACATTAGGGCAAAGATACTTAAGTGGGAATACTCTCCTCAATCTCTGTTTATGAATTTAGATGGGAAGAGAGCCAACTATTCTGAAGATGCTTATCCACAGTTATTTGTGGTCTGAAAGTTCGTGGCGCATATTGCAACTCAAGAAAATAAATCAGTTCTATGAGCCAATTATGGATTTTATAAAAGAAAAGCATAAGCAAGCAAGTATTCACTTAATGAGACATATTTCTAAGCTAATATGCTACCGTTTTATTAGCTAATTAAATATAAACAGTACAATGACCAAATAATGGGCACATTTAAAATTGAATCAATAAATCAGTCGGTTCCAATTATTCAGTCACTAAATTACTGCATTGAGTAATCAGCTCAAGTTATTAGTTTGACATGGGAAGAAACTGTTCCGTGTTAGCTTTGTCTTGAGAGAATAAAAGAGGGATATATTTTCCCTCTTCTCCATTCCATCCCAGAACCAACACAAATTCTTGTCAATACAATGCATATTCCTTGCTTTTTCTTGACTTCAACATTATATGGACACTTAAACTGGGACTGAGAGGAACTTTTTACATTCACAGATGTAAGGAAGTAAAACTTTCTTTCAGAGTTCAAGGAGTGAGTGAACAATGCTCTTACTCATGTGGTTTAGTTTTAGCTAGTCCTGCAAGGAGCAGGGATTGTAAAAAATAATGAAAATTTCCTAGAAGAAAAGTCACAAAGTAGTTGGTCTGTGAAGCCCAGGTCTCAGGACATGCCTGGGCTTTGTTCTGAGTTGGGTTTCCCAGGAGCCCCATGGCCAAGTGCTCATTGCCCAACCTCTCTGAACTCCAGCACTGGGAATGCTGCTGGAGAAGGTGATGCCTTTTCCTGGTCTTAGAATCAAGAGTCAAACATGGTTAGAAGGGAAAAAGGGATTTTACTTTGGTATTTATTTTAAGGATCCTTAGGTGCACATGTCCAGGTTGAATACACCTCAAGGCACACCGCAATGCACACCCCCAAAAGTTCTGATATGACATTACAGGTCTTACTAATGAGCATATCTATCAAAGATTCCCCAATGAGGGCTCGAATGAGCCCCCCCTCTCCAAGGAACCTTCTCCTGGATGGTTCTATCTTAGTTTACAGAATGTGTTCTGGAGAGGACTTTGGGGTCTGGGGCACACTAACCCCTACCTACGAAGCTTCTAAAATGTTTAGTCTCTCAGCTTGACAAACAAGTCCAAGAATGTAGGCAAGAAGCACTAAGAATACAGAAGTTGTAAAAAGGTATAACAGGAGTATAAAAGAAAAGGCAAAAAATCATCATAGCATCATTTGGGCCTGGAGAGGGAGGGGATGCATCACCACAAAACTTCACAATAGATTAATACATATCATATATTCTCTTTTATCCAGATAATGTTTTTTGGTGTACCATCAGCAATGAGGGAATGGGCTTTCAGTTCCTGACCTTATTAATGTTCATGAAGCCTTTGTTAGCTGTAGTACTCCCTTCCTTATAAATATTTTGAATATTGCCTTTAATCAAGAGGAATCTAAAGATCCAATCAGTGACAGTTTATTATATGAAAGTAGTAAAAATTGTATTTCTTTCCTCATACACACTTATCAGCATATAATCCTTGCTTAATTTCCTTCACCATGTTGGTATTTTAAGTAATAACTCATTCATAAAACAGATGCAACATTTCTTTTTGTGTAAAACACTAGAAGCTTCCAGAGATTTTATTGAAATTGACACAAGATTATAAATGTATTGAGGTACAATAAGCATCTTTATAGCAGAAATATAATTTTTTAAGTTTCTTTGGTTTTTTAGTGAGATTGAAACATGATAAAATCATATGCACACTTAGTGCTGTTATAATAGAAAAATAAATATGTGTGCATCTGCTCAGACCTTAGATAATAATTAAAAATTTTCCTAACCAAAAGGTTCAAAGTATGATTGAATATCATGCTCCTGTTTTTTTGGTTATGGTCTCCATGTTAAAATACAGCCATATTTGCTTCATTCAATTTACACAGCAGTTATTATATACTGTCATTTATACACTGAACTATCCAGTAAAACAAATCCTTGAAAATTACACTTTGGTACTTTATTTTCTCCTTTATACTTGTTACTGTCTTATAAGTTCTACATAAATACCCCTATGGAAAATATACAGGTTAAATTTTTCTCATCTCATATTTAGTGAAGTATTTGCCTCTACATGTCTAAGTGATGTGATTTGCAATTTTTTGGAGTTTGATTTTTTTTTCTGATAATATCTGATCCCACATATCCCTGTAACAGCAAACTACTTCTAGTTTCTTGGGATAATGCATGCAGAGCATTTAAGAATCATACATTAATCTAGGCTTTAAGCAGCATGAAATTTTAAAAATTATAAGTGTTTGGCTCAGGCTTATTTAGTTGAAATCTTTTGCATTCTGGGATGTGTGACAAGCAGAGACCTAAAAACCAGAACAGGATTCTGGCTATGGAACCTTTATGAGTGCAAGAAATTGTAATATAATCGTCTTAGATGGTTCAACTTCACTGGTGTTTTTTCCCCCTGCTCATTATCATGCAACATGTATTGTGAGGTATATGCTATGTCTTCATATCTGATTTTCTGATTTCCTGATTTTTTTTTTCCTCTTTGGGGAACCATCTTGCTTTGCACATGTTTATTCTGATTGCTAAACCTTTTTAATGCTCTTAATTAACTTTCAGATAGAGAATGCAAGTTTAATGGAAGAACTCTGCTTCAGTCCAACCCAGTGGTAGTCCATTTGGTGTAAGAGCATTTAAATGTAGAGAAAACCCTCTCAGTGCATTTCTCCTTCTCCTGTTTACATTCTGTTTTCTAGACGTGCTTACAGAGAGAGAGTTTGTTTGATTATGAATCACTCACATGCATTTTAATTCCAGCTCAAGAGTGCAACATGAGTCTGTTTCTATGTTTTCTTTTAGCTGAAAAACTAATGAAGATATAAGTAAAAAGAATATTTTAATGTAACTAATGTAGATATATAGATATACATATGATTAATGTATTAAATGTGTATGGATAGCTAACGTGTATAAAGTATTCAAGAGTACTGTTATGTGTTTGACTAGAAAACCATTTACAGATCATATCTAATAAGATGGTCCCTTGAGGGGAAAGCTATTTATGGGTATTCTTGGCCATTTCCATTAAAAATCTTCTACTTCGTCCTGTCAGAATTCAGAAAAAAAAGGGGGAATCACTTTAATCTAATGCATCTGTTCCCTTCTCACCACTACCCTGGAATCATCCCAAATATCTCCACTAAACAGCCTCATGCCAGCTCCAGCAGCCCACCATTATTCATAGTCTCTTACAAAACCCACTGCATATTGAGTACTGTTTTGAAAAAAAAGGCAGATCAGATTTCATTACAAAGAATATTAAAGTGTTAGCCAAAATATGATTAACCAATATTGCCCTTTCTTTTAGAAACAACATTTTGGGATTGGCTTTCTCCTAAGTGAAATAGAAACTTATTTACTTGTGTACTGGGACATATAAGGCCTACTGAAATATTGCGTGGCAAAAACTGGTGATAGTTCCATGGCATACTTCATGCTTTCTGACACTTCCAATTAGCATGGATCAGTAAAAGGAAGCATGGATCAATCAGCTTCCAATGATGCATTAGAGTTGAAAATTAAATTCTGGTAGGTTTATTCATAAAAGAAATAAAGAGCTTTAAATGGCAGCTGCCACTTGCAAAAGGACCAATCATTCATGACTCAGCTGAACACCTGAGACAGTTTTGGGTAAAATTTGTTTGGTGGGAAGTTCATTTACAAATTTTTCATGCTGATCTAATTGATTTGCAGGAGAGATAACAACCCCGTTTCCTGCACCTGGTTTGACAATTGATACCATCTGGTTCATTGGATTAGCAGCTGTAGTTCACAACTTGTATCAATTCAGACACATTTGACAAGAGTTCTGCGTCTTTGGTCTCTTTCAATTCATTTTCCTCTTTATATGCTGAAAGCTGCAGAGCTTCTCCACTGCCAGGAGAGGTTTTCTTAATTTATAGCACAGGGATAACAGGATGATGACAATTATTATTCTAGTCTAGTTAGAGCTGAAAAAAGCCTGCATCAAGCCTAGAGCAAACACAAGGGGATGAATTAACATTGAGGGGCACATTTACATTTCATTTACTTCTGTGGAGATGGAGGGTGCTCGGTATCTCAGAGGAGTAGAACAGTCATCATGAAGAAAATAAACATATTTATTGCGTTCTAGAAATTATTATCGGGTCTACAAGGTTCCTTGTTGAGTGTCTCATCTGCCTTAACACGACTCCTTGACAGTTCAATAAATGTTTCAATATGTCTCTCATAGAACGAGAGTAAATTTAAACCTGTGATTTCCTTCACATATAGGCTATTGTAGAAGTAAGGGAAATTGCTCGAGGAACACACTGCCCTGCTTTGGGGACACACCTAACCATCAAGAGACCGTGTTTCTGTTCTCCATGTGCAAGGCTGCCATCAGTTAACTTGTTCTTAGGCTTCCCACCCCCACAGGATAATGAGATAAAGCCATGCAATGGTGGCCGATTAATTTGTGGTTTTAGAGTAGTAAAAATAAGCTAATTAAAGGCTTTCTGGTGATTACCACAGAATGGCGCTAATTGAGGTGAATTACTCACCAGCACAATTTGTGGTGAACTGCTGCTCATTATCCAAGTGCTGGACAGACTGTAATGGAGGGTAACATCATTGTAATGTGCCCTGTTCGCATATCCTCTTTGCTAAATTTTCCATCTTCTTAGTCTAGAGAGGGAAAAAAAAGAAAAAACATACTCATGCTTGAACTAGACTATTCTCACATGCTGGTCATCAGCTTTTGCCAAAAATCTGTATTTTCACTGTCTGACTTCCAGCACCACATAGGGCCTTTTTGGTCAATGGATTCCTACGTTCTGTCTCATCCGCTGAAATCCTGCTTCTCTCACTGTATAATTTTGTAACAGCTGTATAAATGCTGATGAACCAGAGTCCTTTGCAAAATGGAGGGAGTTTCTGGCACACCATCCCACATGAAGGTTCCAGGAGAGCACGGATGAACGCACAAGAAAGGTTTCCAGTACAGGCTGCTATTTCAAGATGCAGCTTTAACAAAGAACATGAACCTACATCTCATTCATATGAGATTGCTTTTCAAACCTGGAAAATAGCCCATTTTACAAACTTATGTGCTCTTTAGATCTCTCTATGATGGAAAGGTATAAAAACAGTTCTACCATTTGGTACCAGGTGTACATGTACACAAAATTTCAATGCTGTAATATAGAAGTAAGTATTTCTATTGGTATATAAACACATGGGTATGGAACTTGTAATGGACCTTGCCTTGGGAAGAAGCTAGGCTAAAATACACCAACAAAAGGTGCCATGATGACCAAAAAAAAAAAAAAAAAAGAGAGAGCGAAAACTGCAATAAATATTTAAATTCTATCTATTTAGCTGGGATTCATCTGTGGTAATACTAATGATCAGCTTTTGATGTACAAAGTGTAGCTCAAATATTAGCTAATTAAACTTACACTCTTTGATTAAAAAATGATTTTGCTAAAGTATAAGGTGTTTTACATTACCCATTAGTTCATTAAAAAGATTTAAATTAATGTTTTCCAGTCATTGAAGAATAAATTTCTTAGCAGGGAAAGTTGCCAGTGCTTGAAATCTTTGCAATATATTCTTTCGCAAAGAATAAAACATTCAGGTCTTCTGAGTGCAGGTACCTAGCAACCTTTTTCTGCTCTTGCAGCTCTCCATCAACAGTCTGGTTTTTGAAAACCTGTTAGTTAGTAGTACTGCTATTTCCCAGGAGAGAAGGCTATCTTAACTGTAGCTACTATCCGGAAAGCCATTGTTTCAGAAATATTTCAATCAGTAAAAATAAGATAAATGGAAATTCAGCTTGTCCCCCTGTGTATAGATATTTTTCTACTGCAGAATTTTATAAATTGCAACAGACACCTCTGCTACAATTTGCATATTTTATTAATAGCACTGTCTACAAAAGTGGATGTTTATTTTCCACATATAATGAATTAGGACCCAATTAGGAGAGGGAACATATAATTTTAGAATGATAAGATAGACACAAGTAAACATTTTTATATATATGTGTGCATGTATGCATGCTTTACAAACACTTTTGTATTTGTACTTGTGTATTTATATCCATTTTTCATACATGGAGGAGCAGAAGCAAGTATTTCACTTTTATTTGTAATAAAACTGGGTAAAAAAAATTTTGCTAACACTTTGATTTTATATTTACTGTACACTTAGAGCAAAAATTGATCCACTAGGTTTAATGATGAACTATGAAAGCTTTTCCCAGGAAGAGAAAAAAAAGTTGGGTCTAAATATGAGCATTTAAAATCTCTTTAGCATTTCTTACTATAATTTTACCTTTACTGTAGCTTCTAAATTCATGCTTGTCAAAATTGACAATAACAATAAAATGCTGATGAAGCCATACATCTACAGGAAAAGTAGCAATTACCATGAAATCACTATTAATTTAATATATGTTGAAATGCAGAAATGACTAGTCACAAAGAGAGCATTCTGCTATAGTCACAAACCAAATGGGATTTTAACAGAATATTGAAATCAAAAGTTTCTTCCTCATGAGGATAAAAATGTGATTGACAGTGGTTTTTTGCCAGGAAGTACCTCTATTTTCCCCATTCTACAAACACAGAATCATGTTTGTGTTGGAAGGGACCTAAAAGATCATGTAGTTTCAACATCCCTGCCATGAGTAGAGACACATTTCACTAGACCAGGTTGCTCAGCGCTCCATCCAGCCTGGCCTTGAACACTTCCAGGGATGGGCCAGCCACAGCTTCTCTGGTCAGCCTGTGCCAAGGCCTCACCACCCTCACAGGAAAGAATTTCTTCCTCATATCTAATCTAAACATACTCTGTCATTTTGAAGCTGTTCTCCTTTGTCCTGTCACTCCAGGCCCTCGTAAAAAGTCTCTTGCCGTCTTTCTTGTCAGCTCCCTTCAGGTGCTGGGAGGACACAATTAGGTCACCCCAAAGCCAAACAATCCCAATACTCTCAGCCTTCCTTAATAGGAGAGGTGCTCAATCTGAAATGGCTGAAGGGCATTAGACTGCAGGTGTTTTGTAGTCCACTGACAGATACCCGCTTTTGAAAATCAAGATATGTTTTCTAGTTTTGAGTGGACACATTTCTGCAATAATTTAACCGATTGAATCATTTATCCTGTATGAAATAAAAAGTATATTAGCCTAATATTTGCTCCCCTTGCATGTAATACTAATTTAAAATACATCTAACAAGAATATTATTTTCTGAAAACTTAGTCTCCAGTATATTTTCTGAAAGTGAATATAAGAATATATGAACAAACAAGTTATTTCTGGAAGAATTTTCCTGTCTTTAAAAATCTTCCCCTAACTGTGGTAATACATTTTTCTATGTTGTGATACCCTTTTGTATATAGTGATACAGATTATTTGTTTTAAAAATTTAAAAAAACGTTCTTTTCTCCTCTTCTTTTATGTAAAAAAATTTGGAACATTACAAGGTGAAAGTGCTTTTTTAAATGCTGTTAAAAACATACACAGTTATTGAATGAATAATTAAGCAAAATTGTTTTGGGAGTTGTGGATAAATGTGCTGTACAATATCCTACTGAAATAATTTTAGTTTAATGAGACTACCAAGAAGTCACAAAATAATTTCTTTTCATGTTTTAAGTCACATTCACATTACTGTTATCTAGTAGTTTATTTGTGTTCAAGGTTCATTGAGAGAATTACATTTAAAGAGGAAAAATAACTCCACAGAGCTACAAACAATCTTTTTTTTTTCTGCTTCCTCATTTTGTCCGGAGTGGAAATTTATTGAAATGCATAAGATATTCAGCCAATACCTGGACATTAAAAGAACTGAAGACTGTAAGGTCACTTTTCCTTTCCCATTAATTGACCAATTGAAAACAAAAGAAATAGGAACATGTTAGGATCTAAATTTCTTTAGCAAATTCTAAAACATTTATTTCTAAAATGTTCGGAATGAACATGAAGTTTGGAGTCAAAAAAGCTTTTCAGGCTCCAGTTATTTTATAGACAGGTTAGATCTCCTGCTGCAGTGATTAACCAAGGAGAAATGTTGGGATTGTACAAAGACAAAAATTATTATGAAGTTAGAGGTAAAGTCCTGAGACTCAATGAGTTTCATTTTATGCCACTATAGGGTGAGTATAATTGTATTGAGTCAGCACTGATCTATAAAAGGAGCAGAGTAGGGCCAGTGTTTTATTTCTGGCCTCTTTTCAATGTGCTGTGTATTTACAGATGCCAACTAAATCTTTCCTTTCCTCTCTCCTAACACATAAACTTCTCCAGAAAATAATTTTTCTTAAAAGAGAGCTGTAGAGATGTCAGCGCCCCCAAGTGGCTTCCAAGCACGCTGAAACACATTCTCACCTGCTTCTGTTTCTTTGCTGAAGGATCCAAGTGCTGAAGTAAAACAGAGCCTTGAGAATACTCCCACGCGTATTTTATTGCCGCAAGTAGTCCTAGTAAAATCAGCAGAGCTAGTTGTGCTGAAAATATCAATAAAATGTTCTGCAGATTGGTTTCCAAACAGTGTGGCTGCTATTTGTTGTGTAAGGCACATCTTTTCTAGAAAAAACTATGTCTGCGTGTGTGATGATAAAAGAGAGAGAGAGCACGGAAGAGACACTGAGAGAGGCAGTGACATAGATACATGCTCTGCACAGTCAGAAACGTGCTTTTTGCAGCATCGAACCTTTGAATTTACCAACTTAGATCTTTCAGATTTTGTGCTCCATTTCATATATTAAAAGTCAGATTAAAAGTTGTTTGTGTTTGCAGGGGTGTGGATCTCTTAATGAGACAAGCTTTAGTTCAGTTTAAGAAACAGCAAATATGTATATAACCCGTAAGCATCCTAGACACTTCCCTTTTTTCAGGGATCAGACTTGAGCAGTGGACAGAAAATAAAATAATCATCACACCCATTTGTTGGTCAAACTAATTTTGATTTGTAATTTTTCTACTTAAATGAAAAGCAGAGCAGCTGTGAGTTAACTGTGAGTATTCAACCAAATTCTCAGAGCACAAAGTGTCATTGTTATCTCTTTGCTGAGTAAACGTCTTCTGGCCATATGCTCACACTTCAGATTGCAGGAGTGTTTAACAGCAGCAGCATAAGAAAATCTATTAAAACATTGCTAATAAAGTCTAGAAGAGACAATAATGATGATACAATTTGATTCAGGAATCAGTGTTGTTTGGCACACCTCTTGCTTTCTGCACAGTTCTGTCTTTCCTAAGAGAGATAAGAGACTCTTTCAGATATTGTTTTTGCCAGCTGTGTACTTTGTGAGCTTCAATAAAACCTCACTGATACAAGCATGCTTCGGCATAAACCAAAGCCTGCATTGTTATTTCAAATACTCAGAAATCACAGACCTACTCGATTCCTCCTCCAAATTATAAAACTATCTCTAGGATATTTTAAAAGAACTGGTTTTGCTCCTCAGTCTCTGAGAGGAGCCTTTGCATGTTCAAAAGCTGCATAAGTTCTTCTGAATTTGCATTTCAGGTAAAACACCAAGCTCTGAAGGAGCTCAGGGTTTTGGCAATGCTGTGTTTTGCAAAATGACTTCTAATATGCATTGTTGTTTCATTGTGCAAGTGTGGTTTGTAAGGATGTTTCCAAAATGCTATGTCCCTTGGACCTAGACAGACTAAAGGAGCGAATTTTGGGAAATTCAATACAGAAAAATTAAAAGTTATCTAGCTGGGAAGGAATAATAATAATAATAATTTTTTTAGTAAATAAGGGTTTAGACCCTCAGTGGGCAGCAGCTCTGATGAAAAGGCTCTGGGGGTCTCGGCTAACAGCAAGCCAAGCGTGATCCACACAAGATACTCAGTTCTGTCCTGGGAAATTGAGGGGAGGGATTATCCCTGTCTACCCAGCACCCTGCATCCTTCAAGTCCTGGCTCAACTGTACAAGAAAGGCATTCACAAATGGGAACAAATGCAAGGCCCCCTACATGTTAGAGGCTAGAGCACTGGCCCTATGGGGAGAGGCTGGGGCTCTGAGACTCATTGAGCCTGGAGAAAAGAGAACTTCAGGAAGTCCAACAGCTGCCTGCCTCCCTCAAGAGTACCAAGGAGACCCAGGAAGACTCTTTACAGTGATGTTTGGTGGAAGGACAAAAGAACATGAGAATAAATTGAAACAGGGGTCATTCTCACTGGATACAAGAAAAATGTTCCACCCTGAGTGCAGTGAAGCATTTGAGCTGGCTGCCCAGAGAAGTTGTGCAAGCCCATCTTTTCAAGCTCTGAGCAGCCTGGTTTATTATCTGGCTCTGCTTTATGCAGGATGTTGGACTTGAAGGCCTCTTGAAGGCCGTTTCAACCCAAGCAGCTCTTGGGGGCTGAACCGGTGCAGAATGCTGCAGAATTAAAACTTCCCAGCAGTACCAAAAATGTGAGTAGATGCAGAATGTTTCAAAATTATGATTTGCTTCATTTTGTTAGTGAAAAACACATAGACACCTAGGAATTTTCCACTCAGTCCATTATGGACAAGATATTTCTAAAGTGTTGCTTCTTGAGACGTTCAAACACTTGGATCAACTGGTGGAGAACTGTAAGATATTTTTCTGGGACTAGGGTGAGCACTGAGGTGGAATAGTCTGCCATTTTCCATTGAAAACACATCTAAATCTTATTAAAATACTAAAAATATTAATGAAAACTGAGGACTGAGCTGACAGCTAGGATTCAGTTGGCATTTGTTCAGTTGACATCTGCTATTAGGTGGTTTTCCGTTAGGACTTTTCCTTTCAAATTCCAGAGTTGTGCCATCAGATTCAGTTTGAGATAATCCAATTGTAAGGTACTTCAGTGCTTGTCCTAGGTTACCATGTAACATGTAACCAAAAACATGTATTCTGTTATCATCTTCACAAGCTGTTAAAGCAGGTGGGCAGTGTTCATTATCTCCTACCATGACTCATCCTTGATAACTCCCTCCAGGGGCGATCTCTGTTTAATGGGCAATTAAGGACCCACAGCATGACCCATAGAATTGCATCATCCCATTGTGAGATGCTCTGCCCAGGGGGAGGAGCCAAGCATTCCCACCTGGATATAATCTGGGGTTTGGAACACCACAGGGCAGCCCTTACCTACTGGATTCCCAGAGGACAAGAGCTACCACGGGACCTTCAGGTAAAGACCAAACCCTTTTGCAGGATCACTGCATCAACAGAACCACTTCATCTGGACTGCTACCGGCACCCTGACCAACAGGGTGTCAGGTTGTATCCTGACTCTGTCAGTGCTCTTGTAGTATTGCATTTATTTTAATTTTCCTATTAAACTATAATTCTGACTTGTGATCTCCCACTGGTTTGTTTTCAAACTAGTACAATGCTGAATCTCTGTTTCTTGTAAACCTAATGTGATCTGTTATGCTGCATCTGCCATTTGTGAGAATTCCTCATGGAAACCTTTAATAGTGTAAATTTTTTATTGACATGGAAGCTACAGAACAAAGGACTATACAATATATATAATATATATATATTACTGTATCTAGGGTAAATAACAGAGAGACCAAAGAATAATCTCCCAATATATTTCTCTCTGAATAATAATGTTTCTTTATATTTCTCATGTATAATTCTTCATTTCAGTATTTCCTTGCATGGTTTCTGTGACTTTGCCTTGGCTGCTGTATTTTCATTCCCTTACTGCTTCTGGAAAAAGCAGACTGTCTCAGCATGCTCTCATCATGTCCTGTCTTCCTATGTCTTTTTTGTGTGCCTGACAGCTTTCACTGATACATTGTGGGTGGTCCAATCTCCTACAGAGTCTTTACTGCTTAGTAGTTTTGACATCACGCCAGGCTCATGGGAATCATGCAGTTCTCCCCAACCTTGCTCCCTCAGCACTTCTTCTTCACTTTTTCTGCTGCTTTTGGCTTTCTCTGTATCAATCTTACACAACTCCTAACAGGCAGACAGATTAGTTCCATGAAGAGAGTACTTGCTTCATCCCTGGAATTCATGCCAAACTACATATTTGTGCAATATCTGATACTCTTATCAGGACGTAAAATACTGGAGAATAATCAAACAGTGGAAGGATATTGGTGTTTTTTATGCACCTCTGCATAAAAGTGTTTGGAAATGTTCTCTGCAGCATGCAGAAGCCATACAAAACACTGAGGTATTACTGTGAGAGATTATATAGCTATGAGCAAGAGTCCAGCTTGTTTATTTTCACCACAAGATGTAATTATGGAATTGGTGTAGAAGATTATGAGGTCCTAAAAAAGAGAACTGCAGGAAAAATGCAAATACTAGGAATGCTAGGTGAGACATAATTTGAATTGTAGGGGGGACTGAAATGTTGGACTCAGAGATCAGAAGACAAAGTGAACCAAACTCTTCCAGTGGTTGATTCATAGCAATGTCTCTAAGTGATTTTCTGGGGCCCATCAAAATTAACTAACAAGAATCATCCATCAAACAGAAAAAAAAATAAATGACAAAGACAGTAGAGGGCCATCTATTTTTATCAGAAAGACACATAAAAACCTGGCACCACAAATGCCAAAAAATTTTGACCCGTATGGAAGTATTTTGGCAGAATATATGAAAATCACCACCAAAAAGAAAAAGGGCAAATTTATTAATTTTTGCATTGAGATATGAAACAGATTAGTATTTGCTGTAGTCTTCCATGAACTAACATTTAGGAATTTCTGTTCAAACACTGGTTTATTGTTAATTATTTTTTTTTTAAGGTCAACTCTGATTAGAAAAATTTATGTCACTGAATCCAACCCTCGACCAGATAGAGACAGTGCTAGAGTAAATGGCTGTAGGCCATCCCCTTTCTCAAGATACTGGAATCTGAGTTCAAGATGTCTTAGATGAAGGATGGTCTTCAAAAGGAACCTTAGACTCAAGGGTTGCCTGACTTTTTTCTTCAAGCAGTCAAGAGTAGCTTGTCTAATATAACACCACTAAAGAAAACACAGGAGAAAAAGAAAGATTCAAAAGATTTAGCAAATAATAATCTTTTCCCCTAAACATCACAGGGGAAACGGAAGTCTTTTAAAAGCATTTATTTTCTGGAGTACCCACCCGGGGCTCTGGTACTGTCTGTATACATCCACTTCTCCCATCCCACATGCCTCAGCTGTTCCTGGACTTCTGTTGTGAATTTTCTGTTTTCACTGGGTACTGACCTCTTTGTGCCAGTGTATTGCATTAGAACTGCAATATGTACATACACTAGTACCTCTTCTTCCTACTCTAACTCACAGCACGTTTGATCCATCTTTTTATAAACCATTTTGGTAAAACCTGTCTGTTAAAGTAGGTGTTTCATCTAGTAAAATTTACTCTGAACTCTGAGCAGTCATTACTCCAAGTAGCTCACTAAAAGCATGTAATTTTCCCAGTACCTGCAAATAAACATTCTTAGAAACTGTATTTTTTTTCCCAGAAGTATTCTGTCTTCTTTGGCTAGGCTTATTTTCTGCCATTCTTGTAAAAAATGCAGAGGCAGCAACTCTGTATGTGAAAAGGCTGAGGCAGATATAATGGTCAATGTATAAGGGTATAATAAATATATCTCATGAATTTTCAGATGTGCTTTGTGTTGTTAATAATTTCTTCTTGTTCAGAAAATAAAATAGGGGAAAAAAAAGAGAAAAAAAACTAAGAAAAAAAGTGCGGACTCCCCCCAAGTTTTAATGCCTTTAAAATAACAGCATTGTGCAAAAATAGTGATTGACATAAATTTTTAAACAGATAGACTGTAAACGTTTTCATCTAAAAATTCCAGATATGTCATCACTGTCATTGACTTACTTTGTAATGGTCTGAACATGGATAAAGACAATACCTGGGGAGGAAGAGAATCATGAATCTTCATTCAGAAATCTCTTCTATCTCCCAGTATTACAAGAAAAGTGAAAGGAACAGATTGCATACAACTAGGTAGAGCTGTATTACTTCACAAAATTAAATGATCAGCATGGTATTATGTCAGTTCATGTTGTTGCAATTCACAGAACAATTTCAAAATGAGCAGGTGTGCCATCAATAAACTACCATGTTAAATTTCCCTATGCTTATAAGGATGTCACTGCAAAAATCAAATTAGGCATCCTTTTCATGGAAACAGAAGCAGTTTAATGCCTCCTTCCCCCCTCCCAGCCCCCAAGAAAAGTACTGTAGTGATACATGATAGGTTTTTACTTTGAAGGTGCCAGTCACTTTGAAACAAAATCATTCATGACCTTTTATGCATTTGAAGTTTTAGATGGCATTTTTCCCTTTCTGATGTTTTTATAGTAGTTGTTTCTTTGTATTTATTTGAAATAACAAGAATTACATTTTTCCTAGTGAAAAACAAGTGGGGTGTATGTGGTTTTCTGCTGTTTGATGATTGTCTGATTCTGTGTTCTGATGAGTGTCTTCAGGAAACAGAGGCATCCTAATCTGTTTTAAGATCAGTTGTTAACTGAGAGGTTTTACAAGCTGCTTTTATATGTAACCGGTAGATTTAAAAATTGAACCATCTGATAAACCGTAAAATTCCAGTTTATTGAAGGAGATTTGGTCAATGGCTCCAACTGTTGCATTAGTTTTATCAAACAAAAAAGTCTCTACCAGCTGATTCTACTCATCCCAGTGTACATAAAGAAAACAAACAAAGGAAGAAGTGCCATCTGAGTCTTCAAATGCATAATAGGTCATGAATGATTTTGTTTCAAGGTGACTGGCACCTTCAAGCAAAACACTATCGTATATCAATCACATTTTTGAGCTTCAAAAATCCCTTGTAGGACATTGCATAAATATAACCACCATAAAGGTAGAAAAAGGAGGCAGGCAGAGGAAGAATGGTGCAGTTGAACAGCTGGTCTAACATCTTTGATGAATACAAGAGTAACTTATGAATTCATACAAATGAATAATAGATCATCATGAAAATAATTGATAGCAAGAGGCCTCACAGAGAAGAAAAGACTAACTTAGATAAGCAATAGTATAAAATATACAAGAACTGATACATATACTGTCTGACCTCAAAATAAGGAATGTAATAGTTTAAACATTCAGAACTTTCTCTTTAAAGTCACTTAATGATGTTAAAGGATGAAGAGTTCATGAAAGCATACCTATATGGAGCCAATAAATAAAAAATAATAAAAAAATCTAAAGGAAATATTTTACTTCACAATACCAGTGTAGAAACTTAATGATCTGCTTTGGTTTTTTTAATCCTTTACTCTGGAAACCTCTAAGTCAACAGTTTCTTTAATGCATTTCTAAGATTCTGTTCTATCCCTCCATCCTCTGCCCCTCCTTCTTTCCATTTCCCAAATTCCTTGCTTCCCTACACACAGATTATGTCAAGGGGCAAAGAAAGAAAAGGAAAGGAGAGGTCCATGTTCCAAAAGGGACTTATCTGGAAATGTCAGCCTTTTGAACTCAGAGTCTTCTTCTTCCATTCTCTCCTCTACTTACCAATTCAAGATACTTTAGATCTGGGGTTTTTTTGACCTTTAATTATATTTTCTTTCCTAATTATTCTCTTTCAGAATTGCAATGAAGAGTAAATTCCTAGTTTAAAATTTTTTCCTTTAAATTATTCTTAGCATTTGGTTTCTTCAGGTAAGACCCCACATTTTATTACTTTTCCTAATTGTCTGGGGCAACAAGGGCAATGCTACATGTTTGATGGACCTTAGGGTACATATTTCTTTGTTTTCACTATTTTCCCCTGCTTTTCCTTTTTGGCTATTCAGATTTTCAGTTCCTACTCTTCCACTTGGTTGCAATAATTCTCAGATTACTGGAAGACCATCATTATATCAGTGATTTTACATAGTTGGCAAATATACTGAACTGATTTAGCTCAGATGATGAACTACCCAAGAGTGAAGAAAAATTCTTGCTTAATTTCAAACTGACATATTTTAATAGCGGGGAGAAAAGACTAATTGTTGTTATGTCACATAACATTGACACAATATAATGACAGGAATGTCAGATACAGCAGAGAGGTCTTCACTGAAAAAATTACTGTCTGACTGTAAATCTTGCCTTAAAGTTGTTTTATCTTAGATAAAAGGATAAAAGCAGTTATTTTGTATTCTTGAATAGATTGAATATTCCTGTATAATATTCATCTTAACAATTCCAGTTCCTTCTGTTTTTCAGTCATCTTTCTAGGTCATTTCAAAACACTGGTGAATCTAAACCCCTTGGCATAAAGCTACTGCATGTTGTTTAATTTATTCTCCTCTTGCACTGCTAAAGTTTCCCATACCTCCAAGAGACAGCTGAAAGACTTTTAAGAAATGTGCCATATAGAATTATTACTTGCAATATTTAGCAAGACTGCTCTGGTTGTCTGTACACAATTTTCAATTGTAACCAATTTTAGAGTTTAATGAAATTTACTTCAAATTAAAACAATTACTATTACATTAGATTTTTTCTAGTCCCTAAGGACAATAGATAACTTAAAATATTGCTATTTATAGTCATATTATATTCAACTGAGATGTTTGAAGTGCAGAAATACAATTATTGGATATCTACTCAGTAGAAGTAGCAATGATCTTGAATAATGACCAGAAGACAAAGTTGTGTCTTATGAGGTAAAGATTCAAATTTGTTCCAATGAGAACACTTTAATGCAGAAGGTAAGGTGAAAATGCATCCTGTTGTAAAGCATTCAATGCAATGAAAAAAACCAGCAGCGAAAACCAGTAAAAAATACATCACCATAGTATCGACAGCCTTCAGCTGTACTCCTATGTATGCAGGTTTTTTCCTCCAGTATAATAGCCCAGCTCCTCAGGTTGGGTGGCTGGTTTGTTGGGTTTTAAAAGTATATAACTGGAAAATGCCTTTCATTATAAAATGGATAATGAAGAGGAAAAGAAGAAAAAAAATTATGTTTAGTTACTGTATCCAGCTTTCTCACAGAAGCCTAATATTAACACATTCTCTTGGGAAGTTGTGTAGGAAACCACATGGCAGACACCAGTTTTTAGTTCAGGCTTTTGCTCCAAAAACTATTGCTGCATTTTACATTATACTGCCAACGGTAACAATCCAGCATGCCAAGATGAGAATTTGGCCAAACCTTCAGTGCTTGCATACAGAATCTTGTTTAAGACTGAGAGAATTGGGATTGCTCAGCCTGGAGAAGAGAAAGCTTCAAGGTGACCTAATTGTGGACTTCAAGTACCTGAAGGGAGCCTCCAAGAAAGATGGAGAGAGATTATTTACAGAGCCTGGAGTGACAAGACAAGGGGAATGGCTTCAAACAGTAGGAGAGCAGGTTTAACTTACATATTGGAAAAGCTTCTTTACTGTGAGTGTGCTGAGGCCCTGGTACAGGTTGCCCAGAGAAGCTGTGGATGCCCCATCCCTGGAAGTGTTCAAGGCCAGGTTGGAGGGGGCTCTGAGCAACTTGGTCCAGTGCAAGGTGTCCTTGCCCATGGCAGGAAGATGGAACTATGTGATCTTTAAGACCCCTTCCAAGCCAGGCCAGTCTATGATTCTGTGATTCTTTGAAACACACTTTTCATCTAGTTTAGGTCAGTCACACATCTCATCATATAAAGGGCATTCTTTATCCATCAATGGAGAGCAAATGACTAGTGACTGTAATATGTTGTAACTTAAGAAACCCATGAGTTTTTATTCCTCTACAGCAAGGAGATGGGCATGCACCTCAGTCTCTTATGGCTGAGTTTTGGAATTACTGAGTCAGTTCTATGAAAAGATGTGGGAGATTTCTGTTTCCACTTTTTTGAAGAAACCAACAAAAAATTTTGTGAAACATTAAATCTCTACCCCAAGTATTAAGTGCATTCCTAGGTTAAATTGTTCAGATGAGTTCATGCTTATTACAGAAAATCTGGCTCCTATATAGGCCTAAGGTGGCTAAGAAATGCCAGCTGTGAAATGCCACGGTGATGTCACATGCAGGCATGTGTGGAAGCAGACTTCTGCAATGGCTAGAGAAAGATAAAAACCCACAGCATTCATTCTGAAATATTTTATAAACTGTTTTCCACTCAACTGAGTCTTTATTTTTTTCAGATACATTTCATAGGTCTTTTAAAATAAAAGAATAAATCTACATATTTTCCATGCATAACAAAATCTGTATCTAGTTCTTTAAATTTGATTTTCTAAATTCCTCCCTTTGATACTATTTTTTCACTCTATTTCTCTAAAAGCATAATCTCTTATGGTAAAAAGTGTGTGTTGAATCAAACAAAATAGCAGAAATACCCTTTTACATTATACTCCGTTATATGACCTTAACTGGATTTAGTAACATTCGTTGTAATCAAACTGATTGCCATTAAACAACAGGCCAGGAAAGTTCAAAAGTCACTTTTTTTGGTGACAAAGAAGAACAGCTCTTCTAATACTTTTTATTCAAGAGCAAGCAAACAAAATTGTAGATACTTGTGTCTGTCTGTAGGTTGATCTATAGATCAGAAAGATAAGATTTCAGTTACATTGATCAAAGGTTTCAAAACTAAAATATTTTCAAAATGTCAGACTTTACCTTTTATTAATACTATTTTTATGAGGCTATAAGTCAGTGATTAAGAGATTTTTCCTTCAGAGGTGTTGGTTTGCTCTAATCAAAATATCTATATTGCAAATTAAAAAGGAAGGGAAAAGCTAAGGAACATGAAGAAAGACTAGGGGACTGCTTTTTAAAAAAAATCTCTTAAGATTTATTTTAGAATTTAATCTTCAGCTGATAACTTGTATTATTGCTTGATAGATAGTACCATATGCAAAAAGTACCAAAACCCAACAAACCACTTCAAAGGCACCTGGGGAAAAGGAAATGGGTCATATAGGTTTTTAAGAAGTTAAGTAACATTTTTAATTATGACTAGTTATCCTAGCAGATAGAAATGTTTATTTCAGTCATCTGCCTACATCAGTAAGGTGAGCTATGTATGTAGTGTCTGATGTAATAAGATCTTATATGATTGCTATGCAATTTTTTAAAATACTAACAAAAAATTCAATGCAAAATGAGAACGATGTTAGTCTCTGGTCAATGACATAGTAAAATAAATATGAATATAAGCCTACCCTTTCCCTTAAAATGAAAAAATAAAAACTAGCTTCTAAATAAAAAAACAAAGCCATAAACCATCCTCTCTGCCCCCAATTATTGGATAAGATTTTGGCAAAGAATTTAAATTTGATTGGTAACATATTTAAAATATTTAGGCTTAAATAATTATAGTTACATATCACATAAGATGGTCAGTTTATAAAGGTAGATTTCATTTATCTGGAATATGAAATTGATGCTAGAGAATGCAATATTGTGCTTCCAGGAATTCCTACATTAATTGCTGTGTTAACACTCACATGCATTGTGTGTTAGTTGGGTAAATTCTTGACCAATTCCAATGTGTTTATGGATGTAATAATGCATGTCCATGTTTGGCTGTAATGAATCCAAACACCTATGGAAATAAGGTGCTTTAGTTGTTATGATTTCCTCTTAAATCTTACTGAGAGACTTAAACAGGCAGAACAATACTATTTAAACCAGAGTGAGGAGAAGAGTACAGATATTAAAAACTATCAAGTCCACTTTTCTTTATGGTGTATGTTCTGCATGTTTTGGAAAGAATCTCAGAAACAAATGAAAAAAGAATTACAGATCAGGTTCTTAATCTCCAACAAAGGCACATTTTATGCAAAATGGGAAAACAAACTTAAGTATAAATAGACATGGGAATAATAATAAACAACCATCCTGCTGTTCCCTTTTTCTCACTATTTTCTGTATCCTTTAGTATTCATTCTGATAACTAATTATTGCCTGAATAACAAATGCAAAATGGAGCATTATATATATTTTAGTTTTTGCTTAAAGATACGAAGATGAATCTTCCTAAAACCCTGTTTGACAAATTCAGGAGATAAATGAAATCGGCTTCTGAAAAATATCTTAAGTACAAGACTGTGTTTATAATACTGTACACATGAAGCCACAGACATAGAAGCTGATACAAAAATGTTTCCTTAGCAAGGAAAGTTTCTTTCAAAAACTGCTTTCTGCAAACTCTTTCCCATGAGATATAACTAGTACTGCCACTAAATCACAAACAATATAGTCAAAACATTGACCATAATAGAACAAACATTTGTAATAAGTGTTAAAACTCTCGACTAGTGTGTGATACAAAGACCAAGCCCAAACCGTGACTGAAAGCAAATGAATGGGATTTCATGGTTAATGTTTCAGGCAGTTAATGTAGACAGCTTTTGTTTTCCATTGAGACACTTGAGAACTTCACTTGAGAACACATTGAGAACTTCAGACAGCCCCCCCAGCATTTGTGTCCATATTTCTCTTCATCTTCTGAATAGTAGACTTTCCAATTCCATTTTCTTCAGTACAACCTCTTTCAGTTCTGATTGTGTTCTCCTTTAAGTTCTTCTGCAGCTAATTCATAAAGTACTTTCAGAAGCAATTCAGAAGGCACAACTTTTCTCCTCAACTTAAGGAAGAAACTGAGTGATAGACTCCAGCATCACTCAGGCACATGAGACCTCTGTGATGCCTTTTCTCCAAGATGACCATCCTGTTGGAAGGGTGATAAACATGGAGAACAATAAATCAGAAGCTGTAAGGCAGTGAGTAGTGGTTACATCCTGACCTAACCATCTAATACTCTTACTCTTTTGAATTCTATAATATTGAGCCATTTCTGCACAGCCTAGCAATGTCAGCTATTGTTCTCTTACTGCTAAATGTGCTTTTCATGTCTATAATACATACAGAACCTTATACACACTAGAGAAAGAACAGCTGGAGTCAGCCATCAGGAAAGTTACAGAAATATGTACTTGTTCTTGTCACTTCCTATTGTTCATGGTGATCTGTAATGTGTTCTTTAGATGCGCTGCAATACTGGCTATATCTTTTTTTTAACCTTGTGGTCATTCTACCCAAAGTAATCCACAGTGCTCTGTTAAACAAGCTCAGCTAAAAGCAAAACTATATGTAGCAATTAGCTGTCATTGTGTAATTGTGTTTTCTGTATCTGAAATGAGAAGAAACAACCTGTAAAATCCAAGTTGGGTTTATATGAAAGAGAATACACTTTGTTGACCCTTTCTAGTCTTCAGTCATGAGTGTGCAGCACAGTATAGACTCCAACAGCTAAACTGCTGCTGCTGCCCTTGATAGTGTCATTCAAACTGCTTTTGAGGTTCTCAACAAAGGAAACTGAGCTGTTTGACAATTAGATTTAAAAGACATGGAGGAAATAACAGTCCATAAAAGTGAATGACATTCTCAGACAGACTCAACTAGTATTTTCCTTCTCAATGGAGACACAAAAGGATGACTGTCGTGAGGAGACTATAGCTGTAATTAACTTGTCATTTGTATTAATAATTATATAGTTTCAAGACTCCATAATTTTACAGCTAAGGTCATAGACTAAAATGCAGGTTCAATTCTTGCTTCTCTCAGACTTCTCATGGGACACTGCACAATCAATTTATCTTTCAGTGCATTTATTGCTTTTAATGTGAAAAGGAATAGTAATTTTCATTTTCCTCTCAGTCACTTATATGAATTTGTAGTTCTGTTTTAGTTGGAGTTTTTCTTATTATAAATGAGATCTAATAAGTATTTTAAAATACACTCTTTAAAAAAATTTTAAAATTGGAAAAGAAACATTTTAGTAATGCACTTAATTTGCAAATTTCCCAATTCCACTAGAAAATATTTTTCCCAGTTCATTAAATTCTTTATAAGATATCCCACTTTAAGTTTAATTAAAATAAAATGGACATTTTTTTCCTCAGAAAAATAGATTTTTCTTCCTTATTTTGTATTCAGCTTTATATGTTTAGAAAGCTTACTTTAACCAATAGTAATAATTTAATTTGGATTAGAGAGGATCCAAAGGAAGACCACGAAGATGATCAAAGGACTGGGCAACTTACTCTGTAAGAAAAGACTGAAGGATGTAGGTCTTTTCTCCCTGAAGAAAAGAAGACTCAAGGGGGCACCTCATCATACTAGGTTGGTGTGTGAATCTCCACTTACAGTAACTAGGGTGACCAATAAGCCACAGAGAAATGCAAAGAGTAGATTTATTTAATTACCTCACTAATGATGCTGGGCAGCACAGACACACAGGAACACAGGCTCCATTAGGCTCAGCTCATCCCACTGGGCAGTAGGGTGGGGGGGCCCTGCCTGCCCCAGTATATCAAAGGGCTTTGTCCCCAGGAAGTTTATCTCAAGGCTGTGCTTTTCTGAACTCTGTCTCCCAGCAGGCAGCCCAAGCAGGTCTGTGAGAGGGTGTTATCTCTACACAGGAATTCTACTTCTCAAAAAGGCAGAGAATGAACAACACTCACATAATACATGGACTTTTCCCACACTGACATTCTTAGCATTCCCAGCTGTAAGGTCACTTTGAGGGAAACTATACTCTCCTTGTCAAATCTTCTGGTTTTAACCCTTTCCTCCCAACAGCTAGGAGTTAAAGGGTGGCAGTTTTACAAGGACCACATGGAGAAGACAAGTGGCAATGACTACAAGTTGCACTGGGAGGGGTTTTATCTCAACATAAGAAAGTAATTTTTTACTATAAAATCAGATGCTTCCTGGAACAACCTGCCCAGGAAAGCATCAGAGTCCCCATAACTGGACTTTTCAAGATGTAATTGGAGAGGATGTTGGGAAATCTCACCTAAGCTCCTTTTCCCACAAAAAGGTGGACCAGATGATCTTTCCAGTTCCTTTCCAAGTTATTAGTGATCGTCTGAAGATATACTTCCTAGTTTCAGTTGAAGATGGGAAAAGCATGTCTGAAGTTCTTACATAGTTAACAAGAAAATCTCACTTTCAAATTTACTGTAGTTTCAGTATTTCACTTGTAAATTCAATTTTAACTGAGTTAACCAGTTAGCAACATGGTACATGCCATAAGTTTTGTAAAAAATGAATCATTTAATGTCACATTTTTCAGATTGTATATTCATAAGATTCCATTCAAATTGCAAGTTTATTTGAATGGGGAGGGAGTAAACATATTTTCAAGTTTCAAGAGAGACTAGGAAGCATTTATTGGAATTGTGCACTGGCTGAAAAGCGAAGAAAACAGGCATGGGATGGTGACACAGAAGAGTGGAAAACTCCGTATTTTAAGACTGCTTATGTAGCATGTATCAAGTTTATTATTTAAAATTAACATTAATGCTGAAAACTGTTAGACTTTCTCAATGTATGAAAAAGGTTCGATATTAAGAAAAGCAATAAGTAATAAAGTATTTGGCACATATTGTGTATTTATTTATGTGATTGAAGTAGAGAAAATTTTGTCCTCTGTGTCTTGGGGTGACTTTATGATGTGTATCCCATATCACTGCCCTATGCCCAGAAATTAATTTTTGTGCCTTTCTATGCCTTTAAACTGAGCCTGAGAGGGGGAAGGAAAAACTGAGCAAAACTTTTTCAAAGCAGTTTGCAGCTTGTTCAAGGTCACACAGAGATAGAGACTTTTTTTTTTTCAGCTGCGGCAGGGGAGCGGGAGGGAAGGGAAGCACCCGGCTTGCTTTTTTTCCAGCCAGCTTTCAGCAGTTTTTTTTGTTTCCCCAGCTTCTTTTTGTCGCAGCGGGGATTACTGCAACAAGCATATTTCAAACCAGGAGTCCCGTGGAAAGCGAAGTATATATGGACAGATTTGTGGTAGATGTTTCAGAGATGTTTATTTCTCCAGCCGCATGGCCGGGGCTCAGCTCAGGAACTCCGCAGTCACGGGACCCGAAGGTCCTTGGCGTTATCAGGGAACCCAAACCAACCAATGGGGAATGAAGCTGAGCAGGGGCAGGGAAACCCCGTGTCTCCCCCCCAGGGCCCATCTCCCAGGGCTCCATGGCAGGGGGGAAGGGACCCCAACACTTTTCCTTCGGAGAGTTGAACTTTTGTTTTCCTAGGACTTCGTTTTATTCCCTTTTCTCTCTGCTGAACTGTTTCAACATCAGAATACATTGGGAGGACTTTCCACTGAGGCCTTGGCCCTGGAGGTGGGCCCACCACCCCATCCCAGCTCCAAGGAGGGGGGAGAGAGATCTATGGAAGGAGTCTGAATTTTCCCAGGTTTCTCTCAGCAGAGTGAGAGGTTTTATTATTTAGCATTACTATCCTTTTCCTGTGTGCTTGTTAAATAAATAGTTTCTACCTCTTTCACTTTCCTTTGAGGAAAATTTATTTTTCCCGAACCTGGTGGTTGTGCCTTCTCTCAGAGTTTATATTTCTAAATTTGACCAAACCGGCACACTCTGTCACCCATTACATACTCGTGTAATCTCTGACATCCCACTTATTTAAGGTAATTTATGTGCACTGAAGCACTAAATCCAGACATCTAGATTTTTACTCTGAATCTCAGAGGACAGACAAGATAGTGAAAAACTTATTTTCCCTGACTCTATCTCATTTACTTGTTTAAAATGAAAAGAAGATAAAAAATAATTATGCACTGTCATTTTTTACCTGGTTAGTCTAAAAGAAAGAGTCATAACTCTATTTTGGCCTTGCTCATATAATTTTTCGTCCAAGGACATATACATGAAGAGTAATTCAATCCAACATATGAGAGGTTGTCACGTCTTTTAGAGTAGTGCTTAGAAAATATTTTGGAAAGCCTATTTTCCATGAAAAATGCAGATACAGTTTAAGAGGGATATGTTAAGTTTCAATGAAACATCTTCACTAAGTTGTTGCACTGGGATAAAAACAAAAGGCACTTCATTTTGTCATTTCCTGAAGTAAATGTTTCACTTAGAAATGTGCTTCAGTATAATTAAATGCCTGCTAGACTTAAGAATGAACCTTTCCACACCATGCTGACCTTTAGTTTGACCCAAAGCACAGCACAGTTTCATAAAGCAAATATATACATATATATACACACTGGTATCTGCTGCATATGTCATAGAACCATTAGGTTGGAAAAGACCTTTACAATTACTGAGTCTAACCATTCCCCCAGCACTGCCAAGCCCACTTCTAAACCATGTACCTACAAGCCGCAACACATGGCCTTTAAACTCCTCCAAAGATGCTGACTCAACCACTTCCATGGGTAACCTGTTCCAGTGCTTGATAGCCCTTTAGTGAAGAAATTTTTCCTAATGTCCCATTTCTTCTTGTCCTATTGCTTGTTACATGGAGAAGAGCCTGACCCCCACCTCCTCCACCCTCCTTTCAGGCAGTTGTAGAGAGTGAGCAGGTCCTTCCTGAGCATCCTTTTCTCCAGGTTAAACAACTGTAGCTCCCTTGGCTGCTCCTCATCAGACTTGTGCTCCAGATCCTTCCCCAGCTCCATTGCTCATTTTTTTGACTTATTATTTACCTGTTAATGTTAGAATTTTATGAGGTAAGGGAATGGGAGTAACTAATTTGAGTGCTGGAGATTTCATCTCAAGTATGTCTCATGGGAAGTTTTCAGTTTCTTAAGTAGTCTAAAAGATAACCTTGCACACCTCAGTCTTGTCACTTCTGCTTGTACATAACCATTGACATTGAGGGCATCTCTGAAAGCAAGAAAGGAATGGTTTAGATTTATCATCAGTTATACTGTCTAACAGAATTTGACAGCATGAAACTATGAAATGGATAGAATGATTAAAATTTAAATCCAGCCATACTTACAGTAGGTATTAAAGTCAATGCACTTTCTAAGCCAAAAGTCATTGGAAAGAGTTAAGGCAGAAGTACTGAATCTTTTGGGGTCCATCAATTTCAATTCATTTGCTCTAATTTTATGGATCAGTACTTGGTCTCTTCACTCTAGTGTCTATGAAATGTCAGTCCTTCTTGTGACAGCTCCTGAATAAAATGACCTGCATGTGTAGCTATTATTTCTACACTTTTCCAGCATTCAAATATTTAACCATATAATGTGTGTCTCCTAGAATTAGGTTGATGCAGTGGCAAAGTACTGCATGCTTTGTTCCCCATGAAAAGATAATGACTGAATTATACTTTATATTTGTTCATCATAACCATCTGTCATTGCACCTGTAAACAACAACAATCCATAGGTGAAAGGGACCAGGGAGTGAAACCTCATCTATTTATCTTTGCTTATATTAATGGAACTTAATGTCACTTTCCTACTGCATTTCTTTGTACAAAGATATTTTCAGTAGCAATGGTGACCGTTCATATATTTTTAGCAATTTTAAAAATAATTTGATGTTTGTATGAAAAGAAAATAGGACGCAATTAATTTAAAGGTTTTCAAGACTATGAGGATTTTAGAGGGATTGAGACAGTTTGTGGAGGTTTTAAAAGAAATAAAAATGGAGCATTGTGGACAAAATTAAAATCTTGCAGTTTTCTTTATTCCTCTTTTTTTGTTTGTTTGGGGTTTTTTTTGTTTGGTTGGTTGGTTTTTGTTGGTTCTCTTTTTTTTTGTGACAGTCCCTGGAATACAGCTCTTAAGTGGAAATGCAAGGAAGAAATCTACTTGACCCTTTCTCTGCCTCCAGTCCACTCACCATTTGAAGTTTGATATTTATGTCATCTGTCATCTGTCAAAGCATTCCTTTATGAACAGTGAACTATTCCTGATGCACAATCATTAGCAGCAAAGTATGGAATCTTAACTAAAAGGTTTTAGATGCTAACTACTTTAATTTTGCACTGATGTTTTCCAGTTTCCATGATGTTTTCCAAAAATCACTTTGCTGTTCCCTCTGTCCTATGCAGTTCAAGAGGAAGAAGAGGCATCCTAAGAAGACAAATCAGTTTGCTTCCTTCTGCATTGAAGAGGAAAATTTTTCCAGTCCTATAGATGATGAAGATTACTCATCATAGCACTAAGGAATCAAGCACGAGGAGTTCCAGGGGAGCTTGAGTCATCATTGTGCTCAGGGTTGGGGGGGAGGAACCCTTAATATTTTTTTAATATCTTTTCATTGCAGTTGCCATTAATAATGTATCATAACCTTTAGCCTTGTGTGTTAATTTGGTCCAAAATTTTAGAGGATATACTCTATAAAGTGCACACTCATGCTTTGTCAATATTTTTAGCCATCATATGTATAATAGGAAGTAAAGAAAACAGGAAAAGTAGTAGAGAAGCTCATCCAGCCATTATGCTCACTCTGCCATCAAAGTTCACTGACTAATGGATTTCTGATGCAGATGGAAGTTTTTGCACCATTGAGATATTGCTTTGACAGAGCAGGCACAATAGCTGTGAATGTTAGTCTTTCAAGCCTGAAGAGTTTTCTTTCATGGCTTCAAGAGAAGCTTTTCCAGAGCAGCAAGATATTCACAGCATTTTAATGCAGGGAAAAAAAAAAAAGGAAAGAAAAAGTTGCTTTCTTTTTTCAATAACAAAGGGCTTAAGAAGTTTGCTTGAATGCTGCAAGAATAAATCAAGTTAATTAGACAAAAGTAAAGAGAAGTTCTTAAAGAACAAATGAAGTTCCACCACGTCGACATAATGAAAAGCCATCTTGGAAGTTAAATACTCCAGAAACTTGTATTATAGTTCAAAAATATTTTAAAAGACAAGGAAATATTAATAAATAATATCTCAATCTTTCTGAGACTGTAAACCGTCATGTGCTTTAACTTGTTAGTAAAGAATAGACAGGTATCTGAACACATTACTATTAAGAAAAATAAATAAAGCAATTAAAGGAATATGAATGACCACTAAGATATATATTTATAAACAAGAAAAATTTATTTTATTGTCTGCAATCCTACTGTCTTCACTGGACACTGAATTATGTTGTGAAGACCCTCTTTTCATTACCAGCATCTTCTCTTACCCTTTCTCATACTCTTTTTTTAACACAATAAAAAGATATTTATTATAAAATAAAGACATTGAAACCCAAAGAGAAATTACCTTCTAGTTTTACTTTAATCTTATATTTGAAAAATGGTTTTAATTGGGGCTTTTTAAGAATACATTGGAATACATTGAATAAATAATACACTTCATCCCAAAAGAAAGGCAATTAGGTGCACTAATAGTAGAAATCTACATAAAGCTGGGTATCACTAATAATAGTCTAAATTATGGCAAAATAATGAATATTATTTTATATTAATAATGAAAGAGAGATGTTCTCCATCAGTCTTTGACCCCAAATCTCCTATTTGTCCTCTCACTTCATTTCGGATACTACTCACAACACTTGAATGTTATTTAAATAATGGGTACTGCAATTATTTCTCATGTTTAACAACATAGTTTCTATATAGTGATCACTTGTTCTGCATGCTCTTTTCATTGAAAAGGCCAAGGTAGATTTTTAATTTAAAATATTCATGCAAAGCAAAACATTGCTGCTGGTATTTACTCTCTTCCCAACACTTAATAAAATACAGATTTTTATTCCACAAAATTCATGTTTATAAGGCTACTTGGACTGGACTCTGCATCTGTTGTAATTGTTTCTCAGTGCTATATTCATGTCTGAAGCCCTACATTCTTACCTGCTTTAGCTGAGTTATTGTTTCCTTTTGTGAATTATCATGGGAATTATCTCTTACCATGAATCTCCCCTATCTATAGCTGACCAAAATCTCTGTCCCTTTTTGTATCTGAGATGTATTTTACAGAGACCATAATCAGGTTTGGATATTAGAACTCTATGCTACATTTTAAAAGAAAAACTGCAATTATATATGCTATTGTTATATTCACTCCAAAATATTACTTACTAAAAACAATTATACACTGTTTTTTTTGTGCAGTAAGCTAAACTAGACTATTTCCAGCCCGACTCACAACTACAACTGCTCTACGTGCTTGGTATCACCTTTGCTTTTGCTAGAAATGAACCTTTAACAACAAGAGTTATTACTTTTAGGTAAATTTAATTGCGTTCATACCTAAAGGACTGAGATCCTTTAAGTAGACAGGGAAAAAGCTTTGCACTTACTCAGTATCTTTTATTTTTTTTAGTAACAATATATTTACTATTTGCTCTTTCAGCCCTGTTTTGACATCTAGACCACTTTAATGTGCCTGTCCTAAGTGCATTAACCTTTTACTCCAGCTGCATTATTCTGCTTTTTGCTTAAATTTAAGGGTTCCTCTCCCTAAAACTAACTTTCATTTTTCTAAACATCTTTAATGTAATTATTCTTTACAATTATGCCAAAATTAATTTGCTAACAGAGCATTGGATGGGGAATTAATGGAACAGAAATGAAGAATATAGGATTTTATTTGAACTACATTTTAAACTCTTATTTTAGTTTGCTTTGTAATTATGTTTTGGTCTAGTATTAATCTCGAAAAAAGTACTTCATCACCTTCTTTAAGTACTGTTGTTTACAATTTAGCCTTATATTACCCTTGTTCTATAGTCAAAGTATTTAAGTCTCCCTGAAAATCACTCTGCTTGCTATGTCTGACTCAAAGCAAATTTTAAATCACCTCAGAAGTCCTATCAGCAAGCTCACTCATTAGTGGGACTAATCACAGATATTGGATTGGTCATGGTCCTAACTTCAAGTCCAGTTTTGGAGAGGTAAAACTTTCTCTGGGCAGAAGTTTTACTGCAGCGGCTTCCGTTAGGAGAGTGGGCTGGAATCTCAGCAATAACCAAATCTGAAGAACATGAATGAAAGAAACAAACTTTAACAGAATGAGCACCAACCAGAACAATGTGTGCCTTCATGATGTGGCTCCACATTGGCCTATTTCTGACCCATTAATTCAGAGCCAGACATCCAGCTGCACGGCTCCCGCTTTTTTCTCCCGTGATCTGTACCCTCATGAGCAGAACACCTTCAGCTGTGTCATTCAAAGTAATGACCTCCTGATTCAGGCGGTCTTAATCCTAACAATAATATGAATAGTTTAATTTTGTGAGGCTCATACGAACCATATCCCCTTCAACAGAGAAATGCAGCTTTAATGCATTTACTTAATTAATGTACCTTCATGACATCGACATGGAAAGCAAGTGCAATCAACTCTATTGCACTTTATCAGGTCAATGATCCTTGATCTAAAAGAGATTTATGTAGAGCCTCTAATGAAGTAGTAGCAGCTGTGCAGAGTTTTTTTACAGTACCTTTTCATCTCCTGTTTTTAGCAACAAAATATTAAGACCTTGAATTGAATATAGTCACTGACGAAGCAAAATGTGCCCAAACGGCTCATCAGAATATAGGGAGAAAATAATGTGTGTTTGCCAACTACACATTGATATACAATATTGCTTTGACTGAGACTTCTTTGAGGGCAACAAATATCACAAGAATATGCTGCAGTCAAACGTTTGGAATATGTTAGTTTATGTGGTTACTTATTTTATGGAAATACCAAAAAACACACCTCAATAGAATTGCACAGGCTTGCTATTTCAATAATTGTTACCCAAGACAGAAATCTGCACTGAAAAATCCTAGATCCAAACCAGTGAAAACAGGGTAAGTGAAAGGAGATTCCAAATTCCTTAATACTCAATTGAATTTAAAATACTAATGCAGAAGATACATAATCAACATTGAAGTATAAACCAAACATAGACTTTACATCATAATATAAAAGTCATGTCAATTGCCACAACACTAAAGGGAGGAAAAGGTCAGATTATCCAGCTTTATCTTTCTTTATGCAACAACACTGTCAGTGATTAAAAGTATTAAAAAAAAGTTTCTACCCATCTGTAGTATGCACTAGATTAAAAGGTCTCTTTGCCTCATACCCTGCATTACAATAACAACTTTATTATAAATTCACCTATATTTTTATCTTTTGTTATTACAGGATCAATTCCAGAGCTCTTCTCACAAATTGAATTCTTATGTTGAAACACAAGCATGACAGTACCAATAGGGCCAAACTGACATGTGATGTTTTGTATCTAGCCTAAGGAGAAGTCTTACATCTTTGAAATATTCCCATCACTGTTCACATCTTTATGGGCATTTTTGTATACATTTCTTTTTTTCTGTTTTTTTTTTTTTAGTTGAATGAAGGTACAAAAACAGAGATTCTGATGTAATAACAGAAGTCCCAGTTGATTTGAGAAGATTCAAAATATAATGGAAGAGACAGTAAAATTGAAAGATCTAGAAACACTGATGGGGTAGATCCTCCTGCAATGAGTGAAATGTGGTGACTGAGTGGTTTTCTGGATAATTTTACAGCTTTATCTCCAATTCAATTCCATATTTCTCATCAGCCCTGAGCCTCCTTAGCTTCCTGTCAAAACCAGCACTCCAAACTGTTAGCAATTTAGGTTTTTCAACTTACTGCTTAATATAGATGTGATTCTGAGTAGCTATTTTTCTCCAAAATAAGGTGTCACAAATGGAAGGCTTGTAAATATAAGTCTTCTCTATAGTGGTGACAAGCTTTGTTTTCTTGCTAGCAGGACACTTAAATTGTACTGGTTGGCTGCATAATCTCATGCTGTGCTGCTGCATTCAGAAACCATTATCACTGTAGGAAATAATAGCAAGTGGATATATTAATTAGGAGTTTTGAAAAGTAATGATGAAGGTAAGATTTATCTACATCTCTGTGATTCACAGCTATGTGAAACAGAATAGCTAAGGAATGACATAGTAATTCAACTCATTGCATTTTATTGTAAATAAATTCATCTGGAAATAATGTGGGCTAGGAAGAAATACCTAGAAAGATAAAGTTAAATGAGGTTATTTGACAATGAAGTTCATATGAGAGGCTTACCATAGGCCCTGGACAAATCACTGGACTTCGTTTCTGCATCTCCAAAGCAATACTGGGGTCAGCAGTTAATAGTTTCTCAGAGGATAATGATTAAAGTAGGCAAAGCTGCAGTGATGTCTAACCATTAGCATTGTTACCACTAAAGTTTGAAGAATGAATTAAAAAGATAAGTGGTTTAGATTGTACATTAGCAAAAATTTCTTCACCCAAGGGGTTGTCAAACATTTCAACAGTCTCCCCAGGGAAGGGGTAGACTTTAAATCCCTGGAGAGATTTAAAAGATGCATAGACGTGTCATTTAGGGACATGGTTTAGTGGTGGATTTGGAAGTGTTAGGTTTACAGTTGGACTTGATGATTTTAAAGGTCTTTTTCAACCTAAATAATTTTAAGATGTCATTGAAAAGAAAATCCAATGATCTAAGGCTATTAAACATTAACAGTTGAAACCTTAGCTGTTTCGATCAATTTTAAAAATCTGTTGCTAAAGAAATGAAAAGGAGAGGTATGTAAATTTTCAGCATTGCTAGACTAAGGTGGGGAAAATTCAGAAAGCCTCAGTTTTTTCATTCCTCAAAGCTTCATGCAGCTTCCTACCTCACCCTTATTAGTGGATGACTTTTACAATGAAGCCAACAAACAACATAATTATCAAGATAAACACTCACCTCCACCTTTGGTAATAAGTATTGCTGCAATGGGAATTGAAAACCAAAATCTTTCCTTTTATGTACAGTCTAAATAAAGGCAATATAATTGTGCTTATAGTTCATTTGAATCTGGCCATCAGTTCGTGTCTAACACAGAAAAGAGATTCAGTTGTGTGGAAAGAAACAACTTAAGCATAAAATATCAAATATAGCTTGGGATAAACTTTAGACTTTTACAAAACATTTGGAGTTTGCAAGGAATGTACAAGATAAGGTCTCTTCAAGGGACTAGTTATTGAAACATTGCTTCAAATTAAAAGAGAGTAGGTTTAGATTAGATATTAGAAAGAAATTCTTTAATGCGAGGGTGGTGGGGACTTGGCACAGGTTACCTGGAGAAGTTGTGGAAGTGTTCAAGGCCTGGTTGGATGGGGCTCTGAGCAACCTGGTCTAGTGGAAGATGTCCCTGCTCATGGCAAGGGGTTGGAACTAGATGATCTTTAAGATCCCTTTAAATCCAAACCATTCTATGCTTCTGTTTGTTGGACATAAATTCAGTGTGAAATACTGCCGTAGTTTCACTGTCCTTTCTAAATACATACACATGTAAACACATCTGTGTGGTTTTTGTCTGTGTGTGTGCAGGAGTCTTCCTCAGTTACGTCATCTTTGTATATGTAGCAAAATCCAGGCTTAACTTTTCTTCCTGGTTCACCCTATGTTTAGTATAGAAAAATCAGGTGTGATTACAATGAGAGACAGACAATGCCTGGGATATTGCCGCTCTGGATAATCAACAGATTAGTATGACTGGAGCTCTGCTGTTCCACAGCAGCTTTTGTAAAAGTCTGGTGATGAACAAGGAAGGAAATGATGTAATTACAGATGACTGGGATTGACTTTGATTGAAACGAGCATCGCAGAAGATAAAAAAGTCTAAAGATGAGCACAAACACAAGGCTGGAGCACAAGAGTGAAGCGGGATGCTCCATAAAGTGGCCTTTGTGAATACCAATTTTTAGTAGCACACATATAACTCCTAGTGCCTATCCCAGAATTTAGGAACACCTGATTTATCTGTTTTCTTTCCTTTAAGGAATGTTATAAAATAAAAGAATTGTCATGCTTTTCCTATGACAGTAATGAAAACTGTTCTTCCTAAGAATACTAGGCTTTAGGACATAATTTAAATTTTTATTTGGTGATTATGCTGAGACAATATTTATGACCCACAAAGTATAGTACATAATCCTGTGAGTCCTGTAAGTAAATAGCATAATGAGTTTAAATGTCAGTTGTCTCTTTCAGACATCACTTATTCTCCTGATTGATAAATTATACAACAAACTTTGCTGAGAAACACAACATTTATTATTTTTTTAGAATGTTAAGGAAAGTTATGAAACTTAAATTACCTTTCCTTTAGAAGAGTTTCACATGAAACCAATGTCCATAATTTGCACTTCAACACTGTTTTTTGTATTGAGTCTCAGTCTTACAAACTCTTATTCAGGTGCTTAACTTCATTCACCAGGAGTCAAACAGTTGATTTCACTTCTCCAGGTGGACTATGTTACCACTCCTTGCAGTTGCCAGGCATTCAGCTCAGCTTATACAAATACGCATATGAACAAAAATGCAATGTATTTGCAACACTATCTAACACAAGGGATAGAAGACAGTGAAGTCATATCAGAGGTTGCTTGCTTCCTAATTTACCTAAACATTGCAATGTATAAGTGTTGGCTCAAGAGAATTGAAAAGTCTCTAAAAATATTTTCAATCCTTATGCGAATGCAAAAAAAAAAAAAAGACCTGTAAAAATCCACAGCATTGGTGCTAGCTAAGGTATTTCAGAGAATGCACTGGATAGGAAGAATACTACATAAAAGATCCAAGAGAATATCTATCATTTCCTGGCCTTTACTTTGAGGCCAGTAATTCTCTGCTGTTGCCTCCACTGCACATTTGCCAGTAATTCCACAGTGAATAATTCCCATTTATCATAGAGTTCTTATGAAGACAGTTCCAGGTTGGAGCTTGACATGATACAGTCATGAAAATCTGTGATGTTTACAATGTGCAGGAGAGGCAGTTGGGAATGCATTATAGGAACATTCAATTAAGGGTCTATACAGAAAGGTTTATCTTGCTGCTCTGATACTTTCCCCTTTTTATTAAACCATCAGTGTAGTAGAGGCTGGACTGAGGTGTCTTCAGTCCTAGAAGATAATCTGTATGCATATAATCTGGCCAGATGTTAAAACAATCTTCCCTTGGAATTTTTTATTATTCCAGGAAAATTATTTTACTTCTGCTTTATCATTCCTGGAACTCACTATCAACTGATCAGTACATCATGCTCCTACAAGACATGGAGGTCAAATCCACACAATCATTTATGTAAATTGGGATAAACCTCTAGCCATGCAAGCCAGCCTGAACCCTCCCCAGCTCTGACGGAAATTAAAAGACAGTAAGAATTACAGAGGCAAGATCAAAAGCAGAACTTTGGGTGGCAGTTTCAGCATCAATAAAGTATCATTAGTCTACAGGTTTAGAGTTCAGCACAGATTGAATTGTATGTGGATTTAGTTCTAATAGTATTGAACTTTGTGATATTATTAAAATCTGATGGGAGAAATGGAAAGTTATCTTTTTCTCATATGTGATATGCTGTCTGTCTTACATGAAGTTAGGCATCACATACACAGAGAAAAGTTTTCTTGTATATTCAAATGTTCATGTCGAAGCCCATATTTTCACCATCAGTCAGGAAATTGCAACTTCAGGAGGACAAAAATATAAAATAGTGTTTCAAACACCCAGCTTCTACTGCAGCTCTTTCATTGAGTCACTGATAAATCTGTTTAAAAGTAACCTCCTGACTTCATTTTAACAATGAAAAGAATTATTGTTCATGACTGTCACTGTTAAGTCATATGTATAATTGAATCTCTGTATGGTTTTTCACAAAAAATTTATTTTCACTCTGTTTCCCGAAATTTCTTTGTTTTGTTGCAGTTTTCTATTTGTTTATTTTGTTTTGTTTAATGAAATAAAAGCAGTTCTATAGTAACTTATCTACTTGTAGTAACCTAAATTTTATTCTAATGACTTTTGTGGTACATTAATTTTGTAATTAAGAGTGAGAATAGAGATCATGGCTGACAACATTCACAAGCCAGGTTTCTAATTCCTTGATTAGCTCCTGGCAGGAGAATTGAAAACAGACTATTTGATTTGTTTTTCCCACGGGAATGATACAAGCATGAAGAGAAGTCAGTGGAAAAAATGAAAATCCAAATCCTAAATGTCCACCTGTGACCCAAAATATTGAAGAAGTTAAATCTAGTTCCTAATACAATAGATCTTGATGTGAATTCTCAAGCACTATTTACCAATAGTGACAAGACTTTGCAAGAAAAAAGCAAGGTTTCTTCATGCATTACATTATTTTATGGGAAACACTGGCATTTAGGCTTGGAAAAAAAAAATTATGCATATTCTGAATATTCTGAGTAATATTTTCTAGGTAAGGACAATATGCTTGCACCAGTTTCCACAGAAATCAGTGCTCATCTCTTTTGAATTTATTTGACTCAACTTCAAATGCAGTTCAAGATGCAATTTTGTTACATCACTCCAGAATTGAGTAGATTTTTCACAGTGAAAAGCCTTCTTTAGCCTTAAATGTTATGAGAGGAGTGGCATTGAAATAAAAATTTAAAAAAATTAAAAACTATATTATTTCTTTTAGCCCATATAATTTGCTGTTTGGAAAATAAATAGATCTCTGTGATTCAGGGGATCGATACCAAATTGCAAGACAGAGTTGCTCTCTCAAATTTTGATATGACCTTTACAGTTTTTCCACAAAAGCCCTCAATATAATTTCTTCTTGATTTTATTGAATCAGGTTTCTGTCTGTGCTCAAATGAGATTTCTTGAACCTTGCAGCTGAGGGAGTCAGAACTGAGCATTTCACCCATTCATAAAAGATAGTTTGTCTTGGTTAGTATGGGGAAAACTCAGGTAGTCATAAATTCACAAACGAAGTGCTGTATGTATTAGAATCCAGGATAACATGAAATTCAATATTCATTCAGAAAGCATAGAGGTGTACATGAAATACTGAGTGATGTAGTTTTAAATGCTTTAATTTCTGTGAGCCAGAGAGCTAAATTATTTATTTTTCTCTGCTTACATTTGAAAACTTCATTATTCTTTGTGAAGAGGAAGGGGGAAAGGTATACTACTGTTTGCAGGCATAAATTTTACAGCCATGCTGTGCAATTTGTAAACTGTTTACTCTGGGGGTTGTCTATAGGTCTGCACTCATATTACTTAGAATGATGACAATTCAGACCTGACAGGTGCTTTGGTACTGCTGTAGTACATAAGGTTTAATTATAATAACAGTAGTGTATAGAGATAGAGACTAAAAACCTGCTCTGACTGCTCGCAAGGCTGTATCTCTTGGACAAGAATTTTGGACAGCAACCCTTGGGTAGAGTCAGCATTAGGGCTGAGAGACAAAGTATATGACTTACATGCTTCCAGATGTTAATTGCCATGTACAGGGAGAGCAGACCCAGAAACTACCTGAGTAATTTCTTCAGTGTCCCATTTCTCCATCTTGTCAGGAAAGGCAACATGCAGCTTTTATTCTGCCTATTTCATAACACACAAGGGAGATGCTGGTTTTCCTCACTCTAATTATCTGCATGTTAGTCACAGAATCACAAAATGGTTGAAGTTTAAAGAGAGCTCTGGAGATCATCTGTTCCAATCCTCTTTCTTTAAAAGCTTCATCTAGAGCAGGTTGTCCAGGACTATGTCCAAATACTTTCTGAATATCTCCAATACTCCTCAATCTCCCTCAAAAATCATCTCCAATGTTCAGTCAACCTCAAAGAAAAAAAAAACCCCTCTATTCCTACAGTTCCTGTGTTTCAGCTTCTGTTTATCACCTCTTGTCCTGTCACTAGACACTAACGTAAAAAACCTTGGTACATCCAGGCCCACTTTTCATGTATTTAAATTAATTGATAAGATCCCCCCTGAGATTGTACAGTTGTCAGCCTTTCTTCATAGAAGAGACGCTCCAGGTTCCCTTACCGTTTTACTGGCCCTTCACTGAACTCTGCCCAGAAGCTCCATGGCTTTCTTGTGTTGGGGAGTCCAGAACTCACAAGTATGGCAACACACTTGGAATACATACAGTACGCTGTACTAGTTTGAAAACAAACCAGTGGGAGGCAAGAAGTCAGAATAACAATTTAATGGAAATTAAAGAAAAGGAAAAAAAAAAGTAAAAGAAAACACTGGTTCAAACTGACAGAGTCAAGGTACAACCTGACACCCTGTTAGGCAGGGTGGTGGTAGCAGTCTGGTAGGATGGTGGCTGCAGTCCTCTGAAGCAGTGATCCTGTAGTAAAAGAGTCTGCTCTTCCCCAGACAGTCCAATGGTGGCTGTGTAGCTCCTGTCCTCTGGAAATCCAGTGGAAAGGCCTTGTCTCTGGTGTTCAGCCTCAGATTATATCCACGACGGGATGCTTGGTTCCTCCCTCTGGGTGGAGCATCTCACAATGGGGTAATGAGTCATGAGGCCAAGTGTTGTTTAGGCTCATTAACAGAAGATAGTTCGGAGGGAGTTACCTCTGAGTCATGCGGCAGGACAATGATGGGCCATTAACAGCAAGATAGTCTGGGGGGAGGAGGCAAGGAAACACTGCCCCACCTGATTCCAACACCTCATGAGGATGGTAATAGAATACACTGCAACCCAGGACATACGCCAAGTATGAACTCAGCAGTCCCGAGTACAGGAGAAGGATCCCCTCCCTCCACCTGCCAGAAACACTGCTCCCAGTGCAGCCCAGGATACCATCTGCTTTCTTTGCCTTAAGCTCAGGTTCATGGCTCGTGTTCATCCTGATGTCCAGCAGCCCTGCCAGGCTTTTTCTGTAGAGCTGTTTCCTGCCTGGGTGGTCCCCAGCATATATTACTGCACAGGGTTTGCAATACCCCTGTGTAGAACTCCATGAGGTTCCTCTCACCCTATTTCTCCAGCTTCTCAAGGTTCCTCTCAGTGGCAGCATGACTTTCTGATGTATCAGCCACTCCTCTCAGTTTTGCCTTATCAGCAAAGTTGCTATGGGTAAATTCCGCCACATCATCCAGATCATTACCGAAAACGTTAAACAGGATCTGACCTAGCATGGACAACTGGGATACACATCTGGTTACTGCCCCCTGACTGGACTTCATGCCATCCTCTGGATCTGCCCATTCAGACAGTTTCCAAAGTACCTCCACTGTCTGCTCATCCAGCTCATACTTGGCCAGCTTCTCTATGAGGATGTTAAGAGCGAAAATATAAAACTCTTACCAAAGTCATCCACAGCTCTCCCTTCATCTAATGGCACAGTCAATTTATTGTTGAAGGTCGTAAGATTGGTAAAGAATGACTTCCTCTTGGTGAATCCATGTTGGCTACTCCAGTTGGACTTGTATTTCACATGTCTAGAAATGGTTCTCAGGGTTAGTTGATCCATTATTTTCCCAGGCTTTGAGGTCAGGCTGAACTCTCTACAGTTCCAAGCCGTCCTTTCTGCCTTTTCAGAAGTTAGGAGTAACACTTCCTTTCCTCCATTCTTAGGAACCTCTCCCAGTTGCCATGATCATTCCAAGATTGACAATAATGGCCTCTTAAGGACATCAACCAGCTCCCTCAGCACTCATCCCATCAGGCTGCTTGGATTGATGTATTTGTAATTTGCTTAAGCGTTTGTAACCTGATCCTCTTCCACCAAGGACACATATTTCTTGCTCCAGACTTTCCCTGTGGTTTCTGAGGTCTAGATCCCTGAAGTCTGGTCTTGCTGGTGAGGACTAATGTGAAGAAGGTATTCAATATATTCAATACCTCAGCCTTTGCCATGCTCTGTGTAACCAGGTCTCCTGCCTCAGCTGTGCACTCACATGTTCCTGGTCTTCCTTTTATCACTTGCAGACTTATAAAACCCATTCTTCTTGTCTTAGACATTCTTTGATAGATTCAGTTCCATCTGGGCTTTGTCCTTCCTAATCCCCTGCCTGAATGCTCAGTCTCAGCATTCCTCCGGTGTTACCTGTCCATACTTCCACCTTCTGTTTATATCAAAGGATTAATTTCAAACCTGTTGGAACCCTGGGTTCTGAGAATTTCAGCCTGTCAGTGCTGAGAAGCAGAGATCCTCAGAAGTACACTGTACTAGATCCAAAACCCTGGGAAAAGCTTCCTAAATTGTGTGATACCACTGAGGTTGTTGCTGGGTAATTAAAAGTTATGTCACTGGGTGGAATATGTAGAGATGTAGAAAATTAGGTTTAGGGGATATAGGTAATAATAGGTTACAATATAGAGGATTTGGGGCGTGGATTTGTTCTTCATCTTTTCTCCTTCTTCACAAATCTGGGTGCTCTGTCATTGGGTCAAAAGTTCCGCACTGCAGGACATGAAAAGTTAGTAATTCGATTGTAAGTAAAAACATATTACTTGTTATTTCATAATTAGTTAATTTAGACTTTAAAAAGCCTTGCAAGTTGGACTCATGGCCATTTTTCCACCCTGCCAACTAGGAGGCACACACTGTGCAGCTGTATTACAGATAAGAAAACAATAAACATCAATTAGAAGAAAAGCCTGGCGTCTCCTGCATCTTAATTCAAACTCTGAGTAAAAGAACTCGAAATTCAGAAACACAGAAAACTAATACAAACCCATTTTTCTATGTATCACTGCCCACTTTGAGCTTGGAGCTGGATAGAACCTCAGAAAGTTAAGATAAATCTGGAAGATTAATATTTAAAGGAAGAGCATCACTGTAAAGTAAGTGAGGAGATCAGTTTCAGCACTTGTTTTCTCAAAAAAAAAAATTAAAAGTCTTATAAAATTTTTTCCAGCTCCATCCAAGCAGCTCATAAATGTAAAGAACTCTACTTCCTATAAATCCAAATCGGGCAAGTGAGACGTAGATTTTACAATCTGCTTATTCATCAATGCCAGTGGCCAATTCTCCAAGGTCTTTTTAGGAGAAAGACATTGTGCAGAAAATTTATCAATTATTTTTTGTGGTTATCGTTTGCTTTTTACAGTCTACTTCTCTTAATTTGTACCTAGGTGTTCTAGTTATTTGATTACACAAAAAACTACTCATAGATATTTCTAGTCCTCAAGGTTAGAAAGAAAGATACTTTAAAAATTAAGTCCAATTCTTCCAATGAATCTGAAAAGCAGAAGAAATGCAGGGTTTTGTTTTATTAATTATCCTAAAGTAATGTTATTTTTAAAATTATCATTAATTTTATTCAAGGGTCTTGATTTTTATAACTGGAATGCTTTGTGTTTACAACGTTTATATCTGTTGCATCTTTATGTTTTATTGACTGAATATTAGGCCTAAAAATAGCCAGCAACAGACATTTTTAATAGGAAAGACAGAAGATTGATTTAATTGGCATTTACCTGACACTCAAATGTCATGTATTCATGTCTAAAAGTCCTAAAGCTGCCATCAAATTGGATTATAAAAAGAAGATAATGTAATCAATGAGAAATGAATTTTAAAGGCTTTATTAATAGCTGAGATGAAAATCAGATTTGAGTATTTATACTGTAGTTATATTGTTCTCACCTTCTAGCCACTGTTAGCTTAAAGCTGACTTTTAAAAATGTTATATAACTGATTCTTCCAGAGCTAATTGCCCTTAATCAATACCAGCTCCTTGATTTTGTCACATTGCTTCCCAAATGTATAGCAAGCAAAAATACATGTTGTAATCTGCTGCCATTTAAAAAAAAAAACCTGCAGTCATATTGTGCATTTTGGTAAAAAAACCCCTCTTCCTATATGCACGTGCAGTTGGAGTTAAGTGTAAGTTGTTAATAGCAAAGTCACTTTGAAAAACAAAATTCTGTATTACAAATTTTTGTTAAATGTTAAGAGGCTTTTCATACCTTGACGTCTTTCTTCTCAGAAGACCATCAGCTGGGAATATGTATTGGAACTCCACTGAATCACTTTGCTACATTAAGTAGCCTCAAAAATTACAAAGAAAAAAGGGCTATGGAAAAGTGCAGGGCAGCCAATGTCTTCCCATACTGTAAAAATTTTAATAATGATGATTGAAATGTGTTTTCATATTTAGCCCACAGTTTGTCAAAATAATCTCAAAGGTACTCTGACAATGTGCTGTGAAATTTATCTTACCTCCCTAGCTTTTTGTCAACCTGTTTGGTCATGCTTGAAGAGTTGAATTGTTCAAATTACATCTGGTAGAAAATAAAGCCCCAGAGATTAAAGTATAGGGAGACAGGAATGATTAACGCTACAGTGTTATCTAAAAATTAAAGGTCTATCGGCAAGAAGGATATCAGGGACTGTGTGAGCACCAGTCCAACTTCCTAATGAACAAAGATGCAATCTGTAAAAAATGTGGTTCACTACAATTTATTGGCATCCCAGCACTCCATATTTGCAATTCTACCAGTGACTAGAAATCCAGGAAGAGAACTTTCCTGCAGGTAGCCTTCAGACATGGAGAGAAGATAAATCTGTAAATCCAAAATCCATCTTAGGCACTGTTAATAGGTGGGATGACATCATGTGAAAAAGTGGGGTTACGAAGAACTTGTGGAACTGATTAATGGAATTAAAAGCTGTTCACGTACGGGTAAGGACAAGAATGACATAGAAGCCCAGTGTTCTGCTTTTGCCTTCACCGGGACTTCTGGAAGTGACTGTGAAACAAGGACCATGCTTTCTGATATCTGTGGGCAGAGAGAAGAGTAAAGCTTTGAGCGATAAATTATTGGCAGTTAAAGGAGGGTTTGGGAAAGCATCACCATGGTTTTTCACTCTTCCCTAGGCCTCTAATCTTGACTACTGTCAGTAGGAGAAAACAATACCAGATGGATCTTTGGACTATTCTTATGTTCCAATCTTATTCTCAAAGGCAGCATGAACAAAGTGACCCGTAAAAATAAGTCACTTGCCAACCCTTAGACAACCAATAGGCACAGTAGGAGTAGGCCTGTCTGCCTCTTGATGAACTGGTTCACACTCCAAAACAGAGTCCACCTGACTGCTTTGTCTAAACACACTCACAAATGACCAAGGCACCTGTTTAAGGAAAATTTTCTCACCTTCCTGAAATACACAGGTAAACTTTTCAGTAAAACTAGAAAATTACTGCCACAGATGTTCAACAAAAGACAAGAGAAAAGCCCCCTTAGCACATAATTTCATTTTGTAGTAGTTTCTTGAATCTCTTCCATATTTCAGCACGACTTGTTGCAAACTGCAAATAAAATTAATCTCAGATGCCTTGCTCTCAGGGCTTTTTTTCCCCTCTGATTATTGAATATTATGGATTTATTTTTCCATGAGACATTGAGTTTGCCCAGTGTGAGCTGTATGATTACATAGTGTGTGGTACATTGACCTTCCCAGAAGCAGAAGGCTATAATAACATCTAGCTATTCAGTGCAGCATGAACAAAAAGAAAAATACATTTTACATTCATTTTATAAATAAAGATTAATCATCTTTATTTTATAAATAAAGGCCATTTATTAATTAAATGGTCATGTTTCTCAGCAGCATTTTCAAAAAACCATCTCAAAAGCAGATAACTTTATCAAATTAGAAAGAGCCATCATTTATAATTTCTTTTTGGCCTTTTATTATGATTTCTTTTTAATGAAATCATCACTATTTCTTCACTGGCAACTAAATGAAATGATAACAACCCATGGAAAATGTATGGGTTTGCTCTAGGACTCAAATTCACTGAAATAAACATTTTTACTCATATTGTTTATATCAGAATATCCCATACTATAATCACATATTCAGAGATATGTTACATTTATTGATAATGCTAAGTGTAAAAAAACATTAAAATAGTAAAAAAACACATCCAAATATGTTGTTTTAAAGTTCTACCATCTGTACATTGTAGACAGTAATCAAATAAATCACTAACAGATATAAAGTCTGATTACATATTCTTTTTCTAACTCCTAAAAAGCCTAGAAAAAATATGTCAATATAAATTTACGTTTAAAAATAAGCACTTTTTTGTCCCCAAAGCTCTATGGTAACTAGAAAACAACAAAGGTCTCACAACAATTTCAGTTCCAGTTAAGAAACTGGAAGGTGAACGACCAAGTGGAAAAAATGTCTTTTAAGAGGTTTGGAGAAGCTAACGTGGATTTGTCAAGAAAAAAGCTCTGTCAGACCAATTTAATTTCCTTCTCTGATATGGCAATAAGATTTGGAAATAGAAAAGAAGCTGAAAATGTCATTTTTCCATCTAGTAAGGCTTTTGACACGTGACATTCTTATGTGCAACTGAGGAAGCACAGTCTAGCTGAAAATAATATAGTGGGCTGTGAACTTACTGGAAATCTGAGCACCTCTCAGTGCTTTGCTATTAACAATGAAAGGTTATCAAGCAGGATCAGACTTCTGCTGTTTTCAACATTTTTATTAACAATCGGAATGAAGAAATCTGCTTATTCAAATCACAAATTACATCACTTTGAAAGAGATTGCTCATATAAAGGAGAGGGAATTTGGGACTCAAAATGATCTTGAAAAATGGATGATATATGACATGAAAGATGTATGAGGCTCTAACAGAGGAAAGGCAAGGTGCTGCCACTCAGGCAAATTCATGTGGCAATGCAGAACTTTGTAAGCAGCTATTCAGTAAAGACATCAAGATGCACCATTGAATCTCAAGCTGAAAGTGAATCAAGAACACTTTGATGTCCTGAGACTGATCTAGTGTAGTTAGTGACCAATAGAGGACCAAAATGGTCAAACGCTGAAGAGAGGAACAATAATTGGAATGGCTGTGAATAAACAACTCATGGAAATGTGTCCTACACGTTTCTGGACTTCCTGACTGAGTGTTAAGATCTGATTATTAAGGTTCTTAGAAATGCCTCTGCCTGAATTAAGGTGCAAACGAGACCATATGCCAGTGACAATAGCATGGGTTTTATTTGATGGTAAATATTAGAGAGAGAGAGAGAGAGAGAAGTAGAAAATAGTTGGCGGGGGACAGAAAGAGTGACAGGGACAGAATAAGGAAAATATCACCACTCCGTGGATCCCCACCATGTTCCGCTGATCCTCTCCAGCTGGTGTTCTTGGTGGTGAAGGTCCCCCCAAAAAGCACAGAATCGGATGGGTTTATATACCCTCGAGCCAGGTAGCAATGTCCAGGCATGTCCCCCTGGGGGAGGGGGGCAGTCTCTCACCGCCGACTCTGGATCTGTTGCATCACGCGCAGTCCTGTGCTGCAAAGCCTCTCACGTGAAAGTGCCGTGGCTGTGGCCTGTGGGGTTGGGAGTTCCACAGCCAGGCCGGTTTATGTAATGGAGGATGGCTGTTCAGTGCCTCTGACCAGAGGTTACTCCGTGAACCTGAAACCTCCTCCCTCCCCCTCCCCCCGCCTCGATTGGTTGGGGTGGTCTGTGTAAACCTGGCTTCTGTGAGCTGCGCTCTCCCCCCAACCAAACTCAACCAGGCATGACTGAACAACGGGTTTCCCTTCATCTAATCAGCAGTTTGACTTCCAGTTCAAAGTCCCACCATTCAGGGAGGCATCTTTGGTTGTAGCTTCTTTATAATGAGAAAAAACTTTATATCGATGTTTGAAGCATGAACTATTTTCAGTCTCTGACACTGCATGCCAAGCTTCAAGCTAAGATATTGCAAAAGTAAGAAAAAAGAGTGGTTGATTACCAATTAAATAAGTCCTTCATTAGATGTTCTGGTCAAAAGAAATGACTACAAAAGAAATGAGAATTAACATAATGTCTACATCTTACAGATGTCTAAAAACTTAAACTTTTTCTGAAAGAAAGAGCTGTAAATATAGTATTTGCACATCTTTACCCATAGAAATCTTAACAACGAAGTAGAAAATGACCCTGGCAATAAGATTAACCATCTAAGTTATCATGCCCTAGACAGATTTGATGATCTCTCACAGGTCAATAATTCTGCAACTCCAAAATCTTTCTCTTGTATTTGCTTTATTGACTGAAAATTACATTTTTTAACTAAATGTAGTTTTTTTCCTTCAATTAATTTTTCTCAGTATATCTTTAACATTACCAGTTACATTACAGCCATTTCAGTTTATAGTCACCTAAAATAAACATGTTGACACCAGATTACCTATTTAGACTCTATTTACCCAGGGTACAGTAGGGACCTTTACTGGAAAATTACTTCACCTCTCTTTGACAAAGGATTCAGGATGAAATTTATTTTTCCACTGGCTACAGGAAAAGCCAAGACTAGTTTAGACCAGGTATCTAATTTTGATGGCCAGCATTCATTGAAAAAAATGTTACTCCCCTATCAGATATTAATTATTCTTTCCAATTATTATGGAAAGAGATCAATAGTAATATTAATCTCTCTATATATACATTCGTTCTGTGCTTTAGTTAGTTACATCTGGGGAAAGGCAGGAAAAGACTCTGATTTTTGATGGAGGACAATCTCTCAAGGTGTCTTTTAGTGGCATTTGAACTATCTGCACAGTCAGGTGAAATCATTAACATTTCCCCACACGGCACTTGTATCTTTTGTGCAGATGGGCAAAAAACCTGAAGCAAGACAATAAATACAGCTTTGTTTTCCTTTCAAAGTTCTTGTATGATTGGGAAGTTGGGTTTTGGTTACTATCTAACTTTATCTAAAACAAGTGATAAATGTGATTCTCTTTATTTATACCATGTTCTCTTCAAAAATCCATTCTTACTGAGAAAATCTGTAAGAAAAAAACCATATTGTCCAAGTTTCAGTTCTTTGAGAAAATGGCAGGTTGTCCTTTGTAAGCAAAAGTGATAGAATCTCCAATAAGGAAAACACTCCTTGACAAATTCACAGAACCTATTACTGGCACGAAAAAACCAAACAAAACAGCTGTAATAGAAATAACAGATAAAACTTGAACATTTAATGTGTCAGCTTTTTGGGAGAATACTTTACAGTCTCTCTATTTAGAGGTAATTAGGTGTTGATAATATGATGGCATGAGAGAAGAGAGAGGAAGAGAATTCAGCTATGCTATTTTTGGTTTATAGCAAGTTAGCTTTGAATGGCATGTTTCATTCATTCATTTAATTGGCAGTAGATCACATTTCTTCTTATGGCAGGTGCTGTTTTGCAATCCCAGTGATTCTGGCCAGAAGCACCAGAACTACCAACTCCAGAGTCAACCCATGTAGTTCTCCAAGCCTGTTTCTCCCAAATCCACATCCAAGGCAAAGTCCACAGTTGTAAAATTAGCTTAGTTTGTTCACTGCTTAAACTCCAAATGAGTCTCAAATGGTGAAATGTCCTAACAGGGTATTACCTTGCATCTTTCATCATTAACAGGACCTTTACCGTCATGGTTAATCTTAGCAGCTTTTCACTTCAAAGAAAATGATGTGATCTTTTGCATAAAAATAAAAATTACACATCCCTCCCCACCATCTGTGAGGAACCAATTTAATTTTTATTTATGCCTCAACATTGTCCAGGTTTTATGCTATAAATCCATTTTCTGACACGGGATGGAAAATTACTGTTGGGGCTGTACATGTGCGGGGAGCCTTAACACGTGCCACGTGCAGGGGGCAGCTCGGACACCTGGGGGGGGGCGGAGACCGCTGACATACAGTCTCTAAGGGACAACCCCTTTAGAGAATGGAGGGGAGTTCTGCCTCTGGGGCGACTTGGCGTGACAGCCAGTCAGGGCAGAGAAGTCTTCGACGATCGGGCTGGAAGCGACGCCCTTCTTGCCAGCAGGGCAGACCCCTGGGCGCCTGGGAAAAAAATGCCGGGGAAGTCCAGCTATGGGAGGAGTCTTAGCACATAAAAGCAGTTAACTGCGCCACAATTTTACCGTGGATTTTGTGGTTTTAGGAGCAGGGGCTCTCCCAGAGAGTCAGCCGGGCACCATCTCCCCCCACCCCCCGCCTTTTTCTTCCTGCGGTGCTGCCTCTTCCCTGCCTGACTTTCCTGTTCGCACCTGTTCCTCCACCCTGCTTCGCCTCTTCCCCAGGCAGCTCGTCACCACTGCCTGCACCCAGCAGCCAGCCCGCAGCTGTCGTTCGCCGACAGGGGAGACATGCAGCCTGCTGCTGTTTGGAAATCACGCCCAGCCCGCCCCGGGAACCGCGCAGGCTCTCCGCAGCTTGCAGCACACACGCTCTCTCTGCCGACCTGGTGCTAACAGGGCGCGCCGGGGTTTTCGCGGTAACGCTGTTCCTGTCTTCTGTTCCTCTCTCCATCTCTCTTTTTCCCTCTTTGCTCTCTTTTCTATCCTCCTCCAGTCGGGACCATACTCTATCCATAAACAGTTCTCAGATATTATATTGTCCATGTTTGCGCTTTATTTCATTCTAGAAATCTATCAAGAAGAATCCGCCCTGACTCCCCTTACAGAGGAACAGGACACCATCATCAAGATTTCCATTGATGTGGAAGGAATTTTAAAAAACATGTAACCATCTTACTAAGTGTCCAAGCTATCTGCTCTGTGGGAGACTTTTTCTGTTGCTGAGATTGATATCTTGGGGTAGAAAAAAGTTATTGTAGTCTTTTCACAATTTTGCAAAGGTACAGCAGTGTAAGTGAATGTGCAGGAATAAAGTGGTTCCCTGAAGTTGTCCAAACATACAAATTTGGAAGAGATTAAGACTTTTACATGGACTAAAAATATCTTCTGCCTTCTAAATCTAGAAACCCTCTTCCCCCCCCCTAACTCTAACAAAGTGCATGCCAAAACCAAGAAAAAAGCTCTGGCTTTTGTGTGCAGAAAAAGTCCTGAAAGCTTGCTGTCAGAGACGCTGCAGACTCTGGAAGTCCTTAGACTGCAGAATTTATACAAAAATGTAGTTACCTCTGGGAGCCTTTGTTCTGTCACAAATAAGTAGATGTTCGCTAGCTCTTAAGAAGGTTTGCATTATAAGTTCCTCTTTCCTCTTGTTCTGATTATCTTATGCTTTAAACGCCATGGAGAAGAGCTTCTACAGAACCAACAGTACAGAAGTTCCTGCAATAGGTTTCAAAAGTCTGAGAGTTTGAAGTCATAGGTCTTTAAGGTAAGCCCAGATTAACACATTCCTGTTAATATTTGAATTTTCAGTAATTAAATCCGAAGTAATAATTCTAGGAGTAGTATTTATAAACATTAGATGAACATTTAATTTACATAATATGTTTTAAAAATCTGTTTTGTGAATTGAGTAAGTTGGGAAGAAATACAAGTTACGTAACTTATACTGTCCTTCATTTTTTATTAAAAAACTCAACCACAATGTTATAATCTCCGTCATAACTGGAGTTTTGCTTTACTTAAAATATCCTCTATAAAATATTAATTTGCGAGGGGAACAGCAGGAAAAATTGAGCTGTGTCCCATCTTCATGTCAGCTGGGGATTCACATATTCTCCAAGTGTTTTAAGAGCAATACTAGAACTCATTTTCAGGAGTACAGTTTCTCCCACACGCCCATTTGATCAAAGACAAGAACTGGGAAAAAGATGGGACTCACTGAGCAGGCAAGACCACAAGAATAGGATACTGTGTTGTTTCCTATTAACAGATGTCCTAGGGAGGAAGGAAGGAATAGAAAAAGATGTGGGAAAAGACAGCGAGTGACAGGGGTTAGGTAGAAACATACCACCCTTCTGAGGGTCCCAATGGCATCTCATTGATTCTCTTCATCTTTTCTTCTTGGTGGTGAGGGTCCCCTGCAGCCCTGCACCCAAAAGTAGAGAACCCCATGGATTAATATGTTTGGGCCAGGTGGGAACATCCACATCCCTCCCCTGGGGAGGGCAAGTTTGACACTGTCCCTTGCAACACTGTGGATCTGTTGCATCGTGTTGCAGTGCTCTGGTGCCGGTTCTGGGGACCCCTTTGTGGGGGGCCTTTGATAGGCCATGACATCCCCTCTGCTGTCCTTCACATGGATGCAGCTTTTCCTGGGGTCAAGGGCCCTACAGCTGAGCTGGTCTGCACAGTGGAGGATGGGCGTTCATTGCCTTTGACCAGAGTTTTTTTACCACACACCCAAAACCTCTCCTCCCCCCACCCATTGGTGTGAGGGTCTGTTCGAGCCTGGCAGCTGATAGCCCCTGGGCTGCGGTCTCCACCCTGAAGGTGCTAAGCTTGATCCCTCTGTGAATGTATTCTTCCCCCAGCCCAGACCTGAGTCACTTTATCTTATCTCCATCAAAGTGCAGTCCAGGGCCTTAGGGCCCTATTCAGGGTGTGGTGGTCTTCTCTGCAGCTTTGGTTATACACTCCTGCTATAACAGACAGAAGTCCTTCATGAAGATGTTAAAGCCATAAACCATTACATTTCAGTCTCTGAGAGACCAGTCTAAGGTTTATTAAAATTCAGGGGTGCAAGGAAAGAACAGCATGCTATAGACTTTAGTAAGTTATGTATTGTGCTGGTTTGGACAAATTTGGAGGAAAATATCCTCTGATAGAAGGCAGGTTACAACCATCCCTCCCCCACCAGGTTCGGGGGAAAAAAAATTTCCTCAGAGGAAAGTGAAAAATATTAAAAAACTATTTCTTTAACAAACACACAGGAAAAGGATAATAATGCTAAGTAATAAAACCTCTCACTGTGGAGAGAAACCTGGGAAGATTTCAGAGTTCTTCTATAGGTGTGGTCTCTCTCTTCCTCCTCAGAGCTGGGTCGGTGTGGGCCCACCTCCGGGGCCTCGGTGGCAAATTCTCCCGGTGTGTTCTGATGGTGAAACTGTCCAGAAGAGAAGAAGGGAAAAACTGAAGTCTCAGGAAAACAAAGTTCAACTCTCCGTCTCCCTCCGGAGAAAAGGAGCTGAAAGCTGGCTGAAAAGCAAGAAGGATGCTTCCTCCACTCTTCTTGCCACAGCAGGATGCAGAGGAGTGTGTGTCTGTGTCCTTGAACAACTGTTTTGAAAAGTTTGCTCGGTTTTTTTTCCTCTCCCCCCTCTCAGGCTCAGTTTGAAGGCACAGAAGGGCACAAAGTTAATTTCTGGGCATAGAGTAGCGATAGGGGGTACACATCATAAAGTCACCCCAAGACATGTATGTACATAGCCACAGAATACAATCTCCTTTACTTGCTGTCTGAGTATATCAAATACTGGCTCTGCAGAGGGATCAGGACAGCCTGGGTCAGTGGGTTGAGGCCAGTTGTCTGAGGTTCAACAAGGCCAAGTGCCAGGTCCTGCCCTTAGGTCACAACAACCCCCTGCAGTGCTACAGACTGGGGGCAGAGTGGTTGGAAAGCTGCCCAGAGGAAAAGAACCTGGGGGTTATGGTTGACAGCAGCTGAACATGAGCCAGTACATGCCCAGGTGGCCAGAAAGGCCAATGTATTAGTGTTAGTGTGGCAGCAGGACCAGGGCAGTGATTGTCCCCCTGTGCTAGGCACCAGTGAGGTGACACTTCAACTCCTGTGTCCAGTTCTGGGGCCCTCACTGCAACAAAGACATTGAGGGGCTGGAGTGTGTCCAGAGAAGGAAATGGAACTGGGGAAGGGTCTGGAGCACAAGTTCAGTGAGGAGTAGCTGAGGGAGACAGGAGTGTTCAGCCTGGAGAATAGGAGGCTGAGAGGGAATGTCTGAAGTTGTAGCCAGGTGGCAGTCAGGCCCTTCTCTCAATTAACAAGTGACAGGATGAGAGGAAATGGTCTCAAGTTGTGCCAGGGGAGATTCAGATTTGACGTTTGGAAAAAGCTCTTCATGGAAGGCGTTTTCAAGGAAGGGGTTGTCCAGGGGAGTGATGGAGTCACCATCTCAGGAGGTATTTAAAAAATGTGCGGATGTGGCAGTGAAGGTCATGGTTTAGTGCTGGACTTGGCAGTGCTGGGTTAATGGTCTTAAAGTTCTTAAAGTTCTTTTCCAACCTAAACGATTCTATGAATCTGTGATTTCATGGACCGTTAATTTGATCTGCCTTGATAATTGGTAAGTCAAGAAAATGCTTAGGTAGAAATTATACCATATTTTTCTGAAATAACACTTCAGAATGAGTCTGTCTGAACATGGTGAATTTTTAAGAACATGATGGAACAGGAAAGAAAAGCTGCACTGACAAATCCAGAGCTGTAGACCGCTGCCAAAACAAAAAAAAAAAAAGCAGGACTAATCAAAGGTGTAAAGTAGGAAAATTTTTATCCTGAAGATCAGAAAAAATAATGCAATGAAGGGAGAATAGAATAAATTCATGAGGCAAGAGAGGCAGACAAAAAAAACATGCAAAAAGTAAAAACCAGTGGAAAATATGACTTACAACCTGTAAGAGAATTATGGTGATGTTGTATCAAAGGCTTAACAAATACAGATATTTCGCACATTTGAAGAAGCAAGAGATGGGTGTTTTGCAGGCTTTTAAGGAGGATGGAAGAACTTAAGACTATTACAGAGATCAGAATGAAATAGTTTGATGGTTGGGAATATTTTGACAGGATAAGTAGAGAAGCCAGTGTCTTGAGGTGACATTATGATGTGTATCCCGTATCGCTGCCCTATGCCCAGAAATTAATTTTTGTGCCTTTCTATGCCTCTAAATTGAGCCTGAGAGGGGGAAGGAAAAACTGAGCAAAACTTTTTCAAAGCAGTTTGCAGCTTGTTCAAGGTCACACAGAGATAACAACTTTTGCCCAGCTGCGGCAGGGGAGGGAGGAAGCACCCGGCTTGCTGTTTCCCAAGTCAGTTTTTTGGCCAGTGGTTCAGCTGCTTTTTGTCCAGAGACAGACTGAGAGTTGAATTTTTCCTTCCCTGGAATTTCAGATTTTCTCCCTTTTCTACTGGACTGCTTGATTGCTTTAACATTAGAGCACATTGGGAGGACTTTCCACCGGGCACAGAGGGCCTGGCCCTGGGCCAAGCCCCAGCTCCAAGGATACCAAAGGGAGGACTCTAACACTTTCCCCAGGTTTTTTCTCCATGGCGAGAGATTTTATTATTTAGCATTATTTTCCTTTTCCCGAGTGTTTGTTAAATAAATAGCTTTTATCTCTTTCACTTTCCTTTGAGGAAAATTTATTTTCCCCGAACCTGGTGGGGGAGGGGTGGTGACCTGCCTTCTCTCAGAGGATATATTTCTAAATTTGGCCAAACCAGAACAGCCAGTCACTCAGGAGCATCTAGGCAGGAGATAAACCATCTTCAGGATCCAATACACCGGATATATAGCTGTTCCTCTCTGGGAGAAAGGCTTAGCTAGAGCCCTGTCTTACAAAGTTAAAAAATATTTTAAAAAATATTAAAGGTTGTCCCTGTAAACCCTATATCAGCATCTTCTGCCCTAATGTAATTAATTTGGTAGTCAATCATAGCTCACCAAATAGTCTCGATCAACAAATTATTCAGCAAAAGTGTGTAACTCAAATTTGGTCTGGAAGTGTTGCTTCTTTTAAGTGTTAAATATCAGATCAATAAGAATTTTGCTTGCTGACATCGTCCTGAGGTTATTTATCTTCTAAAGAAAGAATTCTGCTTCATTAAATGTGCTGCCTTCAGTCCAGCAAAGCACTAATTTTTGTTCTTGTAATACCAAGAATTCTTACAAGCAATCCAATTCTTCATCGTTATTATGTTGAAAATCTTGTTTATATGCAAAGAGAAAGGCATATATTATATATATAAAAATATGCACATTAGGCCAAGAATTTATTGTTAGTATGACTGAAATATTATTAGTGTAAATCAAGGATTATGAGTCTAATGTAATTGCTACAGCAAAGGAAAAAAAAAAGCAAATCAATGCAGATAAAACTTTTATATACATGTCTTAGTTTTCACTCCTACTGGAGCTATGCTCACCCTGCCACTGCTCCTCTGTGTCCTAAGGTCAGGAGGGCTCATGCTGTGCTGAGAGGTGGCGTGTGCGGAGTTTTCAGCATCCTTTTCTGGCAGGATTATGATGCTCAAGTTGATCACTATTTCTTCCTCGGTCTAGGATTCACTTTGGGTTATTTTTCAGGTGCTTGATAACATACTTTATACCTTTCTGCTCCTTCACTGGTCTGCAGTTCTATATATTAAAAACTATTTCTGGGTTGCCCTTGTCACTCCTAAACCCCATTTTGTGCAGGCCTTCATTTCAGTGAGGGATGAGGGGTGGGCTGTGTTCAGCTTCTAGGACCACCCTCCATCCCATTTCCCATGACTGTACTCCTCTAAGCAGCATTCTAGGCTCCACCTGACAAAGCCTCTGCTGTTACACCAGGGCCATCTTTCTCTACACTGCATCTGGTTTGTCATAAATATCTTCTTCTGTGCAGAGTAACTGCTTCTTGCTGCTCTCTATTTTAAACTTTGCTTGTATCACAGAAATATAAACAAAAGTAATGAGATATAGCCATGGACACCTGGTCAGTTAAAGAAACTGCTGTCACAGCTATACCAAGAAAAATGAAGCTTCAGGCAGAGGTCAAGAAAAGTTAATATCAGGGACAATGGATACACCCCAGACCTGAGGCCTTGGAAACTCAGTACAGTGCTTATGGCACATTACCAGCAATGGCAGTGCTGTGCTGGAGAGCTCCAGGTTTATTTTGCGCAGGTAGCAAGTACAGGGGACCAAAGGATGATCCCCAGGCACTGGGCTTTCTGACTAAAGCATGAATTTAAATTTAAGTGCATAAAGAAGTGTTGCTTATTTCAGTTCTGGCAGTGAAGTGTTTGCTGTCATCACGCCATTTGTGTGCAGCAGTAAACCCTACTATCACAGCAATGAGTACCACTTCATTACTGGAATTGAAACCAGAAACTTATATTTAAGCATACTCTTTAAAGACTTTTTAAAGTAAAAATAAAGTGCTCAGTATAGTGCAGCACTGAAACGGATGAAAAATAATATACTCAGAACTTCTCATCACACAGTACTGATTTTTGTGAACATGTTAAGTACTGTTGGTTGAGGATGGAAGAAGATTTTTGAGGTTGCAAAAGTGAAAAAACACCTTTTTTGAAAGAGGTTTTATTTTTGAAGTGCAATTTTGGAACAATACTTCCCCAAAAGACTGGTGTGAGTCTTTTTCTCCCCTTCCTTCTATTTGCATTCTTTGAAGATCCCTTTGTCTAGCAGTTGCGGGTTTTGGATTTTTTTTGTTATTCTCCAACATTAGTTGGAAAAGGTAAAGCACAAGTAATTAAAAAGTTAGAAAAGTAAAAATTGTGAGAATCATTATGTCTTTTTTTCCTTATTAAATAAAAACAAGCTGAAAAAGAGCATCTGTTTTAAGATACTGTGAAAAACATTTATTCAGAAAGCTACATGTTCTTATGGAATTTTGAAGTTCCATGAAAAAATCTGATTTCTCTTTTCTTATAAATTCATTGCTTAAATGATGGACAGTACTTCAGACAGTGTAAAACATTAAGGTCATTAGAACCAATGGACTTCAGTTATAAAAATAGATTTGTTAATGGCATTTAAGGGCTAGCTTATATTATCTGAACATTTACTTTTTGATGGGCATATAAAATAAACTGCAGTGTCTATATACACATATATGAATAATATCATGTGCATGTGTAAGGGGGAGAAGATGGGGGAGAGAGAGACTGACTCTGCACAGACTTCACGTGCCTTTTTGAGGAGCTTTCCAATCTTTCCACAAGCTGTTATAGAACAATGCGGGGGGAGCATCTACAGTTTCAGTTCTTCACTTCTTATGCTATACATATGGGGAAAATTAAGATAAGTGATTACAATCAGCATGAGCTATTTAGGAAAATGGGCCAATGAAACTACAAGGCAGCAAAAGTATTTGCAGTAAAGCAGAAGGACAACCAAGGTATATTTTATTTGCTTTTTCTAAACTGTCTGGTAGCTTGCTCTTAAATTTTAACCAATTGAGATTAGAACTGCTTGGATAGAGTCAACTGCCGTTTATCAGGAAACTGAAAAAAAATTAAGATGATTAACACTGGTAGCAAACATACACTGCTGCCCATGGCAACTCTTAATGGAAATGCAGAAAGAGGAAGTCCTCTGAAGAATGCCAAGGAGTTCTGTTGCATTCACTTAGGAAGAGTAATTAGGCACTTCTACTTAGCTCACAAAAAAATTCTGGTTTACTCTGCAATACATGATTTAAATAAGCTCATAAGGGAGCCTACTAAGCAGTTGTTTGCATTAAGCAGAATGTGTTTTTCAGTGAGTTATATTTCCTTTATCTATTTATACATTTCCTGAAAGACTGAAGTTTATTATGGCACTTATTAAGCACAACCCTACAATCGGACTAACACAAAAATGCTGAAAAATATTTGCAAGCTAAGGGAATTTGCCACTAAAATTACTGGAGTCTATCTTAAACTAGATTGATATTAGGGGAGATAAAATTATGTAAAACCCGAAGTCTCTAGAGCAAAAGAATAAACTCTGCAGTTTAAAACAGAATCCAATAGCTGTTTTACTGTTTGATTTTGGACATATCTGTCAGTCAATATATCATTTATCCTGCATGCTGTTTTATCTCCATTTTTTAAAGAAAAATCCCACCCAGAATCTTGTGAGATGTTTAAGTAGTTAATCTGTTAATCTGGTTTTTTTACCTCAGAATCTAATCCAGAGTCTGTAATTCTTGGTAAGTATCATAATAGTAAGTGAAAACAGGCAAAAATACTCAGCAGTGACATGGTTGAAAAAGTGACACAAATTAAAGTGACTGGATTGAACTGTTGGAATAACATTATGATTCATAATTAGATCTATATCCAGATAAATTGAGTGTTTGGATGCTTGCATCCTATCCTGTGATCTCACTGGAATAGGATTGATTCCAGAGTAATAAAAGGCAAGAGGGAAGGATAACTTGTCTCCTAAAAACTGGAGGTCCCTAGTCTCTTTCTCCAAATTTTGCACTTCAAGACTACTTGACAAATTTCTGAAGTGGTTTGGACCTTGACTATTGTCAAAGTCTGCTCCCTTCTTATTTTTCAGGTCCTGCTATCAACAATGCAGTGTATAACATTTCTGCATCACATCACATATGACTGCTCAGATTGCCGCCAAAATACTTTGTTAATACAGCACAGCTTGATGTCAAATCCTCAAACTCAGTGTACAGACGTGCCACCTCCTATGAACCCATTTGTCTGTTTTATTTCCTCAAGTATAAACATACTGCCAGTGAAGTTTATAAAATTACATAATTGTGTGATTCAGGTGTTTTGTTAATGTGTTCCAGCCATCTGCTGTAACACTCAGCCCACACTGGCTGTGTTGGGGACAATTTAAAACACCACACAGCAAAGAGCAAGATGACACGTGACTATTTCTTTTTTCAGGTTTTTTTACCAGACAGTTTTCCAAGGTTGATCTCCTGCATTTGAGCAGACAAGATATTGGATGCTGTTTCTTGACTAACAGGAGGTATTTATCATTGAATGAGGGGATCCCAGAGAACACATGACAATACTGTTAGACCAGCCACTTGCAGTCTTGTACATGCCTAATAAAAGTACAGAATTTAGACCAGAAAAGAAATGCGAGAACCAGTGAGACGTTATATACAATACCAGGACCTTGCTAATGAGGCAGTTTTTGCAATTTCCTCATCTGAGTAGCAATTGATGCAGTGAATCTGCACTCTGAATTACAAAATGTCCATAAATTTGGGTATAAAATTTTTATGAACATTGGACTCTTTGTTTATTATACGTGCAGTCAATTTAATTAACACTGTGAGCTAGTGATCAAAATAATCGATTCAACTTTTTTTAAATTCTCTGTACCAGATGAATTAAAATTACCCAAAGCATTATATACTGGATAATATCTGTGCTCACTGAGGCTCCTTAGCCATCTTTCAGGACAGTACCGAACTTTTAATTTACACCTCAAATTCCAACTCTACTGCATTCCCTCCTAATTTCAGAATACTACAGTGCAAGCACACGGTGTCTGAAGAAGCAAACCCAGATTTCTAAGTCATATCTCACATGTTTATTTGCTCTTTCATTTTTGTGCGCTGTCTTCAGTCACAGAAACAGCCTCAGCTCCTGGTTCAAATTAGCCATCCTGGTGATATTTTCTTTAAAGCATGCATGCCTAAGTAGCAATCAAGTAAAATATATTAAAAGTTTGTCCTTTATCAAGTTGCTCAATGACTGGAAAACATAATCTTCACTTCCTTTAGAAGGTGCAGTTGAAATTTGCTGTTCTACTTTTGTCTGAACTTCAGCATTTTTATCCTCTAGAGATTCTCTCTCTATGTCTATATTAATACCATTCAGCAGAAACAAAGCATTCTAGATTATGGATTTGTATTGGTATGACTGAAATGGCAGCAGACATACCTTGACTGGAGAAGAGGAACTGTATAAAATTAGTTATTGTGACTTGGTACTGTTTTTAAAATGTCATGAAACAGTTGTGTCAGTAAGAGACATTCTGTGAGGCAGGAGGAAAAGTAAAATACCATGGTTTGCTTTTTTGGGGTTTTTTTAACATTGTTTTAAAGGATAGTAGGAAGATGAAAGTCATTAAGAAATATATACTGAATATAACATTCTACCCAATATACCTACTCTGAAAACAGGGAGCTTCACATTAGCCCAAATGTGTTCTGTTAGTGAATTTCAATTCATTTTCTGCCAGTGAAAATGAAATTATATGGATTACATATGGAGAATTCAACTAAGCAACATCCCAAATAGAAAATTACAGGAATAAATAATCTTTTCAGATACTAGGAGGAGAAGTGCCTGATTATACATTTTGTTTTAATAACAGTCAGGTCAGTAAAGTGAAAGACTTTTTAGTAGGGGAACTCTGTTATAACAAAACTGGGTAACATCTCCTAAAGATGAGACTGATGCAGCCTTTCAAACCTTGCTGGAGGGAAGAAAGTTTGAGAAGAGAAAGTGCTCTCTGCTAATTACCCCAAGAAATAGAAACAAGCACTTCCAGAAAATTAACACCATTTCTAAATCGGTTCATGGACACTCTCCAATTTCTTGTTCAATGTGGCAGATTGATGTTACTTTCTCTGTCACTGCCAGTAGAAGGGATATACCTGTTGCTGAATGCTGACAAGAAGGCTAAGCATCCCTCTTGTCTTCATGAGCTGTATCTTGCAGAGCTGTGTTCAGCTGCTGGTCTGGCTTTAGACAGTTCAAATGTAGGGCTGGTGGTCACTATAAAAGACAGTATAAATCACTTGAAAGAGATCCAGGTTTTCTGCTTGACCAGGGTAGCAATTTTTCTTTCAATACCTGCAACCTATTCCCATAATAAGTACAGCATCCTAAGACTTTCTTAGAAGTGCCATCTTCCTTCACGATAAATTTACCTGGTGCAGACCAAGTGATGTGGGCAAGGGTAGGACACATCCTCTCCCCAGAGGCAATGGAGTCAAATCAGCTGCTGTTTCCAATGCAGCTCAAGGCTTATACCACAAGATGTTTCTGAGGAGTGGATATTTTTACAAATACCTTATCTTGGGCCTTGCATGATGTGATGCCAAGTCTGAGGAAGGACTTTCCCTCTGGCAGGCCGTAGTATACATCCCTGCCGCAAGAAGAAAACAGCTGAAGGATAATTTCCAGCTTCAGGCAGGCAGAGCTGGAAAAGAGCCATACAAGGGAGATCCTTCCACTCTGGATGAAATAATCATGCCTTACAAAAATGCCATATGGATATTTTGTCTTCCTCACTTTAAGTCTGATTGGTTGACAAACATTTCAACCGAAAGAATGAGGAAGATTTACATAATTATACTGTATTTTTAAGAACTGTACAAGAAATACGCAAATTCTGGGTTGGCTTCTACTACTATAATTTTGCTTTTATAGGTTCATCTTTTTATATCTCCCAGGCTGTTGCTCAGCAACAAAAATGACACAGAAGTTATTCACATCCATCTAGTGGAAAAGTCTGTCCAAAAGGAGACAAAATAAGTTATCTGAAAAAATCTGAAAAATCCCATTCTAAATGAACTATCTATCTATCTTCAGCTGTTACCACTCTTTTTCTTTTCTCACATGAGCCATGCTCACCATTTTTCACTTCAGCAATCAGATACACTTACAGGAGAGGAAAACCTCTCTGCCTAGGAGGAAAATTATGTTGTTAATGGTATTTCTTGTATTATTTCCTAAAAGTAGATTGGAAGACAAAAAGGAAAGAGGTTTGGATTTGTTCTATGCCTAGCACTGTAGTGAAAGTGAGCTTTTCCTTTTCATGTCCCAATCCACACAATTTTCATACATGAAAATTTGGACTTTATTTAAATCACATACAAAGTCTCATTGGGAGATGTCAATAATTTGAGTTATTGTTTCTTATTGGTGGCTTCACATCAGAAAAGAATGAAAACCACTGGACTTAATATCTCCTGTAATAAATAGGTATGTAGATTAAAGAAACCCATAACAAAACTTGGAGTTACCTCCAAGGCAGAAAACGTGACAGGAATGCCCTAAAATCTTATAACATCCAAGATTTTATTTTACATTTGCAAAAAATTTATCATAATAAAGCCTTTTTAAGTTCAAAAATGCTGCAGAAAAACATTTTGCACTGTAAATTTTATGTGTTCCTTCAAATAAGATAATTATAGCATCATTAGTACCTTTTTTTGCTGTAGATCCTTCTGTTCTCTGTTCATATATATACAAATAAGGAAACTTTTCTTAAATGTATAGAGTGAAAATAATATTAATTACAAGGTCCAGAGGTCATGTAGTCCAAACTCATGCTCGGAGCAGGTTGGTGGGTTTTTTAAATCTAAAACTTGTGGCTCTAAAGGAGCATGTAGTTAACCCAGAATACACAAGATGAGTGAGCCAAAACTGGGAACCAAAAAATAGTATGAGGCTTCGTATTTTTTGTATTTCATTTCACTTTTTTTTCATTTCATATTTTTATATTTAATTTTATTTTAATTTTTTTTTCTATTACTTTTAAGTAACCAATCTAATGGTGGAGAGAGGAGGTGGAGAAGACTATGTTTGGCTTCCTACTTAACATGAATGATGTTCCAATGACCAGGAACTTGGACCAATGACCAGACTTTCAAACTGCACTGGTTGCACTGGCTGCACTGGCATGCTAAAGGTCACTTGACCCAGGCAGAAACCCTGGCGCAAGATGTAATCACTTAAGCCTGCCCTGCCTTAATCAGAAGATAAGAGAAGTTTACCTTCAAAGATTTTTTCCAAAATAAACTCCTCTATGACTCTTTAAATGTAGTGGTTCCCACCAAAAAATAATTTTATCCTCTCATAAGCTTTCATAAGCTCATATAATTTCTCCAACAGCTGAGATTTTTAAGATATGATTGAGATTAATTTAAGGTGCAAGAAAATTACTGCAGTCTGTTAAATATGGTACCAATGACAGCATCAAATAAAGATATTAACCTCTGGAATCATGGTATCAATTAATGTTTTACTAAAATGTAAGCTATTAAGATATTTGTATATGATACTTTGCAAATAGTTGACATAGCAGAGCAACTGGAACTTATGGGTCAGCTGTAATTACATACCTACGTACAGCTGTATATGAATAAATGCTGTACTAAAAATAAAATGGATAGCTTGTTCTCATAATTCTGTGTGTCACATGAATGTTCAAGCTTTTCATCTCAGTTGAAATGCCATGAAGGGCAGGGACACATACCACTCTGCTGTCAAACATCCAATATGGGGAAGTTATGTTCATATTACTAAAAACAGCAATAAGTATGAAATCACTCTACATAAATAAAGAGGGTGTCTTAGGTTTTCTAGAGCATTACCATGTGGTGCTCAATGACCTAGGAGGTCTCTTTAGTCACAGGTAGTTTGCTAACTACATTTAATATGTGAGGTTTTGGTTCAGCTGACAAAAACCAAGTTTAACACAAAAAGTTGGATAAAGACTGATTAGTGTGAAAGACCGAGGCGCCTAGAGACTGGAATCTTCTATGGTACCTCATATGATGTTGTGGTTTAACCCCAGCCACCCCTCGCAGCTGCTTGCTCACTCCCCCACAGTGGAATGGAGGAGAGAATAAAACTGAGAAAACTTGTGGCTTGAGATAAAGACAGTTTAATAGGGAAAGCAAAAGGTGCGCATGAAAGCAAAGCAAAACAAGGAATTAAGTCACCACTTCCCATGGGTGAGCAGGTGTTCAGCCATCCCCAGGAGAGCAGGGCTCCATCACACTTAATGGTGACTTGAGAAGACAAACACCATGGCCCCAAATGTCCCCCTACCCTTTTTTTCCCCCCAGCTTTATAAGCTGAGCACGATGCCGTATGTTGTGGGATATTCCTATAGTCACTTGGAGCCAGCTGTCCTGGCTGTGTCCTCTCCCAGCTTCTTGTTCTCCCCCAGCCCACTCCTTGGTGGGGTGGTGTGAGGAGCAGAAAAGGTCTTGACCCTGTGGAAGCCCTGCTCAGCAGTAGCTAAAAAATCCTTGTGATATCAACTCTGTTTTCAGCATGAATCCAAAACACAGCCCCGTAATAGGGGCGAAAATCCCCTTGCTCATCCCCCTCCTTTGTGCGTACACAAAAGTTACTTTTTATCCTTGACTGATCATCACCACTCTCTGAAATATCTGATAGGCTCCTTTGGCAGAGCAACCTGGTGTTTTTTCATTTGTGTGGTATTTTCAAGCCAGAAAAGAATTTGCTGTGAAAAGGAAATCCTTAGACATTAAATGGGTGCATTTGCAATTTATCTGATTGCATCCTTCAGAATACCTATTTCCAGTTTTCCATTGAAATGTAAATAGACTGCACAAAATTGCAGCATAGTATATCAGTACTAATTTGGTTCTATTGTTCTGTTGTGCTTGATACTGGAAGTTAATTTATAAAGACTTTAATATTAGACCTAGTTAAATTATGGTCACTGCTTCACCTATGTCCTTTATTTTCCAAAATAACAACTTACAGGTTCTTCGTTATGCTTTAAAAAGGATACATGGTGGTGCTCTTATGAGATTGTGCTTATCTGAGTGGTATAATTGTGCTCTTCTTAAATTACTCTCTAGAAGAAACACAAGACAGGAACCATCATCTCATCTTTCCTGCAGAATCTTTTCTTGAACTGAAGGAGAAGGAGCAAAAGACAATGGAGAGGAAATGGAAAGGAGCAAGAGGAAGCAAAACAAAAAAATGTTGATTTTTAAAGCAAAAGTATGTATAAAGCCAGTACTGTCTTTAAAAGTTTTTCAAAGCTGTGGTTTAATAAAATTAATGATTTTTCCAGTAGACTTAACTGACAATTATGTCCCTGCCTTGACACATGAACATGAATATTTATATGCACAGTTATCAGCAGTTCTTCCTATCCCGCAGACATTTTGTACTGCACAAGATTCCATAGAGTAGGTATAAAAATGCAGTTATATTTAACAGAAAATATTTCTTCCTGGTTCTCCCCTTTCCTGCTAGCTGTTTCAGCTCCTCTGATTCTAATCACACTTTCCTACAATAATGTTGCCAGCACCCACAAACTTCCGAGATGCCAGCACAGAGCAGCAACTCCCTGGCACATCCTGCTCTTGCTGTGCCCTCTAACTCAGGGAAGCAGCTCTTGTGTTCACCTGAGCCATGATGCCAAGCTTCTGGAGTGTTAAAATTCCATTCTGTATCCTGATATCAGTTAAGGATGTTGTAACTTAAATTCTGAGGAAAAAAAAAATATGAAATTGCAGCAGTGGAGTATCTCTCCCCTGTTTTGGGGGAGTTTTTTGTTTGTTTGGGTTTGTTTTGCTTTTCTGGGCTTTTTTTTGCCTTTTTTTTTTTTTTTTTCACTTTTTCCAAAATCAGAGAAATGTACACCTGTGTTGTTCAGTTCAAATGGTAATCCTTTCTGATAGTTTCAGTATGAGGCCTCACAGTCGTAAGTAAACTTTTCACCTTAGTACACCAGCAAAGGCATGAAATAACACTAAAAAGTAAATGGAAGACTGCATGGTTCAATTCAGATGTAAATTTGTGAAATTCAGGATTCTTTCAGAGGTATCATAATGCTGATATTCTGTCTTACTTAGTGATGTCAAATACTAAACTGATAGGCTTTTTCCAAAGCTTTAAAGTTTGAGATCTCTTTGCCTTCCATTACAACTTCTGTCTTTGCCAAGCTACTGCCATTTTTAAATATTAGTTAAATTTCACCTTAGCACAAAGATCCATTTATATGCATTGGCCTTTTAGTCAACTGTCTGGTATAGACTGGCAGCTCTTATCCTGGTGTGTATTCAAAGTATAATAGTTTGAAATGTTTTTCAATGTGATTTAACAGTTTTAAAAAATCCTATCCTTTTTTCAAAACATTGTCACAATATTTATAACTTACACTATCTGAACGTATTTGTAAAATCCTAAACCTTGTATTATTCTGAGTGTTTCCACAGAATCATAGAATGATTGGGATTGGAAGGGACCTCCGGAGAGCATCCATTCTTGTTGGAGACTGAAATGTTATGGTTTATGGCTTAAACATCTTTATGAAGGACTTTTGCCTATTATAGCAAAGGTGTATAATGACGCTGCACCACCGAAGCCCACCCTGGATGGGCCTCCTCATTGAAACCCTGAGCTGAGTTAAACCACCCAAGGAATAGAGATAAGAAAAGTGACACTATTGGTCAAAGCATCTGGAAGAGCATCCACAGCAGGGCCCAGCCCAGCACCATTGGGGTGGAAGCCACAGCCCCAGGTTTTTCTGTTGCCAGGCTCACACAGATCCCTACACCAAAGCGGGGAGGAGGAGAGGTTTTGGGTGTGTGGCATAGCCTCTGGCCAGATGCAGTGAATGCCATCATCTGCTGGGCAGACTGGCCCAGCTGTGGGGCCTCCCACCCCGGGAAGGCCACATCTATGGGACGGCAGAGGGGGTGTCATGGCCCATCAAAGGCCCCCCCCAAAGGGGTCCTCAGACTCTGCACCAGAGCACTGCACGTGATACTACATGATACAACAGATACAGAGTCTTGCGAGGGACAGTGCCAAACTTGCCCCTCCCCTCAGGGAGGTACCTGTGTGTTCCCACCTGCCCAAACATGTATCAGAATCCATCAGATTCTATACTTTTTGACAGGGAACCCTCACCACCAAGAAGACCAGATGGAGGGAAGCAACAAGACATTGTTGGGACCCACAGAAGGGTGACATGTTTCTGCTTAATCTCTGTCAGTCTCCCTGTCCCCCCACACACCTCTTTTGCTATTTCCTTCCTTCCTTCCTTCCTTCCTTCCTGAAAGGAGTCTGGCACCAACCTCTTCGCACCCACCTTTAAGATATTTATATGCATTAATAAGATCCCCTCTCAGTCTTCTCTTCCCCAGACTAAACAGGCCCAGCTTCTGCATTTTCTCCTTGTAAAACAGATAATCCAGGCTTCTCATCATCTTTGTCGCCTCTGGTGGGCCCTCTCCAGTATCTCCTTGGGTTTCTTGAAATGTGGAACCCAGAACTGGACACAGCACTCCAGATGTGGCCTCACTAGGGCTGAGTAGAGGGGCAGGATCACCTCCCTGAATCGGCTGGCCACACTCTTCCCAATGGACCCCCAGGGTTTTCTATAGTTTAAATGAAGGACTCATTTTCTAGTCATTGCATCACTACAATAAAAGTGAGTGTCTGACATTGATAACAACTGCACTCAATTCCCATCCACATTGTGACTTCCAGCGGCCCCTGAAAATATTCAACAAATTTCAGCAACCTAGGTTATAACTTGTTATAACTTCCTAAGCAAGACCCTTAGGAATATTCACTTCATCGTGGACTATCTAATGCAGCCAAGGGACCACTTGACTAGGACGTCCAACTTTCTCTCCATAGTATTAATAAATTATGCTATCATAAATTAAACTTTTAAAATGTACATGATTATAAGAAGTAGGACTCCTTCTGAAAAAAGTGGTAAAGTGACTCAAAGGAGAATTTTTGATGCACGTTTTCTCCCTTAAGGGTGCTCACTGAACCACTGAACCTTCCAACGCACATTGAGCTACATATCATTGTCGCTGTCATCCCTAAGAGAAGGTTATAAAGAAATACTCTTAGGAAGCCTTCTGATACAAAAAAGTTGAACAGTTTATAAAATGATATTGAAACCAAGTGATAAATATGCAAATTAAACTTGCCAGGTGGCAGGAACTCCTTCAATGCTCCTTTTCACCTTTAGATAGAGTCTGAAAGTCTTCTGCCAGTCTCTCAGTCTCAAAGTGATTTTGAGGAACACTTGATGAGCAAATTTAAAATTGAAAATTTAATTTCCAAGGTCATTCTTATTCACTAAATGAAATACTTCAAGAAAAAAGTACAAATCAGGTATGAACACTGGTACTGAAGACAATGCGAAAAGCAAAGGGAGCAAAAACTATGCAAGGCTGGAACCAAAGGCTAGAAGCAAAAAAAAAGAGTTACATCTTTACAAAATCTTGAGAGTGTTCATAAAAAGTCAGAAGGATTGTTGTTGACCTATTTCAATGTATGTCCTTCCCTGACTGTGCCCAGGAGCAAGACAGAGAATTCAGAACAAACCTTCAGCGACTCAAAAAGTTCTTTGTATAGGCTGAGATTAAGGTTTTTGACAGCTGACAATAGAACGTGAAACACTTTACAGGCAAGCTAACTTTTTAAGTAATGTAAAATAATGCTTGAAATAGTTTCAACACCTGTGGCAGGTTACAATGTTACATCATAGTGGTAGTTTACATGAAGTTCTGAGAAAACAAATGCAATGTTTAAAGGATACTGTGACTATATTTCATCTGATGAATTAAAGATGAATAAAACAAGGTAAGCTGAGAAGTATTTTACTGGTATTCTCATTATTATTGTTACTGCTTTGCTTCCAAAAACATAGTTTCAATTGACTCTATATAATGTAAAAGATGATGGGACTTTAAACTGTGCTATTAAGGTCTGTTTGATTTGTTCAGTTCTAGACAATACAGAAATAAAAGCAGAGGAACGTAGTATAAATTGACCATTTCTTTTCATCTTTGGTCATCACAGGAAAGTAAAACTGAAACATACACATATCTTAAGTGAAGAAAAGATTGAACTAATCCTGTATTACATCTAATCATCTAAGACTTGAATAAAGTTGGAATATATGGTTTTATGATGTCTTTCTTTTAAAGCAAAAATTTTGCTAAATTAATATCCTAGGTATGATCCCAAAAATATTTTGAGTGTGTTGTACTAGTTTCTTCTCCTGCTCTTTTTAACTGTCATCTTAAATGAAAGGATTATCTTCAGATGTGACTGTGAGACAAGGATCCATGATGAGAAAAAACCCAATATCCTTATGCTTTTAATAAGGGTTTATCTTTACGGAATTGTCTGTTTTCAGGGGTCAGGATTAATTTCCTGTCAAATATATCATACAGGCATTAATACAAGTGCCTATCTAGTCCTGTTTCTTATTTTCTCTTGGTTCAGAAATTTTTAATATCAGACAGCAGTTGGTACATCTAACTACAGCTTGAAGAAATTTTTGCATTTCTTAATTAATAAAACTTATATTTCTAAGGATATGGCCTTCTTGAATTGTGATTTTGATAAAGGCTTCAAATTTTTTTCCTGCTGAACTCACGGTTTGGTTCAGCACCTGGCAGCTTTGTCATGCTTTTGCTGAAGTTCATTTTGCTTCTTTTGCTTCTTTACAGTCAGGTTTCACACATCTTGCTCTCACTCTAGGAAACTCTGGAATATGACTAGTTTTTTTTCCTGAAGAAAATGTTAAAGTTTGCCAAGGAGATATAATTTTTTAGTTCATGTCAGGTTTCAGAACCTAAATGCTACTATTTCCTGTCAACCGTGATTTCATGAGGACATGGTTTATATCCTTTGGCTAAATCTGAGTTATCTAGTTGCATTTTAGCTATTCTTGGTTTTCCCCCATGAAACAAAATTATAAACATTTATATGCATCTCTACTATATAGTGTGTACCTCTGCTTCTTATACACAGATGTTAATGTGCATATGGGATGTAAGTCCTGTTGTTTGGGGTTTTTTTCCCTTGCTTGGATAAAACTTCTACGTGCCAACAATGCATCTCTTTTATTCTTTACCGTATTTCTAACACTCCTTTGGCTGTACCAAATAAATGGACATATTTAGTTAGACATCCAGACACACAGTGCTGATAGATTCCTCCCAGTTCTGTAAACTGAACAGTGTATTCCAGTGGAGTGTATTTTTCTATGGATACCTCTTAATTCCAAGAGAATCTACAAAGGGACATCAATTGGGCCTTTAAAGAAATTAAATTATTTTATGTCAAAGTAATAATTTTTCTTGGAAAATTTATTTTACTAGACTATTAGTGAACTTGTAGAAAATTCTGAAAGAAACTCAAAGAAAACAAGTGTCCCCAGCACAGGAAGGACAGGGACCTGTTGGAGCCAGTCCAGAGGAGGCTACCAAGATGATCAGAGGGATGGACCACCCCTGCTATGAGGAAATGCTGAGAGAATTGGGATTGTTCAGCCTGGAGAAGAGAAGCTTCAGGGTGACTTAATTGTGACCTTCCAGTACCTGAAGGAAACCCACAGGAAAGATAGTGACAGACTATTTACAAGGGCCTGGAGTGACAGGACAAGGGGGAATGGCTTCAAACTGAAGGAGAGCAGGATTTAGATTAGATATTAGGAAGAAATTCTTTATTTTGAGGGTGATGAGGCCCTGGCACAGGTTTCCCAGAGAATCTGTGGCTGCCCCACCCCTGGAAATGTTCAAGTCCAGGCTGGATGGGGCTCTGAGCAACCTGGTCTAGAGGAAAGGTGTCCCTGCCCATGGCAGAGGGTTTGGATCTAGATGATGTTAAACATCTCTTCCAACCCAGGTCATTCTATGATTCTCTGATTCGTTCTATGATTTCAAAGAAAGGCTTTGCAAAAGAGTGTGATCTAAATTAGATATGTAAACAATTATGAAGTACAAACTGGTAAATGTAATAGGAATATAAGGAATGAATAATTAGGAAAATAAATAATAATCCATAAGAATGAGTGAAATACCACATTCATTAAAAAGAAATTTCACTAATGAATAAATGCTGGTAGGTGACAATCTGTATTATTCTCAGTTCAGTCTTAAGCCTTCTCTGAAAAGAGGTAAAGAGCTGGAACTTTGCTGTCATGTTAAAAAAAAAGGGTAGAGCAGTATTCATGTCTGACAGGAGCCAGGTCTATCAGACACTGCATCACTGGCAGTGCTGTCTGATTTAATGTGATAAATAAGAGCAGAGGCCTCAGTGAGGGCTTAGAATTTACTATACTGACAAATGACTCTTAGGTCATCACTGTTCTTAAAAATTATTTATCTTGCAAACAGAAGTTTGATATTTTTGGGTTTACTGTGTATGCCTTTCATGAAGTAACTTGTGGACTTTTTGAGGGTAACTTCTGAACTTTTTGATTATAACAGAGTTCCATTCTATTATACTTTAGATTGAAAATCTTTCTCTCTGTAAATGTTGACACTTAAGTGCTCTAAAAGCCATGTAGACTCTGAATAGTGATATAGAATACCATTATTGCCCCAAAATGGTGAACATTTCCTGAAGTACAATCCATTCCACTGATCCCAAAAATTCCATTTGAAGAGAAAACCATAGCTTAAAGTTGTGTCCAAAATAGAATTACTGGATGTTTTCTCTTTTAGACATATCTGCTAATTCCTTGGGTTATATAAAATATAACCATACCTTCAAGTACTTGGATCTCATGTGGGAAATAGATAATACTGAATTAATTCGGTGTTAAAATCATGAATTGATTTCTCCTAAATTTATAATCTCTATAGACTGCAGGGATGAATGTATTTTTGTGGCCTGGGTAAGAAACTAGCTCAGTTTTGCCACAGACATCACAGATGCAGATTCCTCTGTTTGTTGTGGCTGTTTTCCTTTGCTGGAGTTTTTCTCAGTGGCTCTGACAGCATTACTACAACCACCATCCCTGGGAACTCCAATACCAATACGTGGGCCAAAACAGCAGTTTCTCCTGTTGTGGAACTAACATCAAATAGCAAAAGATTTCCCTGAACACAGGTTTTTAAGCATTCATTGGCCTGCCTCCTGGAAACTTAACTCACTTTTTCCACCTCTTGAAAAAACAATTTTAGGCATTCTATTTTGACATGTGTCAGAAACCATTCCAGTATAACTGATGCTGTAGGAGTGTTCTTTGAACACTGAATATTGACTATGACTATATTGGTTCTTCTTCTGAAAGATTGTCCCTCATAGGCATGGAGTGTGTATGTGTGTTATAATCCAAAATGCTTACTGGAATAGCTCTGAATTGTCTACATGTTTCAGCCGCACAAGAGAACAGGAATTACAGCTGCATAATGCACATTTATTTTTGTTTGGATTCAGATGCTTATTTCCTTCTTGAAAGACTGTTTTAATCTCCTCAAAAGCTGTTCAGGCTTTTCCTCAGCTCTGTGGGAGTTCATCATCAATCATGACACTCTGAGATGGCAGGTTGCCACAAGGGCAGAATAGCCGGTGCTGTGCTGTCAACAGAAACAAGTGGCTTTACTAGCTTTCCATTAGGATATGGCTGGACCCAGACCTCTGTTTATTAAGCTGATGTTTGGGCCAAACCACTTAGCAGCAGGATCAAACTAGTAATGAATGCACTGCAAATCATGGAGTGTGTGTATACTTGGTACACAATCATTAGCAAAAGTAGATCACGGGCCAGCAGCTCTGCAATCTTTGACTTAGTGCAGGCTCTGTAGGGAGAAAATGTCATCATTACTAAAACACAAATACAGATTCCTTTGTTATGTACTCAAAATTGAGAGCTGTGGTAGAAAAGAAGCTTAAAACAACAGAGGAAGGACGTTTTTGGAAAACAAGACAAAAAAGCCACACCAACACTTCCTCCCAAAACCAAACCAAACACCAAACTTCTTTTGTTGGTTTTCAGCCATGAAAACTCTAACAATCTGATTCTGCTCAGGACCCTTTTCAACATGCCATCAACAAACATCATAAGAAGATTAGTGCAGAATCCTTTAGGGAACTTCATGATGTCAACACTTCTAAACCAGAAGCTAAACTTATCCTCTGACTCTTTAAACTTTTTGCAAAAATTGTAACAAAACTTTGTCTGCAAAAATTGTAACAAACCTTTGTTCAGACTGAGGACTTCCATGTAACTTTAATTGAAATAATATTTTTTTAAATAATATGAAAAATATTTGGGATTAAGATGCCGTCAGATTATTTTTAATGGCAAAGTATTTTACACATGGAAATCCTTCTAGGAAGAGAGGATAGATGGGTAGAAGATGGTGGGAGGAAAATAAGGATTAGGAATTAAGACAGCAATGAACCTCCTTCTTGCTTAATTTTGTCCAGTACGGTGTGCTTTCAAATGGCTTAATTTGATTTCTGCTGAAGTTTTTCTGTCTTTTAAACAGAAGTGTAAGCTGTTTTTTTATTGACTTATTCATTCTGGAAGTTCTTTCTAAGTTAATATCCAATAGTTTATATAGGTCATCATTAATCTGCTATGTATTTCATTGTCGTTACTTACCCTTCCTTACTACTGCCCCCTCATTTTTTAATGAAAAAAGGACATTTTAAGAAATTATTGTTTATCATAAAATACTTGTTCTTTTGCAGTGTGGATAAAAAGAAGTGGGCAGAAGTGATTTCTAGGGAAATCATGAATGCATCCAGTACACCTGACATAGCTATTCCCATTTAAATTAAACTAATTTTTTTTCACTTATAGGGCAATTTAATTGTCTCACTATCTGTCTCTTTCCCATGCATTCAGTTGTGCTGTGCTTTTTCTTTAAATGCAGAGATCACTGAAAAAAGGGATGATTTTGAAAGGGATCTAGATAGAGTCAACTCAAACCAGAGGTAGAACAGCAGAAAAAGCTTCGGTTTGGGTGTCATTAGCTGCAGAATCATTTGATATCAATTAATGGACTCATAAAATGAGACAAAAATTAATTGTGTTCAAACCTAATACAATTTTGTTGTGCTCATGATGGAAAAAATGACGAGAAATAATTGTGGGGGAGGGGGCTGACAGTATTTACTATCTTTTGCTTTACATTTATTCAAAAAGGGTTTTTACAGCTTCAGATTAAGCAAAGCCCACACCCTCATTTTTCAGACAAAGTAATTACACCTGCCTTCTGGAAGTTTCAAAGCAAAAGTGTCAAAACAGGACTTCCATCCCCCTCCCCACATCCCCTCTTCCCTGAAACAGTCTTGCTAAAAGAAACAAATTTCCTGAAGAATTTCAGTTGAAAAGCTTCATGGTTTGACAGCGTATTGTTTCACTGGAATTTACTGAATCAGCTATTATCAGCCTTCAGGAAAGGGAAACAGCTAGAATAAATTAGAATAACTTCTTGCAGAGCTGGCTTCACAGCGAGTGAGAGTTGAGAATTAAGCAGCAGTAACTAACTTGTTTTCTGGTTTGGGGTTTTTTTTGGAGCTGACTTTGAAGACCAAAATTCTACCTAGACAGGATGAAAAACAACTCAGTTTTTCCTTCCTGGGAGTCGTAACCTGCCATGTTGGCTTTCAAGGTATCCAACCAGCTCTGTACGTGAACTTCCTCAGTCTTGGTGATCTTTCACCATGTTCAGTTGTTTTCCTAGAGCTGAACAGCAGCAGTACCCACAGAGAGCAGCTGGGTCAGGTGAGTCCCCATTGCAAATTCAAGGCTTGCTTCTTACACCTTACACCACCTTCCTTGCAATTTATGGGGTAAAGGTTTTCATGCTGTTGTGAGCTATTCAATTAAACAACTGATTAATTACAAACTATTGAGCATTTGTTACACAGGAATACTTAAGCTATTCATCCTACAGACTGAGCAAAAGCTTGTTACCAACTGACAGACTCAGAAACACATCCAGTTGCAGACACTTGGAACTAATATCTTTTCCTGATTTATTTCAGGACAGCAGCTGTCCTGGACAATATTTTGGCTAACAGTTGAATTTTCTTAGCCAACTGTATATTTCCAGTTATATTTAAATATCTCTGCTCCCTCCTCTGCTTTCTGTGGGTGTTTAGCATCACAAATAACTTACATATAACCTCATTGCTGGTCTCCTGTTTATCCACTTCTCATAGAAAGAACGATACAGAAACAAAAATGGTTAACACCATATAAAGTGAGCATTCTGTTAGTCATTACTGTGACAACTTCTGTATTTTCATCTCAAACTAGGTAAATGCCCCACTCATCCAATTCAATAATCATCAAGACAGGCTCAGCACTCATGTGCTGAAGTTTGTTACACCAACGGCAATCCCCTTAAAATTCACATGTGGACACACGTTCACTGCACTGCTTACAGCAAAGAATGACCTTTCCTATGCTTTGATTAAAGGCTTCAAGATGAAATGATCTTTTCTTAAAATCAGATCTAATCATAAGGAACAACACAAATAGCTTTTATTCATACTTGTAGGTCCTAAATAGTGAGCTGAACTAAGTTTCTGAGTAATGGTTATATTTCAAACAAATGACCAGACCAAGGGCAATTTGTCAAGCCATGACATATTTATCTTCAAGTTTAGAAAATGAGATTTTAAAAATAATTTAACTTGGGATTTTTTAATTTAATACTGTTATTGGGTTTATAATATCTGAGCTTTATTCTTGCCACAAAACCCACTAAATCTTTCTTTAAATAAATGAGAGTTTTCATTTTATAATTCAGTTCTAAAGCTAGAGTTTTCAGGAAATTTAGCAGTATAACAGGATTGCAAAATATGGTGCCACAATCAATTTCTTATGTTTTCATATCTTGTGTATTTTTTTAAAATTTTTTTTATCATGTCACAGCATAACAAGCTGCTTTGTAGACCTACCATAGATTTTATGTAGATAGTAAGCACTTGTTTCCTTCTTTAACTCTTACCCAAAATAGAAGTTATAGTATACGTTAGCAAGTTCAATTCTGTTTATATGCTTCCTGTAAATAAACACTTACTTCTTGCATGAATTTCATGAAATAGACCCAAAAAAACTACTTTGAGTATACAATTCACATATGAGCCATTGCCTTGTCATCTGACAAATAGTGTGTACAAACCCCGATCAGTAGCTTTTAAAGTACAGCTTTAAACATTTGTATTTTTTAAGTCCAGCTGCTTTGATTAAACACAGTGAGAAAATCCATTTATTTTATTTAATGACCCAAAATCTTATAATGAGATTGCATCTGTGAATAATGTTGTATATGAATTATAGTTTATTCCTACAAATATTTGGCAATACACAGGTAAAATAATTTTTACATTAGCATTCATGCCAGTGAACTAATTTTCTCATTATTTGCAGCAAGCAGAGAGAAAGGGGTACACACAGTCAAAACAAATGCAACTAAATTGAAAAATTGCTGGAAGATAAGGTATCAGTACAAGTGCACTTAGGAAAAAAGCCTTTGAAAGTTATTTATCAAAAAATTTATTTTGTTGACTGCATTATGGTCCCCTTATAAAATCAACACATATTCATCTGACTGCCACATCACTGCTTAATCTTTGATTTGAAGAGTAATGGTAAAGACATGCATAAATTAAAAGAAACTTCAATGCCAATGTTATAAAAATTGAAACTACTGGAGAATGTGTCATTCAAAAAGACCAGTCATTTTGTCCAGATCTTGTCCTCCAAAACAGAGTGAGTCACATGGGGAATCTGTTATAGGGAGATGTGAACAACTGAAAGAATTGTTGATCAGTAATTGAAAAAAAAACACATGGCAAACAAAACTGCTATAATCACTTTATTCATGGATTATTATTGTTAAATAAGACCCATTTTATTTACTAAAGACTGTAATTTGTGGCTTTAACAGAATATTTGTCTTAATCCAAAATTCATTAATTTGAACAGCTCTCTTGCAAAGATGACATTATTAGTCTTGCAACTGGGATGAAACTTAGAAAGAACTTCTGTGTTTGTTTAATGATTAAGAAAGGAAGCTGCAAATGTCTCATCCTGACAATTTAACTCCATTTAAAACAAAAGTATTTAAGCAAAATTAAGTATTTAAGCACTCTATTTAAGCAAAAGTATGAATAATTATAATACTTGTGGAAACTCAATTATGTTATATAAATATATATTTTTAAAAGCCGCCTTCTTTTAAACTCAGGTTAATTAAAACATGCCTTGACAGTGACTAGTATTTAACAACATCTCTAATTCTTACAAAACACATCTGAATGAGAGAAAACGAGAGCAGGAGAAAGAGAAATCCACCCCTTTTTCATATTCACAGCTATGAAAAGCAGCCTGGAGAGTGCTGCAACCAGAGCAGGCAGAGAATGTGCAGCCCATGATCCAGGGTGTGATGTGGTGGTTTGTGCAGAAGGATGCACAGGAAGGGCATTGTCACCCTACAGGCTCAAAAGGTGAGTTCCCACAAGCAATTTAGCTGTAGTATCCAGCCAGCAGAAAGTTTGTGACCTGCTATGCACTCACCAGGACTGTTACGGCTACAGAGCTCCCACAAAATCATGCATCTATCCATGTCTTGGGCTGCAAGGCATGCCAGAGCCTTTTTCTGGTAATAGATGGCAGTGGTGGGAACAGCATGACCAACTGAAGTTACCTTTCTACTTCCTCAGCTTGAGGAAATAGAAAGGTTAAAGAGCATCAGGGAGTCTAAGAAAAAGAGAAAAAGAGACTGGAAGAACTGTGCCTTCCCTTACACAGGAGCAGCCACCAGAAGAAAGTAAAAGACCAATGGATTCCTCTATCCTGCCCCAACAGGCAGGTAGAAGCAGTTTAAAGGAAACCTGTGGATGAGGGCAAGTCTATGCCCAGGGTGGCAGGCAAAGCCCCTCTTGGCCTACCTTGCCTTGCCAGGTGCCACAGTATAGGCCAGGAATCACAAAATGACAGAATAAACTGAGTTGGAAGGGACCCACAAGGATCCTCAAGGTCCAACACCTGACCCTGCACAGGACAACCCAAGAATTCCACCACGTGCCTGAGACCATTGTCCAAACACTTCCTGAGCTCTGTCAGGCTGGTGCTGTGACCATTCTCTTGGGAGCCTGCTCCAGTGGTCAGCCACCACCTGGGTGAAGAACCTTTTCCTGATATCCAGCCTAAACCTCCCCTCACATAACTTCAGTCCTTTCCCTTGGGTCCTGTCACTGTTCACCAGAAAGAAGAGATCACTACCTGTCCCTCCTCTTCCCCTCACAAGCAAGTTGTAACTGCAATGCGGTCTCAGTCTTCTTTTCTCCAGGCTGAACAGACCAAGTGACCTCAGACACTCCTCATAAGACTTCCCCTCAAGGCCCTTCACCATCTTTGTGGCCCTCCTTTGGACAATCTCTAATAGCTTAATATCTTTCTTATATTGTGGTGACAAAAACTTCACACCTGGTATGTGCCAGGTACAACAGGTGTCACACTGTGGATGTGGAAAGACAGTCAATGGATGCTGTGGATGTTGATCCATCTACACCAGAGTTGTTGTCAAGGTCAGAAAAGGCCACTCTGCATATCACAATCCCCTCCACAAGGAAGAAAAGACAGATTATAATAGTGTGTGGCTCCCTTGTGAGCAAAATAGAGCATCCAGTATGCCAGACAGACCCTCCTCTTAGGGAAGTTTGCTGCCTCCCTGGTGCCTGGTCTAAGGACATCATTAGGAAACTCCCTATTGTTCCATGATATAACTAGCCCTTGGAAACAAAGACTTGAGAGAGATACCAGCATATTCAGTAGTTAGAAAGAAGGACTGCTTCCTTGGAGGAAGGAACTGCTTCCAAGAGGCTAGATCTGAGGCAGAGTTGAATCTGAAAAGTCAAGTATTAAGTAATTTATGCCCTAAAGCCATCACCTTTTCTGCAAGGCAGCACATAAAGAGAGCTGGGTTATTTCTGGGTGCTGCAGCACAATTCCAGCTCAGGAAGACCACCAATAAGTAAAGCAGACCATGTACAACACCACAGCAATTCACAATGTGCCTGCAGCTTCTTGCGAGGGAGCAGAGTCACCATCCAACTGGGAAAATCACAGCTCATTCGCAGATTTCTTCTACTACTGAATGAGTAATGTAAAAATAGCTTTGAGACATCACACCCTTTTCACTCTCAAAAAATTACATATACCCCCAAAAGTCAAAATAGTGCTGCACACTATGCAAAAGGCATGTGAAGGGAGAGCTAATTAAGTGGGTGAAGATTTGTTAATTATGTATCACCAGACTTGCTGTACACTTGTTAACTGTTATCAGAACCATAATAATTATGAACCTGTACTAGCAGCTTTGAATATTACTAACTGTGGTAGAAAGGAAAGAATGTGATTAATGTGCCGTAGAATCAGGATGGTAAATGACTTACCTGCCAGACACGGTGTCATATGCTGACTTGAGTAGCATGCTAATGAAATTTTCATGGATATTTCTTCTGACAATTTCAAAAATGTCTTACTTGAGTGTAATCTGAGATCTATAAATTCACACACATAAAGGAAAGTGTAGGTGCACCCAATACTTGAGTCTAGTCTCCCTAGTCAAAAGTATACACATATTAAGATTTTAACTTAATATGTGCTTAAAAGTGAATTGAAGGGTAATGCAAAGAGGGAATTAGAGTGATACTACTGGTATATTAGCTTCATTTCTATTTTCCTCATTATAGAAATGTGACTAAAATGGGCACTTGAGCTTTCTTTTCCCACAATCATCATAGAAATTTCTTTTTTCATATTTTTTTTAAATTTATCCTAGTACTTAGAAAATAGACTATAATGTCTTTAAAATCCTAATGATACAATCCAGAAAACACTAACTTGTACTTCAATCAGAAGGTACAGAAAGATATTCTCATATTTGATCACCACTAGGTCTCATATATATATATATATTTATATCTATGGGGTATCAAACTACTTTTACTATTCTATAATTGGGAAACTAAGTTCTACAGAAAAATATTTTCACACAAACTGTGTCTGACAGGGAAGGTATTTGCCTCTTTATCTCAGCCTTTTAAGCAAATTAAATTTTTCAATAAATTCTACCCTAAAAACATTATTTGTTAGACACCATTTCTTTCATTGGCAGTTCTTATAGGACTATTTACAATTAAGGTGCAAATCTAAGAGTAACTTATATAAGATCTTTTCCAAAAGGGCAGTTTATGCTTGCTTAGGGAAGGAAGGAAGGCATACTCTGAGGAAAAATGGACAAATTCATGAATGTGTCAGCAAAATGCCAGTTACAATAACACTTCTTAAAGTCATAGGGAGAGAATAAAAGAATATTACAGTGTATGCTGATATTGTCACCCATTTAGCAAAACCCATAAATAGACAGTGGCAAATATTCTGACTAAAAGCCCTCTAGGTGTTACAGCTTGTTCTAAGAATATTTGTACTGTGGTCCACCTTCACAGTTGCACATTTTCAAATGCCACGTTTAACTGGAAGGAGAAGCATAGAATTTGACGCCATAGTGGTAGCCAAGTGGAAACACGGTAAAAAAGAGAAATGAAACCAAGCACAAGAACTGTGCAATGACAGGCAAGACAGGTAAGCCATAAAAAAATTACAAGGACAAGGATCATTGCTGGAAAATGGATGATTTCCTGTATGAGGGAAATGAAAGATGGATGGGTCCTACTTAATTGAGGCTTCAGTTTTTGTGGGTTTTTTAAATTTTATTTTTGTTCTCTCACCCCTTCATGAAGACGAAAAATACAGCTTTAAAATACGATTCTCCAGCTACATTCATTCTGGTAGAAGTCCTGTTTCAGTCAAGCCCTTTTTTGCTCATGTGGATTGCAAAAATAATGGCCATTCAAGCAAAAGAGTAAAATATGTAATGAATAGAGTTCTCTGTCCCAGCAATTTCTGATTTTTTTTTCTCTAAAGATTATTTTTAACTTGAGAATGTGCATGTTCATACACATATGTGTGTGTCAGAAGACAGCTGAGTCTGTCTGTGATGAAGAACAGACATACCAAAGGTTTAGTTTTGATTGATAATAATTTTATTTCCATTTGTTCTGAAGTGTCAAACTGTAAGTGCAGAGCATTCTCTACTTTTTACTTGGCAAGAGTTAGTTCTCAGACTGAAATCTGAATCAGAGAGCTAAAGGCACCAGGACTAATAAAAAATAATTTTAGGAAGCTCAGAAAGTTTTATCTGAGTTTCAATCAAGAATAAATCCTGTAACATAGTCAGACCAAAGAACTATTATGACCAAAGGGCTCATGGCACTGACTGGATACTAACAGACAATTTAGTGCTCATGAGCACTAGTAAACCTATACAATATAAAATTCACACTTCTAATTATTTATTTTTCTTCACAATTTTCACACTTCCAAATGTTATTTGAAGTACTAAAACCTAGTGAAAATCTGAAATTCTTTCAGAGGTGAAATGATCAAAAAGCTGGAGCACCTTTCCTATGAGGACAGGCTGAAAGGGCTGTTCACCTCAGAGAAGAGAAGGCTCTGGGGAGACCTTAGAGCTTCTTCCAGTGCCTCTACAAGAAAGCTGGAGACGGAATTTACACAGGGGTATGTAGTGGTAATGCAAGGGGAAATGGTTTTAAACTAAAAGAGGTATACATAGACTAGATATTAGGAATAAATTCTTTACTGTGAGGGTGGTGAGACACTGGAACAGGTAGCCCAGAGAAGCTGTGGCTGCTGCATCCCTGGAAGTCCTCAAGACCAGGCTAGATGTGGTTCTGAGTAATCTATTCTAGTGGATGGTGTCCTTGCCCATGGCAGGGATGTGTAAGAAGATTATCTTTAAGGTGTCTTCCATCCCAAATCGTTCTATGATTCCATGATTCTTGGTCTGGCATCTTGCCATGGCACAAGGAGGGAATGTACTAGCGACATAAAAATTTTTGAGAGACTCAGATGAAAAGGTAGGATCTGTTCATTATTAAGGTCAGGCTAATACACCAGGAATATCAAAGATTTTTGAGACTCTCCTGTAGCAATGACAACTCCACTTGAAAAAAACGGCACTTTAGTTTTTAAAGGCTTATAAAAGACCAAAGCTGATAGTGAGAGACAGATTGTTTAATGCATTTTTTCTGAAGTTTTTAGTCTGCAGAATTTTTACTCTTTTGCAAATGCAGTCTACACAGATGTCTAAGAGAAAGGTATGTGGGATAGATAATAAAGGGGGCTTACTTGACACTCTGAGCTAGAGTTCACCAAATTTCTCCAGCTCTTTTTCTTCTCTTTTGCTGTATTTTCTTTACCCACACAACCTCCCTGTCATGGTTTGAAGCTGGCTAAGCGCCAGGTGCCCACGAAAAACCATTTACTTATTTTCCTCTGCTATAGCTGAGCAGAGGAGGGGAAATTAACACAAAAACTTCATGAGCTGAGATAAGGATTAGGGGAAAAACATTTCCAGGCAAAACAGGTTCAAAACATAAACAGTATAAAGAAGATTTATTATTAACAGAATTAAAAGTAAAAAGGGTAATAAGAACCAAAGCAAATCCTCAGAACACCTTTCTTTCCCAGTCCCTCCCTCTTTCCACCGACAGTGCAAGGAAACAAAATGTGGGGTTTTTGGTCAATATTTCACTTCTTAAAAGTCTTTCTTCAGTGTGTTTAAGGAAAAGAGTTTATTCTGCTGTGCCGTGGGATCCTTCCCATGGTAGATAGGTCTCTGCAAACTTTTCTAGCCTGGTTTTAACTTTCGCAAGCAACAGCCTGCCCGAACCTGCTGCAATGTGAAATCCCTCCCACGGGCCAAGCAGTCTTCCCACAACTGCCTAGCGTGGGTCATTTTAGTTCATGGGGTTTAGTCTTTAAAGGATGAGCTGTTCTTATTTGGAAGGGAAGGCTTTCCTCCTCTATCTCTAAAAGCAAGGGTCATCTCTCTCTCTGTCCAAGTTCCTCACTAGATTACAGATTTTCAGCGTCCACACGCTCTAGCGTGAGTACTCTTCTTCACGGGCTGTGCATGGATCTCTGCACCCCGCTCATGCACCTCATGAATTATAGGGAAACAGTTTGTTGTATTATAGTCCTCACTATGGCTTGCAGGAGAATCTCAGCTCCGGCGCTTGGAGTGATACGCGGAAAAGACTCCACTACTAGAATAGGTAGTAAAGTAGGTATGTTTATTCCAGCGCTGGGACACATGGGGATAGTTCCTCCAAAGTCATGCATGCCAACTGCTGCATTCAGCTTGGTATTTATCGGGTTACAAGTTCCATATTCATTGAATTTCTCAATACGCCTATACATATTCATTGCCTAGCCCCGCCTAGCCTCACCTCATATTACAAAGAGCCCAAAAGTCATTTACATCTGTGTTGCACTTTCACAGTGTTGTCTGGTGGTCGTGGGCAGAGGTCACTGAGATGAAGTAAAGGGTCTTCCTCATTCTGAACTTTTCACCTTGCTCCCGTGTGCCTGCTCTTTATGTCCCTGGCCCAAGTCCAAACTTCAAGGCTGGTTTAAGTTAGTTTTAGGTTCGAAAACAGGATCTTTGTTCAAGATTCCTTCCCTTTATCAATAGTCTTTTATCTTCTCATCCTGCTTTGGTAGGCACAGTAAGTGTTGAGCAAGGTGTATGCACTGCTTTTAACAAACGTCTTAGCAAATGATTTAACCTCTGCTTCCCCCTCTTCCTCTGATTCAGTCCCCCCTTTTCTATAGAGTTAGTAAATTCTTTTACTAATACATAAATTCTTTTTCTAATAATCTTTTACAATACGCATTCCTTAATGCTTTTCCATGTGTATTTGACAAAGTAGTTAAAACTGATAACTTCTTTAGTACTCTATAGTTCCAAACAAGCAACATAATAGACAACACAAGGCAGACACTTAACAAAATTAATAAGACAATTATGGGGTGATATAATGTATTCAGAATGCCAGTTGCAGTAGGTGACCACCCGAAAAGCACATCCCACCAGTTATGACTTGCATCTTGTTTTACTCTTTGCAAGATTCTGCTTATTTCTTGTGTGTCATGATGGATGGTGACTAAGGTCTTTTTCCCATTCTTTCGGATTTCTTCTAAAATCTCTGTTAGGTCCTGATGTTTCACTAATTGCTTTACTAATGTGAGGTCCATCCCAATAGGTGTGGGTAGCAATTTATGGTATATCGTGTAGTTAGACCTTATCAAGTGATGAGACACAACCGGTGCTAAATATGAAAAGTCACACCCAACGATCTTGGTAAAATTACAAATACAAAAATTAGAGTGATTCCTGGCAGCTACATTTATATTACTGTCATCTATCATCATGAAAGTGCAGATAGTTCTTAAGCACACACAGCCTTGGCCAATATATACAAGTACAGTTTTTGGTGTAGTGTCTGGGTGGACCTCGAAGTGACCAAATGCCTTGTTCTACATCAAGCCATATGTCTTTGGCATCGAGCGTATTACTTTCACAGATAAATCCTTGTTGTTGCCATGTGATGCAAGATTCTAAATTTACTGTTTGCCATTTTCCTTCCACCATCTGAGCCCATACTCTGTGTTCAGAGGGGTAAAAAACTGTTCCTTCATAGTTTAGTCCCAATGCAACAATAGGATGAGTTACATAAACTGTGGCATTATGTATAGTAAGCACAAAGGCAGTAGCTATGTTAGTCATTGGGTCATAAGTGAAATTTACCAAGGTCCACCAGGATTGGAGCTTTCTTTCTAACTTAGTAGCATTATTCCAAACAACTTCTAGGATTTCAATAGGGAAAATGCCTTCAGGAGCACCTCCTCCCTCTCCTTTTTATCACTGAACTCGGTATCACCATGTTGGTTCTCCTCACGTGTCTTCACTTTTCCCTTGTCTCTGACTCAGGAGAGAATTGGTGTCCGCAGGTTTTGTTTGGTCTCAAGTTCTATCAATTGAAAAGTTATTACAGAGTTCCACAATGCTGAAGGGTTGATCCAGTCCGGGCTTTGTATTGGGGAATTGCTCGCCATGCCCCTCACCACTGGCCACGTGGTCTCCGCCAGCACCGCGCCGGCCGCCGGCTCCACTCAGCAACTTTCTTCACGCAGGACACTGAAAAGGAGAAGTTGCTGCCGCCCCTGCCCTTCTGTCCGCAGCACGGCTAGTTAAAAGCAGCTAAGCAAGTAAAGCTCATTGCGAGCCGTGCTAAGGTGGCAGCAGCCACGCTGCCCCAACCGCGCGATTTCAGCCGTGCCACCCTGGCTGTGTGGGCATTCCCGGGGCTGGTCCCGGCTGCATGGTCACAGCCGCGTGGCTGTTCACAGTGCCAGGATGGCCCCCAGCAGCACAGTCCCGGCTGCCATGCCAGGAAGGGGCCTGGTGGCCTTCTCTGGGAACAGGCTACGGGGACCCTTCCCCACCCTTTGGAGGAGAGCAAGAAAGAGAACTTCTCATGGTTTTTCTTTTCTTAAATATGTTATCACAGTGGAGTTACCAACTTCTCTAACTGGGCTAGTAACCTGCCCATCATCAGAGCCTTCAGCAATTGGTTCTGTGCTGAACATAGAAGTTTCGAGCAGCTCTTCCAGCCCACTAAAAACTATACAGTTTTTAAACTAGCACACTCCCACCAAAGTGATCAAAGTTTTGAAAGTATTTCCCAATTGCAATGCTGCGTCAGCACCAGCATAGTGAATGATAATGCTGTAGAATGCTGTACCAGTTTGGCCAAATTTAGAAATATATCCTCTGGGAGAAGGCAGGTCACCACCCCTCCCCCACCAGGTTTGGGAAAAAATAAATTTTCCTCAAAGGAAAGTGAAAGAGATAAAAGCTATTTATTTAACAAACACGGGAAAAGGAAAATAATGCTAAATAATAAAAATCTCTCACTGTGGAGAAAAAAACTGGGAAAGTGTTAGAGTCCTCCCTTTGGTCTCCTCGGAGCTGGGGCTTGGCCCAGGGCCAGGCCCTCTGCACTTGGTGGAAAGTCCTCTTGATGTGTTCTGATATTGAAGCAGTCCAGTAGAAAAGGGAGAAAATCTGAAATTCCAGGGAAGGAAAAAATGTTAAACTCTCAGTCTCTCTCTGGAGAAAAAGAAACTGAACAACTGGCAAAAAGCTGACTGGAAAGCCGCAAGCCAGGTGCTTCCTCGCTCCTCTGCCGCAGCTGGAAAAAAAAGTTGCTATCTCTGTGTGACCTTAAACAAGCTGCAAACTGCTTTGAAAAAGTTTTGCTCAGTTTTTCCTTCCCCCTCTCAGGCTCAGTTTAAAGGCATAAAAAGGCACAAAAATTAATTTCTGGACATAGGGCAGCAATATGGGATACACATCATAAAGTCACCCCAAGACAAATGGCAAGACCCATTACAGTGTATTTAAGCATGTCATTTTTTTTCTTTTACTATTATTGTCAGGCATATATATTGTCAACATGTTTTGACCTCTTGGAAATATTGTGTTTCCTCTTAGCAAAATGATTTTTTTACCTCCTTTCATGGATGTAAAAACAAATTAGATATGTGTGTGTGTCTGTGTGAATGTCTCTGTGTGTGTGTGTGAATACCCCAAACTGAATTCTTGAATTCTCAAGCACAAGTCCACTACCTGCTGGTAGCAATAGATATGGGCTCTTTGAAAGTTTTGTCAGCATCTGGACTAAACAAAAGTGGCCTGCTCCAAATCCTCACATTAATAAAAAAATTAAGATAAAACTACTAATTAAGAGGCTGATCATGTGTTGTGTTTCAATATATAGACTCTTGAAATGGGGAAAACAGGAGAACTGAGGATTTTGACAGGACTTGCACTGAAAAGTATTCCTATAAAAACTGGTCCTAGAAAGAACATGATCCTGAAACAGTGAAGATCTTGCTGGAGGAGAGATCCTGGAAGTGAGGGAAGATCCTGGAGATCAGGGAGCTGTAGGAAGACCAAAGAAAGAGGGATGCCTGGGGACCTTGAGAAGAAACAGCTGTGATGGGTGAGGATGAGCAACAGCACAGAGGGACCTGGGCCAGGTGGGACCTCTGGCAGTGAAGGGATGGTGAGACCTGAGAAGCGCAGAGCTGCCGGGGAGGGTGTGACTGTGAATGTGTGAGGTAATCATGCAGGGTAAAAAGCCCTCATTGCCCTCATTGCCCTTTTCTTAAATAAGCTTCAGTATCCAGATCCATTCTGGTCTGTCATTTACTCTGTCTCACCTGCAACGCTTGGCACTGTCTCTTCCCTGTTCTCCCACTTCTTCCCTGGCTTTCTCTATTTTCCTAGTACCTGCAGTGACTTTTGAATCTTTTTTTTCCCACTGGAAACAATAGCAGATGTGGCAGAAACTGGTTCAGTCCTGCTGTCACCTGTTTGGCCCTGGCACAGAGAAGTTCCTAGGACAGGTATCCCTTTCCTCTTTCACTAGTCCTCTTTAAAGAAGTTCTTATATTCTTTGTTACAATTGTCCTGGCCATTCACCTGCATCATTGTCAACTGCTATGTCATCATGCCATGTAGCTTTACCGTGAAGGAAGAGGGTGAAGCATGCAAAGGTAATTTTACATATGATGTTTAAAAAATTGGTTAGTTGTTCTTATTACCCTGAAGTGAAAAAATAGAGCTTTTGCTCCCAAGTGAAAGCCACACAGATGAAAACTATAAAACCATTTGTAGCAAATAACAAACCCCAATATTTTAACAGACCATTCATCTGAGCAATTTTTTGAGCAATTCAGAGTTAGTTTTGCTTTGATGGTGTCCTGGTACACATGTTTGAACAACATCTACAGTATCTATTTAGTGCAAATAGTTTAACTGGCTATAAGTTTGGGCTTTCAGTGAGCCGGCAGTGACCCTTCTTGCTAATGCATGCACTAAAAGCAAGCATGGAAGGTACACAGAGAAAAAAATAGTTTAAAAATTAAAATTAATCTACTAAAAATTTGGTTTTTTTACATTCTACATGCACAGAAGGCGAAATCAACAGCTATGGCCTTGTGAGCCTCTAAATTTTTCTTCTATTTTTTCACAGTACAATTAGATAAAACCAGTACTTACATTCCGTAGCACTTCCCATTGAGGATAGCATAAAGCATATTAGCAAAAAAAAATATAAAATTGAGTACCTTTGTTTTTCTATTTTTAAATAAACTCAATACTGTAATAATTCCAGGCTGACTTTCTGCAGAAATTTCAGAATCTTGCACCATGGAGCCAGAAGGCTGCAACGGGAACCAAACAGAGAGAGTGCAAACTTTTGGTTGTACTTTTTCATACCAGAATGTGTCAATACTATTTCCTCATCCAGCTTTAACACATGAGACATTCACAGTGGGGAAAAGAAGAGTGTGGATACATCTGCATTGCAGACCACAAAGCCTGATGAGGCAGACTAACCTCTGGTTACTGTCACGTCCAGATGTTTTGTTTCTGAGGCTTGAGCTTGCTAGGCTGCAACAGTTCAGGTACACTTGCTACTGTGCAGTCTGCACAATACTCACACCCATATTTTGGTGTTTTCACTTTAAGACTGCGCCTAGGAAAATAGTTCATTCTTTTTGGCTCAAGCCTAACAGAAAATAAAAGGAACAGAGCAAAAGCATTCTCACTTGTTACAGTCCTGTTTTTAAAGTTATTAGAAATGCCTTTGCCCGAGTTAAGGTGCAAGTGAGATCATATGCCAAAGTCAATGGTATGGGTTTATTTGATAGTGAATATGAGAGAGAGACAGAGACAGGGAGACAGAGAGAGAGAGGAAAAGAGAGAAAAGGGAATAGAAAGAAATAGAAAAAAGGTGGGGGGACAGAAAGACAGATTAAAGGAAGTAGCACCACTCCATGGATCCCACCGGTGTCCTGTTTATCCTCTCCAGCAGGCCTTCTTGGTGGTGAGGGTTCTTTTTTCTTTTTGAAAAACATAAAATCCAATGGATTAATATTCCTCAGGCTCAGGCCAAGTGGGAATACCCAGGTACCTCCCTTCAGAAGTGGGGCAAGTTTGTCACTGTCTCTTGCAACAGAGTCTGGATTAGTTGCATCACTCTGTCACATGCAGTCCTGTGGTGCAAGGTCTCAGGAATGAGTCTGGGGGGCACTTTAGGGGGTCTTTGATGGATTATGACACCCCCTCAGCTGCCTCCCATGTGAATGTCCCATGGATGTGGCCTGTGGGGTTGGCAGTTCCACAGCTGGGCTGGTTTGTGTAAGGGAGGATGGGTGTTCACTGCCTCTGACCACAGGTTACATCACACATCCGAAACCTCCTCCTCCCCCCTCAGCTGGGGGGGAGTCTGTGCAAACCTGGCCTCTCTGGGCTGTGGTCTCCCCCACCCCAAACCCAACCAGGGATGATTCTCAGCACAGCTGCTGCATTTGGCTTTCTTGTGGATGCATTCTTCTCCCTCAGCCTGAGATGACTGAACAATAGTGTCCCCTTTATCTTAGTCACAGTCCAAAGTTCCAATCAGGCATCTTCAAGGAGGGGTGGGCTTCTGTGGTCACAGCTTCTTTATTCAGATTTTGCTACAATGGGCAAAACTCCTTCATAACAACATTTAAAGCATGAACCATTTCAGTCTCTGACATCACTGGAAAAGTGAAACATGAAAACTCACTATGAGTTTTGGGTCCCATTCCAAAGAGCAGTCTGTTATTTCAGATACCCTGATAGCCTGTCCTCATATTAAACTGTAGTTAGTGTAAAAAATACTCCAGGAACCTGCAAGCATGACCCAAACCACTGTTTCACAAGCTGTATAAAGCAATGACCACAATGATCATTTCATGTCATGAGACACAGAGACTCTGGCAGCAAATCATTTCATTTAAAGTTAATCCAGCATGCATCAATTTAAAGTGAAGTACCATCACCCTCACCAAGCTCATTTTTTCCAGAAAAATAGTGCCCATTATTTGAAGAGATCGATGTCAGAAGGTGACTTTGACCCTCTGCCTGTAGCTTTGATGCTGCCTGTAGTCTTGATGTCCACACTGACTTTCATCAATTATCAGTAGTTTGTAGCATCCAACAGCAGCCTAGGCACAAGGGGAGAGTATTATTTGATTATAACTCATCCTTTAATGACATAAATGAGGGCTCTCATGCCCACGCAACTTCCGAAATGAAGAGCTATTACATGAATAGCCGATATCTGAATGATTTTTGTGATTCTTATAAATCTGAACAAAAAGCTATAGATGTGAAACTCTCATATTTACAATATGGCATCTAGGAAGAAGCTGGATCCTACCAAGCAAAAAAGAATATAGTGGCAGGATGTTATTAAGTATTTGAAAAATTTCACTCCTTCAGAGTAAACTTTGAAAGATAAATATACAAACTTATTCAAATAATTGGTTTTTATTCCTTCACCAAAGACTGTAAAAACCTTTGAATTACAGAATTTACTAAAAGAAAAGGGTGGTTAAAACTCCTCTTCACATGTATTTATCAAGACTGTGAGACAAGCATTAAGATGTATGTTTGGATTCTACATAGAATTAGGCATGAGAAACAAAATGATGGTATATGCGTGCACTAGAAGTTCAAAGAAAATCTCAATGTTTTGTGGATTTTGAAAAGACTGTTGATGAAACCCAATATGCCAGATTAATACATATTTTTGAATGCTTAATGGTGACATGAAATATGCAGATAATGAAAAAAATGAGTACTTGGGGAGAAAGTAGCAATACAAACAGATTGGGAAGCTGCTAAAGAGTGTAATATCAAGAGAGATGTATGCCAAGGTTGCATACTTTTTCTCTGTAACTGTTCACCACAGATGCAGAAAGTATAACCATCTGCAGCAGAATCAAAAATCTTGTAAATGAGACATTTGAATGAAGGAAGTGAGTATTAACGACACAGTGGGTGCTGGTGACCATGTTTGAATATCATTGACTAGAGCAGAATTCAGGAATTCCCTGTGAATGGCATCTCAAAGGGTTTCAGAAGAGTGAAAAATGTTAAGGAAACCATAGCAACAAATGAAAAAATGCCAACTCAATAAAATCAGCAGGAGAAATTCCCAGATCTTGCTGGACTGACTGACTAGGTCTCTCTATTAATAATAAAATGGTACAAGCATAAGGAAATAACTGAACAAATCTCAAAAGGCTCCACAGAGTAAAAAAATTTGATTTGCACATCTGCTTAAGATTACCATTGACCTTCTTGTACACTTCTGAAGATGCTTGTGAAATAAGAACATTTGAAAGTTCTAATAGGTGTGTTTTCTACGTACTAATGTTAAAAATTGTACTTCTTTTGGATGTAACAGCTCTCATAACTTCTGCCCTCTCTCCTTCTACTACTGTCCTTACCAAAATGTTTTCTTAGAATCCATATCTTAGCTGAGAGATCTATGTCTTCAAAATGTTGCACTAAAAATTAAATCTTCTCACAGACATTCAGAAAGTTATTACTTTGGTTGGGGGGGGTTGTTTTGTTTTGATTGTTTTGCTTTTCTATTTATTTGTTTATGTATTATAATGAATAGCAGTTTTCTCATCAAAACTCTTCAAAGGAGAGCATTTGACCTGCCTCCACAGTCCTAGAAATGTCATTCAATGCTCTCCTCCTTTCCATTTGGTACCTGCCCTATTTATTAATACTACATAGTAAGAAAAAAGACCCTTTCAAAATCCTTATATTCACCAATTTCTTTTCTTATTAATCTGTGTAGCTGTATTCATCAGAAGGAAACTCATATCTAAAAAATCAAGATTCTCTTCAAATTGAAGTTGAGGCTAAAATCTTTATATAATCTAAATGTCATAAATTCATGTTCATACAGTACGAAAGGCTACCATAGCTACACAGACCTTTTCTTACTTGTCCTTCAGGTTTCCATACAAATTCAGTCAATATATCTTGATTGTAGCCATCCTTATTGTAATTTGCTATAACTACTGTGAATAGCAGTTTCGACACGGAAGTCAATTAGTTGAATTTATCAACTTGGTAAGTATGGGAGCTGCAATTTTCCTTTTTTTTTCTGTCCCAATCAAGCCTTAATCTTATTTTCCTTGGATGTTTGCAGGAGCAGTTTCATTTGTATCAGTCTGTTTGGCTGAAACTGTAGGAGCTGAGGAAATGCTCCTACTCCACTTGCTAAAGCCAGGTGAAAAAAAAACCTTGCAACAGTGACAATTTTTATTAATGATTCACATAAAGACCTGCATCATTAGATTGAAAAGTACAGCTGGCTTCATCTTACTGAAGAAATAGGATGAAAATGGCTATTAAGGTTATTTAAGATACAGCACATTGAAACAAAAAATATCTATTGCAAAGTCAGATAAAAAGCAGTGCTTTAATATTAAACAATTTTCATCTGAACATCTATAATCAAACACAATCATTGCCTTATTATGCAGTATGTTCAATTTATGCAATGAATAGATTGACTTCATGCAGAATGAATCAGGAAATGAAATTCGAGTACGAGAGGAAAAAAATCTTACTCCAAATAAAAGCATGTATTCAGATACTTCTTTGCAAACCCAGATACATCTGGGATGGGTGTTTTTTTTCTGTTTGGTTGGTTTGGCCTTTTTTTTATTCTTTGTAGTTTAATATATGAGACATTTAAAATAATCTTGCCAAAAAGATGTGGACAAAACAAGGAGGAACTTTGTACAACCTATTGCCAAAATTGATTCTATGGTATAATACCCTCTTGTTCAGTTTCTAAAGGAGTAATTTGTTAGGCTCTGGTCATCTTGTCTTTCAACATAGTGCATATTTTAAAAAAATATTCTGTACTCTAAAGGTAAACCCTTTACTACGAAGGAGCAGTTCAGTGCTCTGTATATAAGTTTTTTTTAATACAGCTTAATTTACAACCTAAAAAAAGAGGATAAAACATGAGTGACTTCAAAATGTGATGCTTTGTATGTAAACAAAGTTACTTCTATTCAAATGCATTGATCCAGCTGATGCCTCCTTGAGTTAAATATGGACAAAACTTATGGAATTAAAGCATTATTCTGGTCTGTTCCAAAATCTGTGTATCTCCTGCATTTATAGTTATTTGTCAATTCCCAAGGTCTGCTAATGCAATAACCAAAAAACTCTTAATGAATATAAGGAAAAAAGAAATAGCAAAAAACCTCTACCCATGACACCCCACTTCCATAACTTAGTTTAAAAAGTCCTGTAAGCCTTGTACAAATTTTGAATCTATTTTTCAGGTGTGAGGTGGAGTTGCCAAGCACTAGAATTTTCCATGTGATCATTAGTGTATTATGTTCTGAAAATGAATCTTCCTGCAGATTAATACACAGTTTCTGACTAAGAGGGTGGCTTTAATTTAGTTGAAATCCCAAATTCAGAGCAGAAAACACAAAGTTTGCACTGGATCTGTACTCACTACGGGACTGAACTAAAATTCATGATAAAATGAAAGTAATTTTACAGGCAGTGAGTCATTAAGTTATTTTAATTTTCACCCTCTAGTGTAGTAGAAAAACATCTGAAGCAGATGGATTTTGCAGGTATTGAAAAAGTTTAAAAGAACAAGGGAATTTAGACGTAAATGCTTTTGAAGGAGAAAAATAAGAACACAGGATAAAATTACTTGGAAGACCAGAGAGAGAAAAGAAATGAAGCAAACAAAAAATTGCTAGATTTCAAATGCTGGCAACAGCGTACCAATGAATACATTGTATTTTTAAGATGTAGTACCAGCCAAGAAAGACAAGTGTTTTGGGGAGGTGTCTCTCATGAAAATTTATTTTCTTTTCTTTTTTTCTATTCCCAGTTGAAGGAATGTTGAGTTGGCGTTGAGATGCTTTTCACAAACTTCTGCAGGCAATTATGCGTATCAAAACTTGATAAAATCTTTTAACTTCTTTCTAATGAAGACATTTCTCTCATGGGTTTTTGTTTATGGAATTAAATTGAAATATTTTATTCCCTGATGCTCCCTTTATGTGTTTTGAATAATGCAGTAAATTCTCACACATTCTGCAGTGCCCCAAAACAAGGTTAAGTACACAATCCTTCAGTTATTTTTATAGCAAATTGAAAGGGAAATGTCAGATCAATGAGGCTCCATGGTCACGCAAAAGGAAACCTACTGGCGATGCTTTCATTAGTCTCTCTGTTTTAAGGTCTGAATAGCTTCGGAACTTTGGCTGTTTTCGTATTTTTTAGGCATTTCCTTCTTTTCCTGATTTTGTCCCAGCAGCTGCTATAAGGTAATGCCCTTCTGTGATACCATTCGCAGCTCCAGCATTCTTGTTTGCTATTCTTTAACCACTACATGAGAGACTTTTGGTGAATAACCTCAGTCAACCCCTGGAAAATTCTTTTCAAAAACTTAAGACCTATGACTTAATCTTCTCCTTTATATCCTCATCTGCTCCTTTCCCCCACCCTGCAAATAAAGAGCATGATCACATGAGAAGGCAGCCCAGTTATCTGGAGGATATCAGGAAGTAGTGCCTGGATGACACAGCTGCAAAATGACCACTTTAGGCTTCACACTACTTCTCTTCCTAAAATACAAAACCAAAACCCAGAAAAAAGGAATGAAAAGAATCTTATAAAAGTTTGTATAAGAGCTGTATAAGATTATTTACAGATGTGACTAAAAGGCCACCTTATGAGGTTTCGCAGAGAAGCTGTGGCTACCTCATCCCTGGATGTGTTCAAGGCCAGGTTGGATGGGGTTTGATCAACCTGTTTGGGTGGAAGGTGTTCCCACCCATGGCAGGGGGGTTGGAAGGAGATGATCTTTAACATCTCTTCCGACCCAGGCCATCCTATGGTCTATTTCATTTAATCATATCAGATTTTCTGAAGTTTTTTTAAATTATTATTTCTATAGTATAATTAAGTCAGATTTCAAAACATAAAGACATTCCAATACTTAACATAACCAACACATTTTTTCTGAATTTCTGTATACTGTCAAAAAATCCATACCAAATCCATCAAACTCATACCCAGTATCCTTAGACACTTTCCTTTTTTTTATAATAATTAAAATAAAATGTTAGCATAAGGTTAATACTAAGAAATATACAATGGTCAATGAACTGCATTGCTTAGAACATGTCTTGGCTAATGGTTATTTTTGTGTGTTACCTTCTGGAAGTAAGAGCTTTGATAAATTTATGGCAGCGTTCTACTTGATCCATCTTCAACTGGATTAAAAATTACTCTTTATGGGCCAGTTCATGCAAACCTCCTTTTTGTTCTCCAGATAAAAAATCACATAGTATTCTTAACTCAAGAGAAGGCCTTTCTCTGCAGGACATGGATTATGGAGTGCTCGCTGTACTGACTACGATAATAAGAGTGAAGAAAAGAATGGACAAACATTTTTAAATTTCTACATGAACTTATTAATTATGGCTTTGTTGCCATAATTTCAGTATTAATATTTTGTACTTGTGTAAGGTCTTCCACAGGTAAAACAAGTCCTAAATAAAAACATATACGAGTAAAAATGGCTAAGATATATAGACAGGCAAATCTAAAGTTCTAGTAATGTAAAACCAATGTTAACTGACCTAGCACAAGAAATTTTTTTAATTTGGGATGAAGACATCTTTCATTTCATATTCTTTAAACCACTAAAAATTAATTTAGGCAATTCTTCACTACATTAACTAAGTGAGTCTGCCCTTAAAACAAAGTAATCATTGGCAAAAAGACTATTTTTTAATTCAAAGCACAATTTCTTGTCATTGTTTTGGGAGCAAGAAAGAGACAAAATTAGACTTAAAACCAGTTATAACCTTAATATCTCTCTCTCTATGTATATGTATGTATATATATATATATATATCTCCAATCTACAATTATATACGTAATTGGATAATTCATTTGTATAGGATTTGACTTTTGCCGGGGCACAATGCTGCAGTGTCAAATCTGTATGCTGGACTGTTGTATAATTTGGATGTCTCTTTCTTTCTGTAAGGCAAAACCACTTTTCTATCAAAAGCATATATTCCAAATTATACAAGGAAACATGATGAATTATGTCATAATTCTTCCATTTTACAGAAAAAAAGTGCAACAATTTGACTCTTTGCGTGACATTTTCTCAAAACTCTCTACAACTTTGGGATAGATGTCATCTTGCAAAGATGGTGAAAGAGAAAGAAGGAATTGAGAACATTAGAAATCTTCAATACATCTGTTCCCACTTCCTGATTTGATACTGCCTCTTGAGATTTGGATAAACATACCCCTTGTGATTCATTCCCACTGAGACAATTTAAGAGAAAAAAAAGTGTTGTCAGATAAGGATATAAATGCAGAGTTTAATTAAGCCATAAATTATAGCTACAGTTTGTGATTTTCACCTCAGTCTCCTTTTTCCCTCAGACTTCAAAGATATTGTATCTCATTTTTTAATGACACAATGATGACATTTGATTGATCTTTTTATTGTGACTTATTGAGTATATAAAAAGGGAATTAGCAGCTTTATTCAGGGTCAGTTCTATTTTGGAAGGACACATTTGTCAGAGTACTTCTCTGCTGCTTGACAGCATGTGGGTTGGACTATTAGCACAATGAAATATAAAGTGTATTTCAGTCTAACCTCCAGCTCTCTGTTAAAAGGAGAGAAAAGAAAACATCAGTTGAGCAATAGGAAAGTAGAGAAGAAAGTGTGAAAGATGATCTGTAGACATTTCAGAAGCAGATGGGAAAGTAGCTGTTTCCTGAAATCACTGGGGAGTTACAGAAGAGAAGGATGCTTGGATGGATGGAACATTAAATGTGTCAAGATTTTGTTTTCCTTGCTTTGATGGGTTTTTTTATTTGTTAGGTCCTTTTGTTTGTTTCCTTGGGTTTGGGGCTTTCTGGTTTGTTTTTTGAGTTTTGGTTTGGGGTTTGTTTGTTTGGTTTTTTTTAGTTGGTGGGTTTTTGTTTTTCTTTTTTAATGAGTTTGACCATTTTTAATTATCTGGAAAACACCTGAATCATTCCATCTGCATTTTAGAGTAAGTTCAGTACAGAAGTCAGCAGAACAGTAATAAGGAGCAGAACAGTAATAAGCAAGAGGCAATGGAATCAGGAAACACACAGTAGCTTAGGAAATTATAGGACATACAGGTCCAAAATTTTGTATTTACTGGCTTGAAGTGGTTTAGGAAGAGAATGAGAGGAAGCAACCCCTCATGGCTGAAAGGCAGTGGGTTCCTGGATACCTTTTCAAGCATCTCCTTGAAATACAAACTCTGAAAGCAGATAAGAAAAAAATGGGAACTGGCAATCACATAAGTAATGAAGTAAAGGGTAAGCCTATGATCATAGAATTGGTTTGGGTTGAAAGGGACTTTAAAAATTATCTGGTTTCAAGTCCTCCTTCCCTTAGATCTGATTGCTCAAAACCCCATCCAACCTGATCTTGAACACTTCCAGGAATGGGGTTTCCACAGCATCTCTGGGCAATCTGTTCCAGTGCCTCACCAACCTCACAGTAATGACAATCCTATCATGTATGATGTGCTTCCACCAGTAAATGGTCAGGGTTGTATATGTCTGTCGCGGGTTCGGTTTGTAACCGGGCAGAAACACCAATTTAGTGTAGTGGTTTGGTCCAAAATACTCATTACTGTTTATCTGCTGTGAGATAAGAATTAGGAGAAATGCAAAACAGGCACCAAACTTGAAAGAATATAAAGAAGTTTATTAACAGACCTAAAAGAAGAAAAAATTATACCACCTTCAGAACTCTCCTCCTCCCCCCACCTTCCTCCCTTCTCCCACTGACAATGTGAAAAGACAACCCTTAAGATGTTCAGTCTGTTTACCACTTCCATAATAACCTTGTTCAGTCCATTTAGAAAGAGAAGTCTCTTCTTGCTCATGCTATGAAAACATTATCACAACGAGACAGCCGCCCACTTCCAAATATTGTTCAGTCCATTTAGGAAGAGGAGTCTCTGCCTGCGTGTGAGTCCTTTCCCCCGACTTGCAGCTTTTCCCGCAACTGCTTTCGAGGGTCCACTCTTGAAGATTTTTGGGGTACAATTTTAAGGTTGAGCCGTTCAGAAACAAAAACAGAGGCCCTTCTCCTTCCCTGGGAGCAAAGGGTTTTCATCATCTTCATCGTTAGGACTATCTCTGGGAGCATCTCTAGGAACTGAGGTTTTCTCCTTTCCCATTTGGAGCAAAAGTCCTCATCTGGTTCATCTCTACGGACTGAGGTTTTCTCCTTTCCCGTTTGGAGCAAAAGTCCTCATCTGGTTCATCTCTCCCTGTCCAAACTTCTCATGAAATTACAGCTGCGTCAGCATCTGCCTATCTCAGCGCAGGTGCTTTTGCTCACGAGTTGAACACTCCACCCCCCATATCTTCATGAAATTACAACAGGATACTCTGATATATCATAGCTTCACAACAGAATTTCAGCTTTAAGCATCTCCTCTCTCTCTTCCCTCAGGTTTTCAGCTCTTCACAGCAATAAAAGGGTTACTCTCACCTCAGCCTTGCAGCTTTGCAGCTGGAATGTTGAATTTTTCTTATCGCAGTGGAGAGGGGGGAGAGCCGAGCCGCTCCGGCTGCCCACGGCAAGGCAGTGGGGGGGGTTCCATGGCTGGAACAGGTCCATGGCTTCAGGATGGCCGTGGCCCGGCCCGGCCTGGCCCAAGCAGGGCCTGGCCGGGCCCGCTGGCCCCCACACGGGGCCTGCAGCCACCTGTGCCAGCGCCGGAAACGAGAGAGAGCCTGGAGGGGGAGTTTGCCTATTCTTAAATGTGGATCACAGAGGTGATCACAACTTTAAGTGGCTTAGAGAATTGTCCATATTCAAACTGGCCAGCTGATAGGTTCTATCAGTTCCCAGAGGAAACTGTAAGCACCCCTTAGCAAGGACGTCCCTTCCGGGACTATGCTTGCTAACCTATGACAATGTCCCGAGAAGCTGCTCGATCTTGTCTCTCCTTTGAAAACCACTACTAAATATGAACAGGCTACTCTAGGAAAAGGTGCATGTGATCAAAAGGCTTTTTTTTGCTTCTCTGAAGGAAGATGGGCATAGGGCTTCTCCTACACATTTTTCAGACTTGTGTAAAATACTCATCAGTAAGGTCTTCTACAATTGGCTGGCATTGTCTTAGGCTTTGACTTATCTACATGACTTGGACACTGACACTTCTACTCTGGTCAGTAGAAGAGAGGAGAACAAGGAGTTCAGTGCACTTCTTGTGCATTCATCCCTGGAAGTGTTCAAGCCTAGGCTGGACAGGGCTTTGAGCCACCTGGTCTGGTGGGAGGTATTCTTGCCCACTGCAGAGGGGTTAGAACTTGATGATCTTTATGGTCCCATTCAACCCAAACAATTCCATAATTCTATGGTTGGGATCTCCCTCAAGTTGTAAATACAAAATTACTCTGCATTGAATAAATCCAAAGAGGAAAAAGCCACCATCTTCCTGATGTTATTTTTAAAAGGAAAAATTAAAACATAACTCGTACAAAAATTCCAGAATACAATTTCAGATTGTTTTTTCCTAAAAGTGACAACACACAGATATCTGAATTAATATAATGAGATCTATTTCCAGATATAAGCAACTATTGTGGTGAATCCATAGTTTTGTTTTAATCGATGTGCAGCTTAAAAATAGTGTGTAGAGGAACATTTAAACCTTGCAGACCATCTCTCTGCAGATCAAGATGGATGATGTTTAAAAGTATGTGGTAAGTGTCTTAACTTGTATTTTGGATAGCAAAAATCACTTGAGTAACTGCACATTCCATTATTGTGTGCAACTGTTCTGACTGCAGTGAGATTCCTGGTCACTCACTTTTAATTAGTGTCATCAGGGAATTAGGTCATAAGTGTCATCAAGGAATTAGGTCATAAGTGTCAAGTAGGAGCAGTCTAAAATCTGGAGACAGTAGTTAACACCTTACCTTTCTGTTCAGCTTTCTTTCACCCAGTAGTGCAAACCAAACTGGATCCTGTTCATGCCATTCTCAGGTGACATGCACAGCTATTACTATCTTAAATTATAAAATAAGAAATAATTAAATGGGGAAAAATAATTTGGGTTGATTCCATTGCAGATTGAAAGAGCTATAGTAGCAAATAATAAAATAGGAAAAAATTTTGGGGCTGATTCTGTTGCAGGTTGACACAGCTCTGAGCTACCTTGGCAGCACAAAAAGGTCTGTAATGATTTTAGCTAAGAAGAACTGAGCTCATTAAATAGGCAGTTTTACTGGAATGTAATACATTCACACAGGAGTTCTGGACTATTACATGTCTAAAAGTATTTTAAGATGTGTGCCTTGAATCACTTATCTCTTTTTGACTGCTTTTCCCATAGCATTCTCCTAGAGAAACAGGCTGCTCATGGCTTGGACAGGTGCACTGTTTGCTGGGTAAAAAACTGGACGGCCAGGCCCAAAATGTGGTGGTAGCTGCAGCTAAATCCTGTTGGTGGCTGTTCACTAGTAGTCTTCCCCAAGGCTCAGTATTTGGGCCTGATCCTGTTTAATAATGTTATCAACTATCTCAACACAAGAGTGTTGAGAGTAACCCCTCAGTCAGTTTTCAGAGAACACCAAGTTGGATGGGAGTGTTGGAGGAAAGAAAGGCTCTACAGAGGGATCTGGACAGCCTGGATTGATGAGGCAAAGCCAATTGTCTGAGGTTCAACAAGGCCAAGTGCTGGGTCCTGCACTTGGGCCAGGACAACAACCTGCCAACACCACCAGGCAGTGCTACAGGCTGGGACAGAGTGGCTGGAAAACTGCCATGGGGAAAAGGACCTGGGGGAGCTGGTCAGCAGCAGCTGAACCATGAGCCAGCAGTGCCCAGGTGGCCTAGAAGGCCAATGGCATCCTGGCTTGTATCAGCATTAGTGTGCCAGCAGAACCAGGACAGTGATTGTCCCCTTGAACTGGGCACCAGCTAGGCCACACCTCAAATCCTGTGTCCAGTTTTGGGCCCCTCACTGGAACAGACATTGAGGGGCTGGAGTGTGTCCAGAGAAGGAAACGGAACTGGGGAAGGGTCTGGAGCACAAGTCTGATGAGGAACAGCCGAGGGAGCTGGGGAAGCTCATCCTGGAGACAAGGAGGTTCGGGGGAAACTTCTTGTTCTCCAGAACAATCTGAAGGGAAGTTATGGTGAGTTGGAGGGCTGGTCCACTCTCCCAAGTGAAAGGACAAGAAAAAATGCCTTCAAATTACACTAGGGGATTCAGATTGGATATTAAAAAAAAATTCTTCATGGGAAGGTTTATCAAGCACTGGAACAGCATGCCCAGGAAAGTGGTTGGGTTGCCATCCCCAGAGGTATTTAAAAGACCTGTGGACATGATTCTTAGGGACATGGTTTAGTGGTAGAATTTACAGTGCTGGGTTTACAGTTGGACTCAGATCTTAAAGGACTTTTCCAACTTAAATTATTCTATGATTCTGTGACTGACTCATCCTTACTGACAGAACAACTTACTGGCTCTTCTTACAGGTACAAAAAAAGCCAAAACTCTTTATAACTTCAGAATCAGGAATTGCAAGGGGTCTTCTGCCCTGGAGCTGTATTGAATTTTCTTTCTCTATATAATGAGATGGGATCTATATATTTATATAAATTAAGGCATTATCTCAACCATTTTTTCTTTGGGATACAAAACAACAAAAAACAAAGAAAACAAACACATCTAATTAGAAAACTTTGAAATGGTTTCTGTTTAAAATTATACATTTTTAAATCTATTGAAAGTATATAATACCTTAACTTGGCCTGAAGAGCTTATTATAATCATGTTATGAATCCATCTCTATACTGGCATCTGAAGTTTTCACTGTTCTGTTTTTATTCTCAATTCTCCTTTGAAGTATGCAAGTAATAAGACCATGCTTTACAGAGGGACACGGGCAGAGATCATCAAAAAGTCTTGTGGTATGTTAATTAGTTCCCAAGTGGGTTATCATCCTCATTTTTTCTTTGGAATAAATACTATAAATCCCCTTTTCCTTATGGTACAAGGTAACAACATTCATGGCTCTTACAATCAAGGGATGTCCTCTCTTATTGAACCATAATAATGGTTAATAATAATAATAATAATAATAGATATATGCAAGGGAGATGAACATCCAGTCTGGACTGAATGGGTGTGGACTGTGGTTTGAAGACTGCACTGATCCTATAGTGTGATGGAATTATACATGAAAATAGCAGTGTCCAGCCTGCTTCCACAGGAAGCAGAAAAATAAAGAAATACAATGCAAAGCAAAGCTGCTTGATTGATTAGACATATCTTTGAAATATTTGTCAGAAGAGGTGAATATTTAGGTTACCACCAGAGCTCAAAAGATTATACCTATGAGTATGTTTTAAATCTTCTGTGACTCTTGATGTTTCATGGCTGTTGCAGCGGGGATTACTGCAACAAGTATATTTCAAACCAGGAGTCCCGTGGCAAGCGAAGTATATATGGACGGATTCATGATAGATGTTTCAGAGATGTTTATTTCTCCAGCCGCATGGCTGGGGCTGTCCCAGGAACCCGGCAGTCACGGGACCCGAGGGTCCTTGGCCACACCGGGGAACCCAAACCAACCAATGGGAAACAAAGGTGACCAGGGGCAGGGAAACCCCATGTCTCCCCCCCAGGTCCCATCTCCCAGGCTACGTGGCAGGGGGAGGGACCCCAACATCTCACCCGTTTTATTTTAATAAAAGGAGAATGAAAATAACTGGATAAACATAACAAGAACAGTTTCAAAACAAAACAAGCCACCCTCCTGAGTCTTTAAATGTCCAAACAGATTCTCTGGAACATCTTAGGGCTGACAGAAGGGAGACAGAACTCTCCGGGCATGCTTTGTGGGGAAACTGAGGCAGGAGAGGGTCTAATTTCTTCCCTCCCTCTTTTCATCCCCCCCTCGGCATTGGAGAGGAATTGTAGGGAAATGGAATTGTATAGGGAAGCCATGGGGTGAAAAACAGATTAGGAATAAACTGGGGATAGGGTAAACTTAGGAAGGGGTTCATATTGGGTATAGGGTAAAAGGGGAAAGTAGGCTGTGAGTAGGGAAATTGCTGGGATGGATATTGTTTATAATTTTGTGCGTAACGGCTGCCTTTGACTGGAATACCCCCAGGCCCAGTAACATTTGCTGCTTGTAAACCCTTCTTTCCTTGCACTATATCAAATTGTACAACTTCCCCATCTCCTACACTTTGCAGGTAATTTTTAGGGTTATTCCTTTTAATGGCAGTTCTATGGCTGAATAGATCTTCCCCTGTATCATCTCGTGTTATAAATCCATAGTTGTTTTGTACATTGTACCATTTCACAGTTCCTGTAACCTTCGTGGCTACAACTCCTCCTATCATGTGCTTGCGTGTTTGTCGTGGCTGCTGGTCCCGCGTGGCCGCCACCTCACCAACTCCGACTTCTCGGCCGGGCCGCCGCGTTGCGGCTGCTCCGCGCTCTCCGAGGGGCGCTGCTCTGGCGCGTGTCCGGGCTCTGCACAGCCCCGCGTTGCCATCGCTGCTGGCTCCGTGCCCTGTGAGAGGTTCCGCTCCGCAAACTCCACGCTGCTTTGAGTGCGGCCCCATTTCGGCTCGGCGCTGTGCGGCTTCTCGTGTCACTGTGGAAACCGCCACTTCTCCCTCCGCAGGGCTCTCTGAGCCAGTCGCTCAGAGCGGCCTGCCACCCCGATGCCCGGTTCCTGGCTGCTCGTGGCCCACGACACCCGCGGCGCCTGCGGCGTCGCTCCCTCACTCGCGGTCGCGTGGCCGGGGACCCCGAGACAGGGATGGGGTCCGCGATAAGGCGCGCACTCCTGAGGGGGCTGGGCGCATCCAGCGCAGGCACCTCCGCCGGCACGGCTGCAGTCATGTGCTCCCGGGATGGTGGCCGCGCGGTCTCGGCCACGGGATTAGTATGATCCTCTGCTTTAGGGGTAATGGGACCATACAAATGCTCCTCAAGAGCTTCCCTGATTATAAGGTATGCACGGAAAGCTCCTCTTTGATCCCATACTTTATCCCATATCTCGTCCCAGAAACACCCCTCACAAGATACAGGAGGTTCAATATCAAAAAGTAAGTCTCAAGAAATATAGGAGAACCTTTCGAAAAGCCAGGTGAAGAAATGTTCTAGATCTCCCGGTTGCACTACTTTTTTGTTTTGTTGTTCAAGGATTCCTTTTACTTCTAGATACAATTTTTTCTGTGGCTCAGAGAGCCCCATTTCCCACGATTCTTCCATAGTCCAGAGAGAATATCCAAACCAAGATGAGAAGAGAGAGGTCTAGAGTGATTATGTTACTCACAAATCTTCCTCAGGGATGGGTGTCTTGCCCGCATTCCTCCACCAGTTTGTTGCAGCGGGGATTACTGCAACAAGTATATTTCAAACCAGGAGTCCTGTGGAAAGCGAAGTATATATGGACAGATTCGTGGTAGATGTTTCAGAGATGTTTATTTCTCCAGCTGCATGGCTGGGGCTGTCCCAGGAACCCGGCAGTCACAGGACCCGAGGGTCCTTGGCCACACCGGGGAACCCAAACCAACCAATGGGAAACAAAGGTGACCAGGGGCAGGGAAATCCCATGTCTCCCCCCCAGGTCCCATCTCCCAGGCTACATGGCAGGGGGAGGGACCCCAACACATGGCCACATGCTAAAAGTGAGTAAAGAGCATTCTCCTAAATGGCTTCTGGAGGAGATGTGAAATGTCATTTATGCATCGACCAGTTCTCTATCATTAAAGCAGAGAGCTTCCTCTGTATTTCTTATTTCCTAGAGCCCTGAAGTCACTGTTTATTATTTTACAGGAAAAACTGATGGAATTAAAGATGTTTCAACAAATGATGACCGCTTCAAGTTTTGGAGGGAACCAGTGCTGTGTCTGTTGCTGTAAGGAACTGTGTTTGTGAGAACTTCATCCCTTTATCTCTCTGAATGCATCATCTGCTGGATCAGAATGCAAACTGAGACACCATCAAGGCAAAAGACTCCAGTTGATGAGTTCATGATACACAGACCCATAGGCTAATGAGTCTAAATGTTGGCCTCTAATGAGCCTTTGTTTTACTGTGGTTAAAGCTCAAAAGAGACTTAATAATCAGTGAATGTCATCCCAAATAGTTAATACTGAATAGCATTTAAAAAATCCAGGAAAAAGAGTGAAAGGTGGGGTATTTAAAATAAAAGAAATCTTAGCAGCAAAAAGATAAAAGACTAAGAAAAACACATAAAGAGTTTTACTGATAGCTTCTTTAGTGTTGATAAAAATATTAGGTAAGATGAAACAGTTTTAAAAAGCTACTAAAAATGGCATGTTTGAAAAATTCGTCACAAAAACTTCAAACAGATCTCACTGAAAGCTGTACTCTCATAAATGTTGTAACTTAACTATCCATTGATAAGGTTCAGTATTTGTCAGGAGTCTAAAAGACAAAACTATTCTAGAAAATCACAAGTACAAGATCCATATATGGACACATGTCATGAGTAATTTCTTGTACTTCTGACCTTTCTCCCTTATTTTTTAAAAGAGATTTTTAAAATAACTCTTCTGAGGTTGTTGCTTATAAAATTATTCATATTTCTAATTAAATTAAATTAAAGCATTAAGTATAGTATTTCAAATGAAAATAAATTGCAGATAGTGATTTAAATGTATCTTAGGGGAACGTTCCATAAGTAAGTACTTGGATGTTCTTGCTTTTGGGGTTTTTTTTGCTCATACAGTAGGTAGAGTTGTTAGCAATGAAGTTTTGTTTCAAGAAAGTACTTGTTTTTCCATACCAACCATCTTTTCTAAGGTTCTAAAGACCTTGTACACAAATGAAGTCAGCTGAACAGAGTGGTAAGATTAGAAATTCTATTGAATTCACCATTCATCTCTATGTAAGGTCTGGATGACCCATTTATACAAGGACTTGAGGAAAGTGTTGAATCATAAGTATTCTCAAAACCAATCAACCAACCAAATAAAAGAATCCAAGTGCCTGGTTTTTCAAATTAACGGTTTTAGGTTTCTGACTGAAAAGTACTATACCGCATGAAAATATGAATATGAAAAAATGAATAAAAATAAAGAATAAAAATAAATATCTACATTAAATTCTATTTTTAGTCTTTTACAAGTTAACAATTATTGAAATTGCAGTTCTAAATAAAAACTCCACATGATGTTGGGATTTGTTCTATAGTGTTACAGGAAGTGACGGTCATGAGTAAAAGCTTGGATAAGATCATCAGTTCCACAAGGTCACAGTGGCAGGGGTGACTGTTGGATCAAGCTGTACAGAGAGGTTCCTGAGCTCAGGAAAACCCATGGATGTGACTGTGCTGGTGCTTCCCCACAGGGATTTATCAGGGCTGAGTCATTTGTGAAGAAAAAGAAATACTTCCCATCCTTGCAAGGTTGCCTCTTCTCCCTTACCTCATTTAACATCCAACTTGTAACCTGGGCTGTCTAGTGTGCCCTGATCGACTACTGCAAACAACCCATCATTAACAGTTCATTAGAAATTATGTAGAGGGGAGTACAATACAAAGTTTGATTACACTCACACAGTGCTAAACTGGCACTCTACTCCAGGACAGACAGCTGGTTCCAAACCCTGGTGGTGAGGGAACCCCACCCCACTGAGTAGAGGCCAAAAATTCACCCCTAGCACACATGGAAGAGAGGGATGGCATTAACACAGAAGCTTGGGAATTAGTGAGGGGGAAAAAAAAATGAACAAAAGGAAGAGGAAAGGAACAAATAAAAGGAAGAGGCTTCCTTCAAAGCCAGACATTCCCCCCCAGATGGACATCCCCATCCAGAACTGCTTGGTATCTCTGCAGGCTAACAAGGCAACACCTGGCATACTGGCAGAACAGCCAGAGCTAACTAGAACAGCTCGATCTGCTCCATGAATAAAGAAATTTACAACTAGTTCAACCAAGAAAAGGTGGCGGGTTATAGTAGTGGGTGAACCCATTTTAAGAGGTACTAAGGCACTCACCAGTCAACCTGACCCACTTTTGAGGGAGGTGTGTTGCCTTCTGGGAGCCCAGATCAAGGATGTTACTGAAAAGCTGCCAAGCCTACTTAAACCCACTGATTATTACCCAGTATTAGTTTTCCACATGGGTGCCAGCAAAGGAATGAAAGCAGCAGACCCAGGGAACTACAAACCAGCCAGTGTCACCTCTGCACCATGCAAGATTCACGGAGCAGATTCTCCTGGAAACTGTGCTAAGACATATGGAAAAGAGGTGATTTGTAGCAGCCAACATGGCTTTACAAAGGGGAAATCATGCCTGACAAATTTGGCGACATTCTAAGATGGGTCTACAGTGTTGGTGTATGGGGGCAGAGCAACTGACATCATCTACCTGGACTTCTGCAAAGCATTTGACACTGTCCTGCATGACATCCTCGTCTCTAACTTGGAGAGACATGGATTTGATGGATGGACCACTCACTGCATAAGACACTGGCTGGATGACCTCACACAAAGAGTTGTGGCCAATGGCTCATTGTCCGTGTAGAGGCCAGTGATGAGTGGGGTCCCTCAGGGTCAGTACTGGGGTTGATTCAGTTCAACAGCTTTGTTGGTGCCATGGACAGCAGGGTTGCTGATGACACCAAGCTCTGTGGTGCAGTCACATGTTGGAGGGAAGAGGTGGATCCAGAGGGAGTGGGACATGCTGGGGAGGTGGGAACCTTGTGAAGTTCAACAAGGCCAAGTGCAAGTTCCTACACCTGGGCTGGGGCAACCCCCAACACATCAAAACATTGTGTGGATGAGTGATTTGTAGCAACACTGAGAAGGAGGACTTGGAGGTGTTGGTTGATGAAAACCCAACATGAGCGGGTAGTGAGCGCTCATAGCCCAGAGAGCCAAACAAATCCTGGGCTCCATCCAAAGCCCCATGGGCAGCAGGGGAGGGAGGGGATTTTGCCCCTCTACTCTACTCTGGTGAGACCCCACCTGCAGTGCTGCATCCAGCTCAGAGGTCACCAGCACAGGAAGGACAGGGGAATGTTGGAGCAAGTCCAGAGGAAGTCATGAAGTTGATGAGGGTAAAGGAGAACCTCCCATATGAAGACAGGCTGAGAGAATTGGGGCGCTTCAGCCTGGGGAAGAGAACATTGTGTGGAGACCTCAAAGCACATTCTGTTATCTGGATGGGGCCTGCAAAGAAGCTAGAGAGGGACTCTTTGTCAGGAACTGTAGTGACAGGACAGGGAGTAATCGGTACAAATTGAAAGAAAGGAAATTTATGTTAGCTATTAGGAAGAAATTCTTTACAGTAAGGGTTCCTCCCTGGAACAGGTTGCCCAGGGAGGTTGTGTATGCTCAAACCCTGGCAGTGTTCAAGGCCAGATTAGATAAGGCAACCTGCTCTAGAGGGAAGTGTCCCTGCCCATGGCAGGGAAATTGGGACTAAATGATCTTTAAAGTCCTTTCCAACCCTTAACATGCTATGATTTTATGATTCATGGATCTACAGAGTTTCCTTTTTGATTCCTTAGGACTGTCCAGAGGACAGCTAGAATGGGGAAAGAAATAGGTGGGCTCTACATCTTCAGTGCAATAGTCTTGGTTTGAAAGACGGGTGTCTGCCAAGGAAGGTGGGAACCTCCCTTAGAATGGAAAATGTGACCCACTTCCCTCCGAATTATTGTAACTTTGAAATTAAGGGGTTTTCAGGCAAAGATATAGGAAAAGGACTAACAGTTCTTTACAAGTATGTATATGGATAACAAGGCAAACAAACAACAACAATGGCAGCAGCAACAAACAAAAACCAGAGACCCAACCACAGCCTCTCTCGGCTGTCAGGCCCTTTCCCCTTCGGTGCAGTTCCACTCACAGCCGGCAGGGGCGCTGGTGGCTCCCAGCCGGGCAGGGCGGGTGCGATGGTTCCTCCGCGCCTGCAGGGGGCGCTGTGCCGCGAGCTCGGCCGTTTCTCTGCACGTGGGTAATGGCGGCACAGCCGGCGGAAGGGATGGAAAAGGCACTTCCTTTTACAAACCCGCGGGGCAGCTGATCCCAGTGCCCCCTCTGGAGAGTAAAAGGAGCTGTAGCAGGGACCTTGGAAGCAGCAAGCTGGAACAGCAGAGGTGAGCAGATCCCAGAGTAGCAAATGAAATGTATCAGAAACTCTGCAGCTGTAGCAGGAGCTGCAGGGTGGCTGGTTGTCAGGTTACAGTGTAGCTGGAAGCCCTGAAGCAGCAGCAGATAACAGCAGGGCTGGGCGAGGGATCGCTCCCCTGGGTGGCTCACCTGCAATGGCTGATCCTGGGGTCAGGGTGTGCAGAGAGGCGCAGCCTCCAGCAGCAGATGGGATGCTCCCAGTCCCAGCTCTTGGCACAGCATGCACTGGCTTTGGGCTCCCAAGCAGCAGAGAAGCAAGCCAGTAAGCCCAGTCACAGTGCCAAAGGAGAAGAAACAAAAAAAAACAGCTAAAACCCACAAGACAACATTATCTCTGGTCAGACACACCACGTTGCATGGCCCTCAAGCAGAATCTCCTGCCCGGAAGGATGCAACCACCTCTCATCCCCCCAACTCTTGCAGGAAATCCTGGGCTGGCTCTCATCCATCGTGATACTCCCGGAGCTGGGGAGGGGGGCAGCGACCAACCCAGACACAAAACAAAAAAACCAAAACCTGTATGAGATTGAAAAAAACCAAGCAACACCAAAACAAAACCAAAACCAAAAACAAACAAAAAAAAATACCCCAGAAAACATCACCAAGACAAATAATAACTATGAATTCCCAATGTGAAGGACAAAATTATGTATTTCTGATGGCAATGCTCTCTGCAGAGCTGTTTGTATGCCCTTTGACTGAGGTCAGAGTGTGATTTGAAATCCATTTATTATGTATTTTAAGTATAAAGTTATTCTTCATACACAGATTCAGATAAGTATTAAGCACACTTTGAGTACTTCACTAAAAACTCTTACAGCATCACTTTTAGAGGCTGTTATTTTGCTGTGATAGAATTAAAATTCTAGGCTGCTCTTTGTGCATTAGGGATATAAAAAATATTTATGTTTAATGCTCAGTAAAACGTTGAATGACATTTTACAAACAGAGGCATGAACATTGTGTGCTTTCCTGTGTTAATTATAGCCCATACCTTGTCAGTCTCATCTGCAACTGAGACTAATTGTCTGCCATATAAAGGGACATGCCTATTGATTTTTGCAAAGGCTGGAACAGACTAAGCTGTACTCTCTTTCTAGGGATATAAAAAGCATTGCCTGCCTGTATTGATTGCTTACCCCACAGAGCAATAGCAAATTGCTATTGTGGAAACATAATGATGCTGAACATTTGTTGCACAGATGATAGGGTAATGTTTAAATGCTGTGTGTCCTGTTCTTTGTAGATTTACTAACAACATCCTTAATTATTCCTCTTCAAAATACCGTGAATCCTGGAGCAGACGCTAACCTAATGATACGTCGTTTATAGACCATAAGATTTCATAAATTCAGAATGAACTAAATGAGCTATTTTTTTCATCATCAAGTAGACTGGATGCCAGTTTAGCATAATATTTTGTAAGACTAGGTTAGGAATTAAATAAATTAGCTACAGCAAGATTCTTTCATCTCTTTTTATAGGTAGTACTTACTTGGCATATAGTCTACCAAAAGCAAAATACTTACTTGAGGAATTATTAATTACATACTGTGAAAAAGACAGCCTGAATCTTCTCCTTGCATCCTCCTAAGAGAAAGTTTTATGACATTTTGTACTTCATTTAACTGACATTGGTATTACGGTCTGATTAAATGAGGTTTGAAAATATGTATAAGTAGCATGAATTTTATTTAGCTGGGTGTTAATTCTTAATATTGGAGTTATGCAAATTCATTTGTACTGAACATCCAATTAAGATAAGAAATATCCCTTTTCTAATGTTATTGCAGAATCACAGAATGTTTGGGGTTGGAAGGAACCTGTGGACAGGGTCACCTAGAGAAGATTGCAAAGGATCACATCCAGGCAGGTTTGGAATATCTCCAGTGAGGGAGACTCCACAACATCACTAGACAGTTTGTTTCCAGTGCTCTGTAACCCTCACAGTAAAGAAGTTTTCCTAATATTTAGATGGAAGTGTCTGTCTTTCAGTGCCTATTGCCCCTTCTCTTGATGTTGGGCACCATTGAAGAATCTGGCTTCTTTTGACACCAGCCTTTAAGACACTTGTATGCACCGATAAAAACCCCTCCCACGTGTCTTTTCTCTAGGCTAAACAGGTCCAGCTCCTGCAGTCTGTCGTCATAAGAGAGATGCTCTAGACCCCTCATCTTCCTCATGGCTTCCATTCAGTCCTCTCCAATATCTCCTTGTCTTTCTTGTCCTGAGCAGTCCAGAATGGAATGCAGCACTCCAGAGGTACCTCACCAGGGCTGGGCAGAGGGGCAGGATCACCTCCCTTGACATACTGGCAATGCTCTTCCTAATGCACACCAGGATCCCACTGGCCGTCCTGACTGCAAGGCCACTGCTGAGTCATGGATAACTTGACCCCAGGCCCCCCAGTGCTTCTCCCCAGAGCTGCTCTCCAGCAGCTCAGTCCCCATCCTGTGCTGATGCCTGGGGCTGTTCCTCCCCAGTGCAGGACCCTGCACTTGCCTTTGTTGAACTCCATTAGGTTCATCCCTGCTCCCTTCTCCAGCCTGGCCTGGTGTGGCTGAATGGCAGCACAGTCTTCTGGTCTATCAGCTACTCCTCCCTCTCAGCAAACTCTGTCCCTTCATCCATGTCATTGATGAATGAATTGAACAAGACTGGTCCCAGTATTGACTCCTGGGGAACACCGCTGGCTACAGGCCTCCAACCAGATGGTGCTGCTGATCACAATTCTCTTTCTGACATCCAGACAGTTTCCAATCTCACCTCACTCTCCACTCATCCAACCTACACTTCCTGAGCTTTCCTATGAGGCTGTTATGGGAGACAATGTCAAAGGACTCGATGAAGTCAAGAGACAACATCCACTGTTCTTATCTCCTCTACCCAGCCAGTCCTGCCTTCTCAGAGGCAATTGGATTGGTCAAGTATTGGTGCATCCATATTGACTACCCCTGACAACCTTCTTTTCCTCCACATGCTTAGATATGACATCCAGGATGAGCTGTTCCATCAGCTTCCCAGGGACCAAAGTGGGGCTGACTGGCTTGTAGTTCCCTGGGTCCTCCTTCTTGCCCTTTGTGAAGGCTTTTTTCCAGTCCTCAGGCACCTCTCCAGTTCTCCTTGACCTTTCAAAGATGATAGAGAGTGGCTTAGCAATAACATCTGCCAGCTCCCTCAGCACTCATGGGCACATCCCCTCAGGACCCATGGATTTGTGGGTGTCGGGCTTGCCCAAATGATCTTTAACCCAATCCTCCTCAACGAAGGGAAAGACGTCCCTTCTCAAGACAAGAGAAAAGAGATCTTGACTCCCAGGTGTGGGATTCCTGAGGGCTGGCCTTAGCAGTAAACACTGAAGGAAAGAAATCAACCACCTTACCTGTATTCTCTGTCACCAGGGCACCTCACTCAGGAGCTGCCCCACTTTTTCCCTGGTCTTCCTTTTGACATTGGTATACTTGAAGAAGCAGTTCTTGTTGTTCTTGACATCCCTTGTCAGATGTAATTTAAAGTGCACCTTAGTCTTCCTTGTCTCATCCCTGCATAATGTGACAACATTCCTATATTTCTCCCATGTGGTCTGTCCTTTTTGCCAATTTCCATAAACTTCCTTCTTCTGAGTTTTGCCAGAAGCTCTTTTATCATCCATGAGGGTCTCCTGCCCACTTGGTTTGATTTCATACTCATAGGGATTCACTGATCTATCGCCTTGGGTCCGGTGGTGGACAACCTGGTGTTGCAACCTTCCTAGAGAAAGTGTCCCACCAGGGAAAGGCTTTTCCAGAGGCTTTAGCAACTTCCCTGGGTGACAGGTTATTTCAGCAAGTGTAGCAACTTCTCTGCTACGAGTGGTATCAGCTCTTGTGAGTCAGCTCTTTGTGAAATCACCCAGGCAAAACTCAGGGACAGAGAGACAGGAGACTTGTATGGCAGTTCCACAGAGGTAGCTTTTATTGTCCAGCAGCCCCTGTGAAGGGGAGGCCAGGGACAAGACCTCCCTCTCTTCAGGGGTAGAAGCAGAGGTTATATGGGGAAGGCAGGGGGTGGGGTAGAAACCAATTACCCAACTGAGTACAGGCTATTACCATAAAGAAGCAAGGCATGTTGGGAGTGGCTCTTTTTGTCACCGTGACCCAGAGGAAGGTTGCTTATCTCTGGGGAGATTCTTTTGGCCCTCAGGCCTCTCTCCAAGGGAGTGCAGAGGGCTCCTGTGCCAAGGGGTCACAGCCCTCCACACTGATCTTGAGCTTGGAGGAAGTGATGACTGAATATTCTATCCAGCTCTCTTACACCCCTCTACCTTCTAAAGCCCTAACCCAGAAGATTCCTCCATGGAGATCTTTGAAGAGGCCAGTGTTAGCCCTGAAGTCCAGGGGTTTATTCCTATTTATTGCCCTGCTTCCTTCACTCAGGATCCTGATCTCCTCCACCTCATGGTCACTGCAGCCAAGGTTGCCCCCAAACTGCACATCCCCAACCAGTCCTTGTTTCTTTGTTCATACAAGGTCCAGCAGCACACTTCTTTTTGTTGGACCTCTACCACCTGTGTCAAAAAGTGATCCTCAATGCACTGCATGTGCCTTGCTGTACTGACTTTCCAGCAGGTATCAGAGAGGGTGAAGTCTGCTATGAAAACCAGGGCCTGTGATCATGAGGCTACTTCCAGCTCTGTAGAAGACCTCATTGACTTCCTCTTCCTGATCAGCTGATAAGCTTTTGACTTGTTCTTCATCCACCTTTAGGTAGAGTTCATTACATACTGTTTGTTTTCTCACATAAAGAGCAACTGCACAACTTTACCTTGCTGGCCTGTATTTCCTAAAAGGTACATGCCGTCCATGACAGTATTACAGTCATGCAAGCTGTCCCAAGATGTCTCTTAAATCCCAATGACATCATGGCCCTCTGACCACTCCCAGTTCTCTTAATTCTTCCTGTGTGTTCCACATGCTGCGTGTGTTGGTTTATAGGCATTTCAGAGAGGGAATCAAACATGCAAGCTTCCAAGGAGGGGTGTGAGAGGATCCACCACAGCCATACACACCCTTGAGGTGCTTGGCCTTCTGGTTCTCACCTTGGAAGGCAGCTGAGGAATATTTGTTGCTGCTCTGGTTGGCCTGGCTTATTCCCTGGTTGGATGTGATGGAATGAGCCCTGCCAGTCCAGACCCCACACCGTGAGTCCTTCAGTTTAAAACCCATCTTATCAACCGGGCCAGGCTGCTGCCAAAGATTCTCTTGCCTCTTCTGGACAAGACATCTCATCCCTTCCTAACAAAATCAGTCTCGTGAAATCCGTGCAAATTTAGGTTGGTAATTGTTTTGACAAAGATAAAGAATTCCTGACATGGCATTTCCAGACAATATAAATCCTGATATAATGAAGCAATTGTTTACATGATTTTGCTTGTTTTCTAGTTTACACAGAACTAGGTTCAGGGTGTTCCTGCACTGCACTACTCTCTTCCCTTTTCCCATTTAGGAATGCATTAAATTTCATGTCTGCCTTTTTTTTTTTCTTGAAACAAAATCCTAAAGAGTAAAATATGCATTTGATAATAAAAATCACCCAACCTTGAGGCAGGAAATAATATGGAAAGTAGACCAGGATATAGATTGACAGAAACAACAAAAATTACATTTAGTTCTTCAGAGCAGTGCCAAATATTAATATTTTCAACTTTTTTTTCTGTGACAAACACATATCCTTAAAAAACTAAAGCAAATTTAAAGCCATTGTGAACATGGTTTTATAAAGCATGAGTCTTCATGGTGGATTATTTGAAAATGTAGCAAGGAAACTATCAAGATTCTTAATATTCCCTGGATCAGACAGCACAAAGATTCTTCATTTCAGTTCAAAATGATACGAATAGGCTGAAAAAAAGTAGAAGAGGGAAAGGGGATGACAAGACTGACAAAGCACTGTGCAGAGAACAATGGAAAGGAAATATGTCCCATCACTGTTTGAATTCTAACTGCCTGCATGGTATAGTTGGTTTATATGAGTCTTTAAGGATGATGACCCTTCATGAGATAAAACAAAGAATCATAAGCATCTATTCTAATGTTTCTCTCCTGGTTCCCAAATTGATACAGGACAGAGTCTGCTTTTCAGATTTTCTGAGCAAATCACTAGCACGACATTTTTGTATTATGAGCATCTGCTATAAAATACTTTGCTGTTCAAAATATCCAGCCATTTCAAATGGTCATGCCAATAAACTGCTAATTTCTGACCTTATTCTGTGCTTCACATTTGTTCATGAAAATCAATACTACTTTTCCTATTACGGAAATACACATATTAATCATAGGATTAATACCAGTTAAAATAATCCTGAGGGGAAAAAAAATCACATGGGGAAAAACTCATTTGAAAATAAAATATCTCTATTCTGTAGAGGGCTTTTTAAATCCAGAAACAGTATGCAGGCTGTCTTGTATAAAATGACAATCTACAAAAAGTAAAAAATCATTCAATAAGAGCTGTCTTCTGAATGCTTGCCGTTGCAAACCTGAACATTGTTTCCCAAGGAATTCATACAGTGGTGGCTTAAGATTTTGGTTTGGTTGTTTTGGAGTTTTATTTTCATGTGTCTCTTTTGATTTAGTTTGGTTTGGTTCTGGTAGGGGATAGAATACTAGTGGCTTATTATCAAAATAGGAGCTGAAGCTGTATTCTGTATACAGTAAGAGATTGCATTGAAAGATGGTATGAAAGTCTAAAAGTTATGAAGTCACAGATCCTCGAGATGCTTTGTTAAGTTCAGTTAGATATTTAGAATATATTTATTATTATACTATGTGCACTAGTATGAAAACAAACCAGTGAGAGACTTGAAATCAGAACTACAATTTAATAGCAAAATTAAAAATAAATGCAATAGTACAAAAACACTGAAAGAGTCAGGATACAACCTGGCCATTTTCCTAAATTGCTTTGTTGCTCAGTTCCTAGTTAGTTCAACATTGTCTGAAACCTTGAGATTAAATTTATTTTACACCCTAGAAGTTAAACTTGACAAAAAAAAAAAAAAATCCTGAAGCTCTATTCTAACTTTCCTTTAAATTACAAGGTATTTCACCTTTTATTCATTACCACTGGGTTTTTTTCTTCCTTGTACTTTTGTTTTTATTCAAATATGTCTTTAACCTAAAAAGTAATTCTCTCTCCATCTCCACAATTACTTGTTTTTTTCATTGGTGTAAATTTGGTTTGTTTGCTTTAGATTTTCCTCACCACAAAAAGGCAGTGAATTAAATTAAACAAATCATACCACTCTACTACTTTTAAGTATACAATTTAAAACCTGAAGCTCATAGAAAACAAAAATATAGGAAAAACATAGATGCCAAATTAACTTTGGGTTTCCTTCACCTGTTAAGACTGACAATTAGAAAATATTTTATTGTTTCCCTATATGCATTAAATGACACCTCCATGCAGGCAGTGCCTCTCTTGTCATGGAGATCAGCTAGAAGTTTTGTAGTAAAAAAATATATTCATCTCTGAAGAAAATATACACAAATGGCAATTACCACATAGACAGCAAGGAAAGTTTTCCTTAAATTTTCTGTTACAGTGACTTCAGTTTTGTACTGAAAAATAATAATTAAAAAATACATTGTCATGAGGTAATTTTTTTCTGTTTAATTATCTTGAACAAAGGATCAAAGAAAGTAGAATGCTGTA